>NC_056746.1:1282421771-1282463456 GCF_019279795.1 Protopterus annectens | reverse complement strand
ATTTGGCAAGGCCTGGTGCCCGTAGAAGCTTCTGCACCAACCGGCCCATATCCAGATCCGAGAGGCTGCCAGAAGACTTCAAGGAGTGCACCGAGTGTGCTGACTGGAGCAGAGGAGATGAGGGAATCTCAGAAACCGGCTCCAAAGCTGTGAGCTGGCTCTGAACAGAAGGGACACGCGGTTCTGAAGGCAGTGGAACCGATGACCCTACACCCTCTACTGTTTTAGCCTTTTTCGATGACTTGGAGTCACCTGAAGACTTGGATGACTTAAGAGTTTTTACTAGCACCATCCTGGTTCACTGAGAAGGGGTGCTGAAGAACACTCCTATCCACCAATTTCCTCCTCCTCTCTAAAAGTTCCCTGGAAGAGAAGGAGTGACAGATGCTACAAGAGTCTTGGAGGTGTAATGCCCCCCAGACAAACACTCTGAATGTGCCCATCAGTGACCGACATTTTTTGTCCACAATCTGGACATTTTTTGAAGCCAGATTTAGGATGTGGCTTCTCTTTCTCAGACATCCTTTTAAATTTAAACAAAGAGAAAAAAACACACTCAAAGCAACCAGACAAGAAAGGTGGTGAGATTGTGGACAACAAACATGGAACGTTATAGTGAGTACATAACTTTTTTATGTTATGTTGTCCCATCTCGCCTTCATTCTTGCTGGTTAGGACAGCATCCCCAGTACCTTCGTTCTTGGGTGGCTCAAGGGAATAAGCTCCTCATAACAGTGGAACCAAAGGATGCCCTGTTCCAGGAGCCCAGGTCTACTTTGTAATGAGTGATAAAGGTACGGGGTTTGATGCATGTGGCTGCAGCACAGATAGATTCCATAGGTAATCTGGCCTGAAAGGCGGTAGAAGTTGAAATTGCTCGGGTTGAGTGACCCTTAATCTTTTCTGGCAATTGTTTATGCTGATAAATATATGCATAGGAGATTGCGTCAGTAAGCCATTTTGACAACGTAACCTTTGAGACTGATGCGCATTTCTTGCCGTCTGAGAAGGAAACAAATAGCTGATCAGATTTCCTTAACTCTTTGGTTCTATGCAAACAAACGCAGTTGCCTGTGTACAATCTAACTGGTGGAGTTTTTATTCTGCCTTGTTGCCATAATTTGGAAAGAAGACTGGCAGGTCAATGGACTAATACAAATTTGTCTCTGAACATACTTAGAGAAGAAATGAAGGATTAGTTCTTAGACAAACTCTCTCTTTCTGAAAAAACTAAGTAGGGAGGGCATATGGACAGAGCTTGCAGTTCTGAAACCCACCTAGCCGAAATATCTGTCAAAAGGACAGTCTTCCGGGTTACAAATTTTAATTGCCAGGAGGAAGCTGGCTCGTATGGAGGGAGAGTCAGAGTAGTCACTACTAAATTGGGGTCCCAAGGTGTGGTGGTTCCTTTATTGGAGGCCTTTGTAGGAATGTACCTCTCAGGAAGGCTTTGCATAATCTGCGAAAAATTATTTTTGATATTATGTCTCCTACATTAGTAGTTGGATATGGCGGCTAGTTGTACTCTTACAGTAGCTGCGGCTGCACATACATTGAAAATATCTGCTAAAACTCAAATTGTAGTCAAAGGGGCTGTGAAGGGATCTATATTATTCTTGGAAGCCCAACAAGAAAACCTTTTTTCCATTTGCTCGCATACAGTTTCCTAGTTGCAATCTTATGGGATGAGACAAAAATGTGTCGCACTGCAGGGGCTGTTTGGAAGCCTGGCAAGATTGGCAGTGCAGCAGCCAAGCTGTCAACTTGAACTGAATAGAGGAATGAAGTGTTCCTGACTGATGAGTCAGAAGAATCTGGTACTGGGAGCAGAATCCTAGGCTCCTCCCAGAGATGGGGCCATAGAGAGGGGAACCAGATTTGACAAGGCCAGTATGGAGTGATGAGAATCAGCCTGCAACTCAACGATTTGGCATTCTGTAGAACTTTGGAGATTAGTGGAAATGGGGGAAAAGGCATAAAGAAGTCCTGGGGGCCAATTGTGAACAAGTGCATCCCTAGGGGATTCTCCCGGAGGGGGTTCAGGGCAAGGTAGCTCCTGCATTTGGAGTTCATGGACGTGGCAAAGAGATCAAAGCAAGGTTGGCCCCACTTGCGAAACATTTTGTTCGCAACTTCCTGTTTCAAGGACCACTCGTGAAGCATGAGAATTACTCTGCTCAATTTATCTGCTATCGCATTGGATCTCCCTGGGATGTGCATTGCAATCAGAAGACATTAAGACATTGTCGAATGCCATACCCTTTCAGCCTCTTGACACAGGGGGGTAAGATTTGGTGCCGCCTTGTTTGTTGATGTACCACACCCCAGACATACTATGTCTGTATTGCAATTGTACCTGGTGGTAGAGATCTCTGGAATGCTTGCAATGCCAGAAGCACTGCTCTCATCTCTAGGACACTGATGTACAAGTGGTATTAGTGCTCCTTGGACAGTCTGTCCCAGACAATGCCCCACCACCCCCATCTGGGAGGCGCCCGTGGTCACTGTAGCTATAGATTGGGGAAGAACAAATGGTCTGCCTATAGTTACTCAAGTGGACTCAAGCCACCATTGTAGGTCCTTCTTGCAGGTGTCTGTAATCACAATCTTGTGTGACATGGGCAACTCTTGCATGGACCAATGAGCAAAGAGTAGCCACTAATACTCATGTGAAGACGCACCAGTGAGACTAGCAGCTGCCATTGAACCCAGGACCTTAAGAAACTGCTTGTGCTTTCTTCCTCACAATCAAAATTGAAATCTGATGTCAAAGCATTAGTACCCTTTCCTGAGGCAGTTTTATCATACGTTTTGTGTCCAAGTCTGCTCCTAAGGTAATATGTTGTGCAGACAAGGCAGATTTTTCGTAATTTATAGTAATGCCTAGCTCTGAGCATAGATGGACAGTGGCATTCCTTGCCCTGGTTAGTAGATGCTTGGTGGTGGCGGTGATGAACCAGTTGTCTAAGTATTGAAACACCCAGAATCTAAGAGTCTGCCATTCATTTGGTCAATTCATTTGGTAAAAACTCTGGAGGCTGTAGAGAGTCCTAAGGGCAGAGCTCTGAACTGGTAGTGACTGGCTCCCAGCCGGAAGCGCAGATATCCCCTGGATCGCCTGTTCATCTTTATAAGGCAGTACGCATACAGGAGATCGATGGAGCACATCCAATTGTCCTTTCCCAGAAAGGGAAGTATGGACTGCAGTGTCACCATCCAGAACTTTGTTTTCTTGACAGACTTGTTCAGTCTGCTGAGATCCAAAATGGGCCTCCAGTCCCCTGTTTTCTTTGGGACCAAGAAGAACTTTAATAACTTCCGGATCCAATTTGGTCTTTGGGGACTTCTTGGATGACCCTTTCTAGCATCTTTGAACCTCAAGGGCTGATCCCTTTGAAAGGGTGGAATGTCGGAGACTGATCTTGATATTGGAGAAGAGATGGGTATGTTGTATCCCCTGGATATAATAGACTGTACCCACTTGTCTCGAGTGATATTTAGCCAGGCTTTTGGGTACAGTGATAGTCTGCCCCTGACTTCCTCCAGAAGTGGGCAGGCGGGCCTCCTTTTAGGAGAGCTGGAAGGGCCTGCCAGAGAACGTACCTGTCGCCCTGACTCTGCAGACCCCCTCTGCTGTGAGGATGGCGTCCTCAGTTGTTTCCCCCTCTGTCCCTGGGGGAAAATTCACCAAGTGCATCCAGCAAAGCTCCCTGGGATTTACAGAACCACATCTTCCCACCCTTCTGGCCTTTGGGGTAAGGCCTGGTAGGGACAGAAAAACGTACTCCCACAGCAGATAAGAGTTTTGCCTTCTTGTTCGCACATCAGTCTTACTTTTGGCCCGAACAAGGATGAGCTGTCAAAAGGGGTGCTGAAATAAGACTTAAAGGGTTCATCAAACTCGCAAAGCCGCATCCAGGAATGCCTCGAGAGCTATACCTATGCCTGCTGCCCTACTCGCTCCATCGGCTGCATAGGAGGTGAGCCGCATGGAGGAGTTAATTATGGAACCTAAGGTAGCAAGTTGAGAGACCACCTTATCTGACATCTCAGCAGCTGTAGAACCTTGGAGGGCATCTCCCAGCTCCTTCAGGAGACCCCTCTGAAGTCTGGTAAAATGGGTTAGGTAGTTCAGCAACCGGAGAGTGCAGGCCTTTGAAGGGACCATACACTTACCATATTTGTCCATCGTTCGATATTCCTTATTTCGGTGGATGAACGGATGAAGTCTTGGCCATCTCCTTCTTGGCGGCGACCACCATTGCATCTACCAGAACACCTTTAGTCAGAAAATCTTTGTCCACAGGGGCAGTAAATAACTTGTTTGGCCTCCTCAGAACAGGTTCCACTGATTCTGGGGAGCCCGGTGCCTTTCGACTCACCACCCCAAGGAGCTGATCAAAAGGCGGAGACACCCAAGAGGTGGACAGTCAAGAACAGAATGCCTCGAGGTATACAGATTCATCCTCAGAATGGGTTAGAGTCTTCCAGCCACCTCTGTTTCAGGATCTCAAGGATGTCTGAAAAAGAGACATACTCAGAGGGGGACTTTGGGGACCCTTCTGAATCTTCCAAATATGGACTCCTCAGGGGAGTCCAGATGTTTTCTCTTACATGTTCTTTTCCGAGGGACCTCTCCGGAGGGATCCTCTGATGAGGTTTCGGAAGAGCGTTATCCAACAAGGCATCTTGGGGCACTGGTTCTCTACACCTGGGGGGGGGGGGGATGGTTCAGAGATAGAAGTCTGCTCTTTTGGGGGAATAGTGCCTGGATCCCTAGATGGGGCCACCTGGAGGGACAGCATGCTCCACACCAAGGAGGTAGGCTCAAAGGACAATGTAGGCGCCAAGCTAACCTGCACTGAGGCCCTGAGAGGAAGAACCAGATCAGACAAGTGTCCGATCAGACTCATCTCCCCGGACCCGATGGGGGAGCATCAGCTCCTAGACCCTTCGACCGAAGAGGTCAGAGCAGAATCAGCTCCTAGACCCTTCGACCGAAGAGGTCAGAGCAGAATTCGGGACCAAGAACCCAAGTACGAGTCTCAGGCCAGACTGTTCCACCACAAAGACATCCGTACACTCTGGCTCGGATACCACCCATGTCGGAGGAGAAAGAGAAGGGGCAGTAGAGTGTCTGTTCCACGTCCCTATGGGATGGACTCAAAATTTTTGCAAGAGCCGAATTCCGGAGTAATCTCTTGACCACCCGCTCTACATCCTCAACCGATAATCTCATGGATGAACAAAAGCACAGGACAGAGGATTTAACACTGCCAGCAAATGACTAAACGGTCATTGTGGCACTGAGGAGATGGACTCCCAAGACTGGGGACTGTCTCGGTCTGCGACTTCCACTCGGTTCTGATAAGGTTTGAGGAACAGACAGATTTCTTAGGCCCAATAGCCATCGGGACCATAGAAATATCCTTGGCAACTTTCCTTGCCGGCTAAGAAGCTAGGGCAGAGGAAGAAGCCCTTTATGACGATTTGTCAGATCTGGGAGATTGTGAAGTCTTAGAGAAAGTCTGGGTACCTTCTACTGCCTCATCAAAAGGACCCTTGAGCAAACCCCTAGCAATAAGTTTGTCTGCGCTCCTGAAACACCAGCAAACTAAAGCTATGGCAGATGGGGCAGGAGTCCTGTAAGTGAACGGCATCAAGACAATACACTAGTGCGCCCATCAGTGACATCATCTGGGTATACGAAACACTTAAATCCAGATTGTTTAGGTTTCCTTGCCCTCCTAAGACATTTTGACAACGGCAAAAAATGTCAATAGGAAGAAAAGCCATTAGAAACACTACGAGGGTTAACTGTGCACACAAAAAAGCATTTTTTTTTTTTAAAACAAGCAAATAAAAGGGAGATGGAAGAGGGTAGGCGAGCGGCCTCTAAATTAAACGACGAACCCCTCTAGCAGAGGAGACGTCTAACTTGTACGATGCCCTCTCTAAGGGAAAGGGAATGAACAAAGGGGGCCCTCTAATTTAAATGGACTTGAGAAAGGGAAATTAACAAACCCTCTAACTTAAACGGGTTCAGGGAATAAAAGAAAACTCTGGAGACTGGATAGCGATTACTAGGCCTAGTGACAGCCAACAGCAGATCGCAACAAGCGATAAAGATAAACAACCAACACCAACCTAGGATAATACTAACACCAAGTAAACAACTATATTTCAATAAGAAAAACACTATAGAGAGTGAAAAAAACAAAGGAAAACTTTTCACTTAGCCTGAGCCCAGAGGAAAAGCAACCTATCTAGTTTAGCGGCAAATGAGACCTGGGTTACTTTCCCAGGGCATCATGGGATAGAGTTAGCTACGATCCAGTGGAAGCTCTCAAGGTTTAGTAATAAGGCAGAGTAGGAACCAATGCTTGGTTCCGAACCTAACCAGTAAGAATGAAGGTAAGATGGGACAATATATCATTGTTTCACAATAAACAAATCAAAAATACTTCAGGTAACTGCTTAAATCTATTTCTATCTAAAAATTTTTACTTTTTTTTTTTTTTGAAATGTGGTGGAAAAGAAATTCGTAGTGAAATTAGAGCTCTTCTGCAACTTCTGGAAAAGGAAAAACTACAGCACATCCCCGGTAACAGTCTCTTGAAAATGCAGCCTTTAAAGGAAGGAAAAAGGCTAATAGCAAGGGCACAAAACTAAACTCCAGAAAGGGCAACATTTAAAGTTATGTAACAAAAACAACCACAGCCCAGTGTAGCAACGAAAGCTACAGACTACACAATACATAGACCAAGCGCTTTTACCCAATTCATCCAGGACTTCATCAGAGTAATGAGTCAAGTCAACAGCACTTTATGGTTAGTATCTAAAGGGGTCTTTCCATAACTTGGCATCTGTGTTGTTCATCTTCATTCCTCCTCACAATTTGGTCTTGGATCCCATCCTTGGCTCTTGCTCTGCCACATTTTCCTGACTTGGCTCCAACTCTCAAGCACCTCCCTTTACCCATAACCCACTACACCCACCCCAACACCTCAGATTGAGTTTGCCGATTTACAATCGATAGATAAGGACAGAATAGAGAGGCAATGGAGGCTCAGACATGGGACAAAAGCATCCCACAATCTTCCCTAGATCCTCTAGAAAAGGAAGGCAGGGGGATGGTTGGGTGGGAAAGTGAGGAGGAATGAAGATGGATAACACAAATGCCAAGTTATGGTAAGACAACTTTCTATTCTGATGGCCTCTTCATTCCCCCTCACAACTAGGTCAGAGACACCTGCAACATGGTTCCTGGGAGGCCCTCACGGAAGGATATGTCAAGAGCATCAAGCCAAAAGTAGTACCTAGAAGCAGGGCAAAAGCCAATTTGTAGTGTGCAACAAAGGTGTGATTGTTTGACCAGGTGGCAGCCACACAAATATCAATGAAACTTCTAGATGAAAAAGCAGAAGTAGCCATAGATCTAGTAGAATGCGTTATTGGAGGTCAAGGCAATTCTAAACCTGAGAATAAATGAAGGTGATGCAGTCTGTCATCCATTTGGCCAGTATGATTTCTGATACTACTCGACCCAAATTGTTAGCAGAAAAAGGCATGAACAATCCTTCTTGTGCTGCTTTGTTCTATGCAAATAAAATCGCAGTTGCCCATGAACATAAAGGTGGCGCAGAATGTACTCTGCTGAAAAAGTTTGGGAAAAATACACCTAACTGAATAGATGTTGCTTTCTGCAATGATTTTAGGCATACAAGGAGGGAATGCTACGGAGTGAAACCCTATCTTTATGACAGATTGTGTGTGGAGATTTGGAAGATACCTGTAGCTCAGAAATTCTTCTGCTGAACTAATGGCTACTAAAGATGGTCTTCCAGGACAAAAACTTCAAGTCATAACTGGCTGCTTGTTCGATCAGAAGAAAACTCTGCAACATGATGGTCAGGTCACAAGGGGGGGTGCGTCTGAGCAAAAGATGCCCTTCATAAATTAGTTGCATAATCTAAAGGTAGACAGAGTGGGATTGACTAACCATGTCAAAACTAAAAATTGCAGCCGACGTTTGATGGTAGAAAAATTTCTTCCTTTTAACAGGGTACTAAGTAAAAGGAAAATATCAGAGACCACTGAAAAGGGATCAATGTTTTTACTAGCACCCCAAACAACAAACGCTTTTGTGAGGCTAAGATGATGCTACGAACCAGGAAGCAACCCTGGACGGTCTTACTTTGGTTGGAAGTGGAGAAACCAAGCAATTAGTTTGAGGGCATGAAGACTGGGATGCCGCAATCCTAACAGGTGAGAGGAGAGATCCTGTCTTGGCTCTAGTATCCAGAGAGGATATTTTAGAGGAGACCAGAGAAAGGGGAGCTATATTTTGTAGATTCAAGAACAGTGCAATGAGGATGACTGAGCTCTTCAGCCTGCTTGCCTTCTGAAGAAATTTTGGGATCAGCGGAACAGAGGGATATGCATAAAGGAAGCCCGGGGTCAATCATGTACCAGAGCATCCCTCAGGGACTCCCCTCAGAGGGGGGGGGGGGTCAGAGTGAAAAACTCCTTGCACTTGAGGGGAGAGGCAAAAAGGTGCAGTGAAGCAGACCCCAGCAGTTAAAGATGATGTTCACCACTGAGGGGCCACTCATACAGAATCAGAATAGTTCAGAATCTGCCAACTTGTTGGTTTACCCAGAATGCGAGCTGCAGCCAGAAGGCTGTCCCAAGATATCGACCATTCCCAAACCCTCATGGCCTCTGCACAAGGGGTAAGAACAGATGCCTCCTTTTTTTTTTTGATCTACAGACATATTGCTGGTGTGAACTGCAATGGCCTCCGAGGGAGAAAGTTCAGAAAGGTTTGCAACATTAGAACTGCTCTCATCAAGGACACTGATACGCATCCTGGTCTCCAGGACGGACCACAGGCCTTAGACCATCTTTCCTTGAAATGCCACCCACCCCAACAGGAAGTGTCCATGGTCACAGTGGCCATTGGAGGGAGGAAAGAAGGTCTTGCCTAAGAAGCTGTCCACCCAGACCCAATCCTCCAAAGGCAGGTGTCCTATCTGGTGGACTCCAGCCATAAACAAACTATACAATAGAAGGAGGAAGCTACTACATGATAGAGCAAAATCCCAAAAAGGGAAGGCATCTCTGATCAGTGTTGGCAAAAAACTACGGGCACTCAAATCGTCTAAGGCCATCTTAGAGAGAAAAATTGCAAAGGACACTAAGGATAATCACAAGGCTTTCTTTAGTTATGTTAGGAACCTGGGTGGGAATTCCCAGATATGCTCAGAATTAGTCCAAAATGACAAAAAATACACCGAACCCACAGACATTGCCACATCCTAGCTGACAGGTTCAGCGCAAACTTCTCCCCTCCTTCCCCACCAAAAGGGCAAATATCTACCCCAGCAGAGTGCTGCCCCCTGACATCTCAGATGCTAAGGTAAGAGCCGCCCTCTCCAAAGCAAAAACAGCATCAATGGGACCAGACGGTGTCCCGGGCTGCATCCTACATGAACTCCAAGAAGAACTAAACCCAAACATAAAACTACTGTTCAATCTCAGCCTTACTACAGGATATGTACCCAAAGAGTGGTGTACAGCAACAGTGATCCCTCAACGGATCCTGGAAACTATCGCCCCCATAAGCCTGACTAGCTTGGTCTGCAAAGCTATGGAAAGGATCATCATGGACCTCATAAATAAAGATATTGAGGACCTACAGACACTGGATCCTACCCAGTTCGGCTTTGTTAAGGGCAGATCCTGCCTCTTAAACCTGGTTGATTTCTTTGAAACAGTCACCAAGGCCATGGACGAGGGGAAGGTGGTCCACATAGCCTACCTGGACCTAGCAAAAGCCTTTGATACAATACCCCACTCTGGCATTATAGATAGGGGTTTATATTTACGCTGGTGAGCTTATGTCACTAAGATGGGTTGCAAACTGGCTCAAGGACAGAACCCACATGGTTAGAATTGCTGGAGCCATGTCAGACTCCAAACCAGTTACAAGTGGCGTCCCACAAGGCTCAGTCCTGGGACCTCTCTTGTTCGGAATATATTTCTCGGAGGTACAGGCCAACACGGAAGGACTGTGGCTGACCAAGTTCGCAGATGACTGCAAACTGGGCACCATAATCTACTCTCCAGCCGACACAAGCATCCTACAAAAGGGCCTCATAGAAACAGACAACTGGTGCCAGAGCCATGGTCTCAAGCTAAACGTCAAAAAGTGTATAGTCATCCCCTTCGGCAAAAACAAAGTGCCCACAAATTACCACATAGATGGTACTCCTTTAAGTACGGAAGAAGTAATTAGGGACCTGGGGACCCAAGTTGATAGCAATCTCTCATTTCACAACCACGTGGCCAAAGTGGTTAGAAAAATATTTTATATAGCCCACCTAATCATGATGGGATTCAACTTCTAGATCAGGGGAGGTCATCGTGCCTCTTTACTCATCCCTCATCAGGCCCATAATTGAGTACAATGCCCCTTTTGGGATGTACCTTACCAGACACCTGCCACTGGAAAGACTCCAAAAGTACCTCACCAAGAGGATCAAAGAGCTCAAACAGATGCCATATGCTGCCCGGTTAAAGAAAAGTACAGTTTTGTACCTACCATAAATGTAGATGTTCGAGTGCTAATACAGCTGCAGTAATCACAGATGGGTTTTCAGCCGTCAGGCGGTCCCTCGGTCGGCCGAATTCCAAAGTCTTGGTCCGGCGTCGGTTGTTGTCGCTTACTCTTCTGACGTCAGGAAGGCCAGAGTATATAAGACACAGCCGACGCCATGTTCTTCAGTCTTTCTTGCCCCAGATGTCAGGTGCCCCCAAAAGGAAGGCAATACATAAATAAAGCTAATCCACAAATGTAAGCAAATAAAACATAGCAGGATAACCCAGTCAGGAGGTATGAAGAGGTTTTTAGGCCCCATGGCCTTACCAAGAGGGGAAGGAGGGAGGGAAACCTGTACTGCAGCTGTATTAGCACTTGAACATCTACATTTATGGTAGGTACAAAACTGTACTATGTTCATCGTGCATACAGCTGCAGTAATCATAGATGGGTAGAGTCCCAAAGCTATGCATAGGGTGGTAGGTACTAAGAGGAACTGGGTTGAGCCAGAATGCCCTGCAAAACAGCAGTGGCAAAGCCTGCTCTTGTTCTGGAATATAAGGGCAGATGGTAGTGTTTTGTGAAGGTATGTACAGAACTCCAAGTGGCTGCCTCCAAGATATCCTTAGTAGGCACACCTCTGAGGAAGGCTGTAGAGGTGGCTGTGGCCCTGGTGGAGTGAGATCTCATACCAGTAGGGACAGGTTTCCCATGGTGGGAGTAACAAAAACGTATGCAGTGGCCAATCCACTTGGAAATGGTCTGTTTGGTAACTGGTTTCCCTGGAGCCCCTACTGCATAGGACACAAAAAGTTGGTCTGATTTCCTGAAGGACTTTGTTCTGTCCAAATAGTAACGTAGCTGCCTATGGATGTCTAAAGAGTGAAGCAGCCTTTCCCCTTTGTTTTGAGGGTTAGGATAAAAGGTAGGAAGGTGTATGGCTTGGTTTAAGGCTACCCTAGATACAACTTTAGGCACAAAGGATGGGTTGGTACGAAGGGAGACCCTGTCCTGATGGAAGATGAGGAATGGCTGCACCGCCATGAGGGCCTGTAGTTCAGAAACCCTACGAGCTGAAGTGATGGCCAGAAGGAAAGCTGTTTTCCAGGACAAAAATTGTAGATCTGTTGAAGCAGCAGGTTCAAAGGGAGGCAATGTTAATTTTTCTAGTATGTAATTAAGGTCCCAGGCTGGAAATGGTTGTTTCCTTGGAGGTCTTATATTCTTAGCCCCTCTGAGGAACTGACGTAAGAGTGGATGTGAGAATAAAGGAGGGTCCGTGTTGAATTCTGCAGAAATGCCTGAGGCGTGTATTTTGATTGAAGAAAATGAAAGTTCACTGCTCAGTAGTTCAGCTAGGTACTGTAAAACCTGAGGCAAGTTCAATTTTCTAGGGTCCTGCCCTCTTCTCATTCCAACAGCAAAACCGCTTCCATTTTGCGGAGTAAGCTTTTCTAGTAGATGGTCTTCTGGCCTCCAAAATGACATCCTGCACCTCCTTGGAGAGTAGAGTTTGATGTGGTGTTAAGGAATTTTCCATGCAGCGAGGTTGAGTGTTTTCAGCTGGCTGTGAAGGGTTTTGTAGTTGTTCTGCGTCAGTAGAAGTGGTATTAGAGGCAGGGGCCAGGGAGGAATATGTGTTAAGACTCCTCAGGAGTGGATACCAGTGTTGCCTTGGCCAGTCTGGAGCAATCAGTATCATTCTCGGATTGTCTGTTCTTGCTTTCAAAAGTACCTTGGGCAGAAGAGGTAGAGGTGGGAATGCATAAACTGTCCATGTTGTCCAACTGAATGAAAGGGCGTCCACTTTCCAGGCCTTTGGATGGTAGGTCCTTGAACAAAACCTTTTCAATTGATGGTTTCTGTGGGAGGCAAAAAGATCTATGTCTGGTCTCCCCCACGCTTGGACTATCTCCGTAAACACCTGTGGATGAAGCTTCCATTCGTGTGGATCTGTCATATTTCTGCTCAGAGTGTCTGCCAGAGTGTTTTCCATCCCTGGCAAGTACTGTGCTTGAAGTTCTATTTGTCTTTCCAGAGCCAAGTTCCAAAGAGTCATGGCTAGTCTGCACAAGGGGTATGAGTGAGTTTCTCCTTGTTTGTTTATGTACCACATTACTGTGGTGTTGTCTGTTCTAATGAGCAATTGCCCTGGATGTAGAAAGTCCTTGAAAGCTGTAATTGCATGTATTACTGCCAGCATTTCTTTTTGATTGATGTGCAGGTGCTTTTCCTTTTGGGCCCATCTGCCCTGAATGCACCTGTCCTTCATGTGCGGCCCCCAGGCGTAATCTGAGGTGTCTGTGGTTATGACTTGGTTTGCTTGAGGCTTGCAGAATGGGAGGCCTGTGTTTACTTGACATGCTTGGGCCCACCATAAGAATTCCTTTTGTAGACAGGGAATTATTGGAATAATTGCTTCCAGACTGACTGTGTTGAGACCACAGATTTTTTAGGTACCATTGAAGGTTCCTCATATGCAGCTTTGCACACGGGATTAGAAGAATGCAAGAAGCCATGAATCCCAAAGCCTGCAGGATTTTCCTTGCAGTAAGCCTGGTACTTTTTGCTAGTATTTTGAAGTACTGAGATAATTGCCCTTGTTTTTCTGGCGTAAGGTATGCCATCTGGGTGTTTGTGTCCAAGCTGGCACCCAGGAAGGTTATTTTCTGAGAAGGTGTTAGCTTTGATTTCTCCTTGTTGATGGTGTATCCCAGAGAAAGCAGTAACCGTGTCACATATGCCAGATGTTCCAGAAGTATATGTTTGCTGTCCGCTTGGATCAGGCAGTCGTCCAGATAAGGGTAAATTTGTATCCCTTGAAGTCTGCAATATGCAATCACTGATGCCAGGCACTTGGTGAATACTCTGGGCGCAGTAGATAAGCCAAAGGGCAATGCAGAGAATTGATAGTGGATTGAACCTGCAAGAAATCTGAGGCATCTTCTGCAGCTTTGTCTGATTGGGACATGCAGGTATGCCTCCTTGAGGTCCAATGTTACCAGCCAAAACTCCTTGCCCAGCATGGGAAGAAGTTGCTGTAGTGTGAGCATCTTGAATTTTGGTACGAGTAGAAATGTGTTTAGTATGGATAAGTCCAGAATGGGTCTCCAGTCTGTTCCTTTTCTTGGTACCAGGAAAAGTCTTGAATAAAAACCTTGACCTTGTTGGTGCGTAGGTACCTTTTGTATAGCCCTCATGTTTAGGAGCTTTGAAATTTGCATTTGTGCCTCTACCCTTTGATTTTGTGGTAGGTTTGGCATGCCTCTCCTTTTGGAAGAGTGTGAAATTGAAATTTGTAGCCTCTGTTTATAATGTCCAGAATCCATTTGTCTGTTGTGACAATATGCCAATTGCTTGCAAATAATGCTAGTTTTCCTCCCAAAGGTGCTGCCAGTTGAGATTTGCTTGGCATGTAAATGAGGGAGTCATTGAGTTTGCTTTCTGTATTGCTGTGCACTGTCTTCACCACCTCTTGGTGCTGGAGATTGCCATTGTCTGCCTCTATATGACCCTTGTGATTGCCCTCTGCCCCTTCCGCGTCTGTATCTGCCTCTTTGGGGCTTGTCAGTGGCTGGAAAGGACCAGTTTTTTGATGGCCAATTCCTGCTAAATCGTGGTGGCTGGACCTGTAAGAAAGCTTTGACAGTTTGCATAGATTTGGCTTTCTCTTCCATTTTCGTAATATATCCTCAGCATTAGTACCAAAAAGAACATCCTTTTGTAAAGGTGCATCAAGAAGTTTTGCTTTCACATGATCAGGCAGATTTTGTTCTCTAAGCCAGGCATGTCTGCGAAGGACTGATCCTGTTGCAGCCGCTCTACTGGAGGCCTCTAGGGCATCATAACCACATTGTAAAGTGTGTTTACCCACTTGTTCTGCACTATGCATCATATCCTGTAACTCTTTCAATTTGGTTGTTCAGGTTGAGACATTTTGTTTTTTAATTGTGATAACAGGAACTGCTGATATTTAATCATATGAAACTGGCAATTTAAGGCCCTCATGGCTAGGGTGGCCGAGGTATAAACCTTCTTACCCCACCTTTCTAGAGATCTAGATTCCCTTTCTGCAGGAAGTGGATTCTTGGCAGTGGAGGCCTTTATTCCCTTAGGGCCTTGTGAAATGGTTTCAGGGTCAGCATTATGGCGTTTGTAGAGAAATTGGTGAGAACTGGGTACTCTGTAATATCTATCAGGCTTAACTGGTGCAGGAGGCAGTGAATCAGGATTAAAACAAGCCTCCGAATAGACATCATCCAGAACCTCCAAAACAGGGGGGATAGCCAGAGGTCTGTGCTGAGGTAACCAAAGAAATTCCCCAAGTCTTTTCTTGGAATCTGAAAAGTCTTGGCCTTCCCAATGGAAGTGTTCCCTCAAGGTGTGCAAGGTTTCCCCAAAAGAAAAATCCTCAGGGGGGGGATACAGACGGAATAGACTGCTCTGCATCCGAATCCTCAAAGGGGGAATAAGAGTGTTCCTCAGCATCAGAATGCTCTGATAAAATGGATCCCTGATCAGAAGAGGGGGATTCTTCCTCCACTCTGGGTCTCTTGTCAGGAGGGGGCTGAGAACCTCTGATAAGAGTTATTAGATCCTCAGCCATTTTAAGCATCTGCTTCTTAGGCATGGGTCCAGGAGATGGGCCTTGTGCAGCAGGCCTAGCTGGATGCCTGGCTGCTTTGGATTTAGTGAAGGCCTTAATAGAAAAGGAGGATGAAGGCCTAAATACACCATGGGTGGAAGTAGATCTGTCCACATTAGTAGGCTCGGCATAAGCTGGAGCTTCGTTGTAGTCTGAGAAAGGGCCGATGACCCAGCGGTCTCAGGTCCAAAAGACGCCGCCGGAGTGTCGTCGGTAGTCAGGGACTGCAAAGGCGTCTCACTGAGAACCGGACCACGTGGAGCCTGTTTCGGCATGGTGTCGGTGGAGACCGCGGGCTTCGCAGGTCTGTCCTTTTCCTTGCGTTTTGGATAAAACGGTTGGAGTGTCAGACGACATTTTATAGTCAAAAGCTTTACCAAAAAGTGTTGGGCGAACTCCGCCCGGCGCTGATAGTGCGCTTATTGAAGGTAGCGCCAGCGACAGCCCGAGACGCCGTGGTCTGGGCCCAAACAAGGTATGCAAAGGGAATGGAAATCCTTATGCGGTATTTGCTTCCCACAAGAAATACAATTATTAACTTTTTCTGACATCGGTCTGAGGCAAGAAAAGATTCCCCAACGGGGTACTTAGCTTTAATGAAGACTTCGGTTCCAAATATTTTCGTAATTCAGGAGCTGGCCGACCAGCACTTGCGAACTGCTTCTGCTTCGCGCACCGCGGCAAAAAAGACTGAAGAACATGGCGTCGGCTGTGTCTTACATACTCTGGCCTTCCTGACGTCAGAAGAGTAAGCGACAACAACCGACGCCGGACCAAGACTTTGGAATTCGGCCGACCGAGGGACCGCCTGACGGCTGAAAACCCATCTGTGATTACTGCAGCTGTATGCACGATGAACATCGCCGGCTCTACTCAGTGGCATACCGCCTGCTCAGAGGCGATCTGTGCCTGACGTATAAAGCCATGTCCAACCCGGAATTAATGGACATGCTGCACCTCAGAAAATCCAAATCTCAGCATGAAATAAATAGGACATGCTGGAGGGACAGATTCAAAACCCAGAGGCTCCCTTCACTCTGGAATAAAATCCCAGCCCAGGTTAGGCAGAGTCCCTCATTGACTCTCTTCAAGAGGAATCTTGATGAGTGGATGGGAGATCATAGATTTACTCCGGGTATCACTTCTGTGTCACTATTAGACAGAGGCACAGTATACTAACCTTGAAAAAGGGCATAGTCCACAGGGTCCTGCGTCGGTTGCAGTCTCCTCTTCCATGACGTCAGGTAGTCAGGGGTATAAAACATGCAGCTGACACCATTTTATTCAGTCTTTCTTGCCGCGTGGTGCCGGAAGCAGAAGCAGTTCGCAAGTACCGGTCGGTCGACTCCTGAAATTTTCGTTTGAGTTTCAGAACCGAAGTCTTCAAACTAAAGCTAAGTACCCCGTTGGGGAAACTTTTTCTTGCTCCTTACCGATGTCAGTAAAAGTTAATAATTGCATTACTTGTGGGAAGCAAATACCTCATAAGGATTTTCATTTGTACTGTATTCCTTGCCTAGGCCCTGATCACAACATGCCTTGCTGTCGGTTTTGTGCTAGATTTTACCAATGCACTATTAAACGTCTGTATATTTTTGCTTCTAAATATTTTGGTTCAAGATTTAAGTATCCTGAAATGTCATCTGTTAGCAATCAGACTACCGGAGTTCACAAAACACACAAGGAAAAAGACAGAGACAGACAGAGGTCCAAAATTGACGAAACTTCTAAGCCAGTCGCCGATTCGCCGGTACACAGTGAGTCGCTTTTGCAGCCCCTGATACCCGCTACTTTTGAGTCGCAGGCCTCTACCAAGACCCATTTGGAGTCCGGTATGCCACGAGATTCTCAGAGTATTGAACCCGCGGATGTCTCCCTTGGATGGGTCTGGAGCCACTGAGCAGGCACCGGCTTCGGAGTGTGTTTTCAGGCTTCAACATTTTTATATTAAATCAATGCCAGCAGCAAAAACAAGTTCAAAAACAAGTTCTATGTCTAAAAAACAGACGCATGAGCCGCGTGCTCAGGCCCCTATTCCTAAAAAACAGATTATCAAAATGGCTGAGGATTTAATTACCTTGATCAGGGGTTCCCTTGCTAAGAGACCTAGGCAAGGCACTGGATTATGAATCTTCAGATCAGGTTTCCATTTCTTCTGATCAGGAATTTTCTGTTCCACCCTATGAGGATTGTGATGCAGAGGAATCCATCCCATCTGCATCTCCTCCTGAGGATTACTCTTTTGGAGAGACTTTGCATACTTTAAGGGAACATTTTCACTGGGAGTCAGGACTTCTCTGAATCAAAAAAGAGGCTTGGGAATTTCCTTCTTCCTCAGCATTGGCCTTTGGCAATATCTCCTGTATTAGACATTGTTGATCATGTGTTCTCGGAATTGAGCATGGCTCCTGATTCCCTGCCTCCGGCTCCTAGTAAGCCAGACAGATATTATAGGGTTCCTGACTCCCATAAATTTCTTTTCAAAAATCCTGCTGCTGATCCTGAGACTATTTCTCAGGGTCCCAAGGGTGTTGAGGCTTCTACAGCCAAAAATCCTACCCCTTCTGATAGAGATTCTAGGGCGCTGGATAGATGGGGTAAGAAGGTTTATACGTCTGCAACCTTTGCAATCAGAGCTTTAAACTGCCAGTTTCATATGCTTAAATATCAACAGCATGTTATGGGCTTACTGAAACAGAAAATGATGTTGATTTCTGATTGTGTGGAAAGTAAGAGTTACAGGATTTATTGCATTCAGCAGAACAGGTTGGAAAGCATACTTTGCAATGTGGTTTTGATTCTTTGGAGGCCTCTTGTAGGGCTGCCGTTACTGGATCTGTGATTAGAAGTCATGCCTGGCTCATGGAGCAAGATCTGCTTGATAATGTTAAAGCTAAATTGCTGGATGCCCCTTTGCAGCATGATATTCTGGTAATAAGGCAGAAGAGGTTTTAAAGAAAATGGAAGACAAAGCTAAAATCTATGCAAACTGTAAAAGATTTCTTGCAAGTGCAGCAACCCAGGTTCAGTAGGCACTGGCCTACTAAAAGTTGGTCCTTTCCTGTGTACAACAGAGCCACTCAGGGCAAACCCAGGTGCTCAAAAGGCTCCACATGTCAATCACGCAGTTCTTACAGGTCAAAGCAATGGGGTGCCTCCACCTCCAAATCTGGAGGAAACGAAGCACAACCCTACAGTAAGCAGTGTCAATGACTTCCCTCTGCCATCTCCAAGCACTTATCTTTTGGCAGCCCCTTTGGGGGGAAAACTAGCACTTCATGCTCAGAATTGGCAGTTAATTACCCAGGACAAGTGGGGGATTAAACATAGTACTCCCGTGGGTACAGATTTCATTTCCATACTTTGCCCTTTGCAAAGTGCCTGGTACCAGTAATTGCATTCTGCAGACAAAGAAACATTAAAATTTATCCTTATCTGGACGATTGTCTCATTCCAGCAAAGGACAAGGACACTCTTCAACATCTGGCATTTGTAAAAAGGCTTCTAGCATGCCTAGGGTACACCATAAACAAAAATAAATCACAACTGGTACCCTCTCAAATAATTACATTCCTGGGTGCAAGCTTGAATACAACTGCCCAGATGGCCTACCTCATGCCAGACAAACAAAGGCAACTGACAACATACTTCAAACAAATGGCAACAAAAACCCAGTTATCTGCAAGACAAATTCTGCAGGCTTTGGAGTTCATGGCATCCTGCATTCTACTAATTCCATATGCCAGACTGCATATGAGGAAACTTCAATGGTACCTAAAAAGTTTATGGAGTGAACATTGTCACAGCCTGGAAACAATGATTCCTCTCATTCCCTGCCTACAACAGGAGTTTCTTTGACGGGCAGAGACATGTCACCAGAACAAGGGACCGTCATTCACTCTACCCCCTGCCACCCAAACCCTAACTACAGACACATCAGACTATGCTTGGGGGGCCCACCTGGCAGGGAGATGCATTCACGGCAAATGGAGCCCAAACCAAATGCATCTGCATATCAACCAGAAAGAAATGTTAGCTGTACAGAATGCTCTGACAGCCTTCAAGGACTTACTGCATCCAGGACAACTACAGATAAAGACGGACAGCACCACAGTTATGTGGTACATCAACAAGCAGGGGGGTGCACATTCCTACCCCCTTTGCAGACTAGCCATGGCTTTGTGGAACACAGCCTTGACTTACCAAATACATCTTCAAGCTGAATTCCTGCCAGGAAAGCAAAATACTTTGGCAGACGACCTAAGCAGAAATCTTATGGACCCGCCTCTCCCCAAAATTATCAGTTGGACAAATTCTGCACAAGAACTCATCACAAAAAAGCATGGAAAGTGGATGACTTATCCTTCAGCTGGAAAAACCTATCAGCCTGCCGGCTGAAAACCCATATGTAATTACTGCAGCTGTAATGCACGATGAACATCAGAAATTATCCTAATTGCTCCAGACTGGCCTCACCAGCACTGGTACCCGCTTCTAAAGAATATGTCGCACCTTCCTCCATGGTACTTGCCTCAAATACCTCATCTACTGTCTCAGCGGAACTATCAAATTCTGTACACTCTGCTCCAAACTCTGAATCTTGCAGCATGGCTAACCAGCTAATTATTCAAACCACAACTCTCCGTAAATCGGTGATTGTTGTCATTTTGAAAGCCAGAAGGTCTAGTACTAGAAAATCTTATGCTGATAAATGGAAGAGATTCTGTGCTTGGAACCAAGCACAAGGAATAGACGCAGCAAAGCCCAATACTCCTCGGATTTTACAATACTTAACTGAGATGCTCGACAAGGGCCTATCTTTCTCTTCAATAAAAATCCATGCCTCTGCCATTTCGGCCCATTACAACACAGAGCCCTCCCCTCTTTTCTCATTCACTGCTTAAACAGCATCTTAGAGGGGCCAAAAATTTAAGGCCTCCCAGGAGAGCACCAACTCCTGCATGGGACCTCAATTTTGTGCTGGAAAAACTTGCCTTGCCTCCTTCTGAACCAGCAGCTACTGCGGATATAAAATTTCTATCTTGGAAAACAGCTTTTCTTTTGGCAGTCACTTCAGCAAGAAGGGTTTCAGAAAGTACAGTTTTGTACCTACCATAAATGTAGATGTTCGAGGGCTATTACAGCTGCAGTAATCACATATGGGTTTTCAGCCGTCAGGCGGTCCCTCGGTCGGCCGAATTCCAAAGTCTTGGTCCGGCGTCGGTTGTTGTCGCGTACTCTTCTGACGTCAGGAAGGCTAGAGTATATAAGACACAGCCGACGCCATCTTCTTCAGTCTTTCTTGCCCCAGATGTCAGGTGCCCCCAGAAGGAAGGCAATACATAAATAAATCTAATCCATAAAAGTAAGCAAATAATACATAGCAGGATAACCCAGTCAGCAGGTATGAAGAGGTATTCAGACCCCAAGGTCTTACCAAGTGGGGAAGGAGGGTGGGAAACCTGTACTGCAGCTGTAATAGCCCTCGAACATCTACATTTATGGTAGGTACAAAACTGTACTATGTTCATCGTGCATTACAGCTGCAGTAATCACATATGGGTAGAATCCCAAAGCTATGCATAGGGTGGTAGGTACTATACGGAATTGGGTTGAGCTAGAATGCCCTGCAAAACTGCAGTGGCAAATCCTGCTCTTGTTCTGGAGTATAAAGGCAGATGGTAGTGTTTTGTGAAGGTATGAACAGAACTCCAAGTGGCTGCCTCCAAGATATCTTTAGTAGGCACTCCTCTGAGGAAGGCTGTAGAGGTGGCTGTGGCCCTAGTGGAGTGCGGTCTGATACCAGTAGGGACAGGCTTTCCATGATAGGAATAACAAAAGCGTATGCAGTGACCAATCCACTTGGAAATGGTCTGTTTGGTAACAGGTTTCCCTTGACCCCCCACAGCATAGGAAACGAGGAGTTGATCTGATTTTCTGAAGGATTTGGTTCTGTCCAAGTAATAACGTAGCTGCCTATGGATGTCTAAATAGTGTAGCAGCCTTTCCCCTTTGTTTTGAGGGTTAGGGTAAAAGGTAGGAAGGTGTATGGCCTGGTTTAAGGCTACCCTAGATACCACTTTAGGCATAAAGGAAGGGTTGGTACGAAGGGAAACCCTGTCCTGATGGAAGATGAGGAATGGCTGCACCGCCATGAGGGCCTGTAACAAGCTCTACGAGCTGAAGTGATGGCCAGTAGAAAAGCTGTTTTCCAGGACAGATATTGTAATTCTGTTGAAGCAGCAGGTTCAAAGGGAGGTAATGTCAATTTTTCTAGTATGTAGTTAAGGTCCCAAGCTGGCACTGGCTGTTTCCTTGGAGGTCTTATGTTCTTAGCCCCTCTGAGGAACTGTCATAGGAGTGGGTGCGAGAATAAAGGAGGATCCATGTTGAATTCTGCAGAGATTGCTGAGGCATGTATTTTGATTGAGGAAAATGAAAGTCCATTGCTCAAAAGTTCAGCTAGGTACTGCAAAATCTGAGGTAGGTTCAATTTTCTAGGGTCCTGCCCTCGTTTTTCATTCCAACAGCAAAACCGCTTCCATTTTGCGGAGTAAGCTTTTCTAGTAGATGGTCTTCTGGCCTCCAAAATGACATCCTGCACCTCTTTGGAGAGTAGAGTCTGATGTGATGCTAAGGAATTTTCCATGCAGCGAGACTGAGAGTTTTCAGCTGTGTAGGGTTTTGAAATTGTTCTGTGTCAGCAGTAGAGGTGTTAGAGGCAGGGGCCACGGAGGAGTGTGTGTTAGGCTCCTCAGGAGTGGATACCAGTGTTGTCTCGGCCAGTCTGGAGCAATCAGTATCATCCTCGGCTTGTCTGTTCTTACTTTCAAAAGTACCTTGGGCAGAAGAGGTAGAGGTGGGAATGCATAAACTGACCAAGTTGTCCATCTGAAGGAAAGAGCGTCCACTTTCCAGGCCTTTGGGTGGAAGGTCCTTGAGCAAAACCTTTTTAATTGATGGTTTCTGTGGGAGGCAAAAAGATCTATATCTGGCCTCCCCCACGCTTGAACAATCTCTGTAAACACCTGTGGGATGTAGCTTCCATTCGTGAGGATCCGTCATATGTCTGCTCAGAGTGTCTGCCAGTGTGTTTTCCATTCCTGGCAGGTACTGTGCTTGAAGTTCTATTTGTCTTTCCAGAGCCAGGTTCCAAAGAGTCATGGCTAGTCTGCACACGGGGTACGAATGAGTTCCTCCTTGTTTGTTTATGTACCACATTACAGTGGTGTTGTCTGTTCTTATGAGCAGTTGTCCTGGATGCAGGAATTCTCTGAACGCTGTGATTGCATTTATTACTGCCAGCATTTCTTTTTGATTGATGTGAAGGTGCTTTTCTTTTTGGGGCCATCTGCCCTGAATGCACCTGTCCTTCATGTGCGCTCCCCAGGCGTAGTCTGAAGCGTCTGTGGTTGTGACTTGTGTAGCTTGAGGCTTGCAGAATGGGAGGCCTGTGTTTACTTGGCATGCTTGGGCCCACCATATGAATTCCTTTTGTAGACAGGGAATTATTGGAATCACCGCTTCCAAGCTGTGACTGTGTTGAGACCATAGATTTTTTAGGTACCATTGAAGTTTCCTCATGTGCAGCTTTGCGCATGGGATTAGAAGAATGCAAGATGCCATGAATCCCAGAGCCTGCAGGATTTTCCTTGCAGTAAGCCTGGTACTTTTTGCAAGTATTTAGAAGTACTGAGATAATTGCCCTTGTTTTTCTGGCGTAAGGTAGGCCATCTGGGTGTTTGTGTCCAAGTTGGCACCCAGGAAGGTTATTTTCTGAGAGGGTGTTAGCTTTGGATTTCTCCTTGTTGATGGTGTATCCCAGAGAAAGCAGTAACCGTGTCACATATGCCAGGTGTTTCAGAAGTATGTGTTTGCTGTCCGCTTGGATCAGGCAGTCGTCCAGATAAGGGTAAATTTGTATCCCTTGAAGTCTGCAGTATGCAATCACTGATGCCAGGCACTTGGTGAATACTCTGGGCAGTAGATAAGCCAAAGGGCAATGCAGAGAATTGATAGTGGTTTGAACCTGCAAGAAATCTGAGGTATCTTCTGCAACTTTGTCTGATTGGGACATGCAGGTATGCCTCCTTGAGGTCCAATGTTACCAGCCAGAACCCTTGCCCAGCATGGGAAGGAGTTGCTGTAATGTGAGCATCTTGAATTTTGGAGAAGAAATGTGTTTAGGATGGATAAGTCCAGTATGGGTCTCCAGTCGCTTCCTTTTCTTGGCACCAGGAAAAGCCTTGAATAAAAACCTTGTGCTTGTTGGTGCGTAGGTACCTTTGTATAGCCCTCATGTTTAGGAGCTTTGTAATTTGCAGTTGTGCCTCTACCCTTTGATTTTGTGGTAGATTTGGCATGCCTCTCATTTTTGGAAGAGTGTGAAAATGGAATTTGTAGCCTCTGTTTATAATGTCCAGAATCCATTTGTCTGTTGTGACAATATGCCAATTGTTTGCAAATAGTGCCAGTTTCCCTCCCAAAGGTGCTGCCAGTTGAATTTTGCTTGGCATGGAAATGAGGGAGTCATTGAGTCTGCTTCCTGTACTGTTGTGCACTGTCACCACCTCTTGGTGCTGGAGATTGCCATTGTCTGCCTCTATAGGGCCCTTGGGCTTGTCCTCTGCCCCTTCCGCGTCTGTATCTGCCTCTTTGGGGCTTGTCAGTGGCTGGAAAGGACCAGTTTTTTGAAGGCCAATTCCTGCTGAACCGTGGTGGCTGGACCTGTAAGAAAGCTTTGACAGTTTGCATAGATTTTGCTTTTTCTTCCATTTTACGTAATATATCCTCAGCATTACTACCAAAAAGAACATCCTTATGTAAAGGTGCATCCAGAATTTTTGCTTTCACATGGTCTGGCAGATTTTGTTCCCTAAGCCATGCATGTCTGCGAATGACTGATCCGGTAGCGGCCGCTCTACTGGAGGCCTCTAGGTCATCATAACCACATTGTAAAGTGTGCTTACCCACTTGCTCTGCACTATGCATCATATCCTGCAACTCTTTTATATCTGGTTGTTCAGGTTGTGACATTTTGGTCTTTAATTGTGATAACAGGAATTGTTGATATTTAATCATATGAAACTGGCAGTTTAAGGCCCTCATGGCTAGGGTGGCCGAGGTATAAACCTTCTTACCCCACCTTTCTAGAGATCTAGATTCCCTTTCCGCAGGAAGTGGATTCTTGGCCGTGGAGGCCTTAATTCCTTTAGGGCCTTGAGAAATAGTTTCAGGGTCTGCATTATGGCCTTTGTAGAGGAACTGATGAGAATTAGGTACTCTGTAATACCTATCCGGCTTAACTGGTGCAGGAGGCAGAGAATCAGGATTAAGGCAAGCCTCCGAGTAATCATCCAATACCTCCAAAACAGGAGGAATAGCCAAAGGTCTATGCTGAGGTAACCAGAGAAATTCCCTAAGCCTTTTCTTGGAGTCTGAAAAGTCTTGGCCTTCCCAGTGGAAGTGCTCTCTCAAAGAGTGTAAGGTTTCCCCAAAGGAAAAATCCTCAGGGGGGGATACAGAAGGAATAGACTGCTCTGCATCCGAATCCTCGAAAGGGGAATAAGAGTGTTCTTCAGCATCAGAATGATCTGATAATATGGATCCTTGGTCAGAAGAAGGGGAATCCTCCTCTACTCTGGGTCTCTTGTCCGGAGGGGCCTGGGAGCCTCTGATAAGAGTGATAAGGTCCTCAGCCATTTTAAGCATGTGCTTCTTAGGCATGGGCCCAGGTGATGGGCCTTGTGTAGCCGGCCTAGCATGGTGCCTGGCTGTTTTGGATTTAGTGAAGGCCTTGATAGAGAAAGATGATGAAGGCCTAAATACACCATGGGTGGATGTAGATCTATCCACATTGGCAGGCTCGACATATGCAGGGCTTCGTTGTAGTCTGGGAAAGGGCCAAGAACCAGCGGTCTCGGTACAGAAGACCCCGCCGAGGAGTGTCGCCGGTAGTCAGGGACTGCAAAGGCGTCTCACTGAGAACCGACCACGGGAGCCTGCTTCGGCGTGGTGTCGGTGGAGACCGCGTCCTCGCCTGGCGGTCCTTTCTTTATGCGTTTTTGTAAAGCGGTAGTCGGAGTATCCGACATTTTATAATTAAACGCTTTACCAAAAGTGCTGGGCGAACTCCGCCCGACGCTTGATAGTGCGTTTATTGAAGGTAGCAAAGTTTACAGCCCGAGACGCCGTGGTCTGGGCCCAAACAAGGTATGCAAAGGGAATGGAAATCCTTATGCGTATTTGCTTCCCACAAGAAATACAATTATTAACTTTTTCTGACATCGGTCTGAGGCAAGAAAAGATTCAACGGGTACTTAGCTTTAATGAAGACTTCGGTTCCAAAATTTTTCGTAATTCAGGAGCTGGCCGACCGGCACTTGCGAACTGCTTCTGCCGGGCACCGCGCGGCAAAAAGACTGAAGAAGATGGCGTCGGCTGTGTCTTATATACTCTAGCCTTCCTGACGTCAGAAGAGTACGCGACAACAACCGACGCCGGACCAAGACTTTGGAATTCGGCCGACCGAGGGACCGCCTGACGGCTGAAAACCCATATGTGATTACTGCAGCTGTAATGCACGATGAACATCTACAGGCTCTCATGGCAGTGGAGCCTTTCATTACATTTTACCTGGACAGGGTGTCCCCTCAGGACCAATCCTTTTATGCCTAAGGTGGTATCCAGTGTGGCCCTTAAGACCATTCACCTGCCAACATTTTACCCAAATCCGCAGAACAAGGGTGAGCGGATTCTGCATTCATTGGATGTACACAGACAACTAAGATTCTACTTAAACAGGATCAAATCTCTAAGAAAGTCTGAGCAACTACTGGTAGCATTTGCTGCAGGATCAGAGGGGAAGGCTATATCAAAGCAGACTATTTCTAAATGGATAAGCCACTGTATTTTTCTATTTGCACCATGGTAAACCTGTGCCCAAGGGGATCAGATCACATTCCACCAGGGCTGCCTCTACTTCAGCAGCTTTTCTCAGAGGGGTCCCAACAAAAGACATTCTAGAAGCTGCTACTTGGAGCCCTGTTCATACTTTCACAAAGCATTTATTATTTACCTCTCTTCTCTAAATCCAGGGCAGGCTTTGCCACTGCAGTCCTGCAGGGCCTTATAGCTGCTCCTAATGCTGTTTAGTTCCATCCTCCCATCCATAGCTTTGGGATTCTACCTAAATGTAATAACTGCAACAGTGAAACACGAACAAAGTACAGTTGTGTACACTTACCATAAATGTAGATGTTAAGAGTGTATTCACTGTTGCAGTCTGGGTTGCCCACCTGCCATCCCCCATTCTATACCTTTTCTTTCCTTCACTATACTCAAAAGCCTTTTGTGGTGTATTTGCTTGCTCCCCATTTGGGGGGCACCTGACATCTGGGGAAAGAGAAACTGAATAAAATGGCGTCTGCTACATGTTTTATACCCCTGATGACCTGACGTCATGGAAGAGGACGGCAATCGACGCAGGACCCAAGACTGTTATTCAAGCCGGCTGAGGACAACCTGCCAGCAGATTACCCAAATGCAATGACTGCAACAGTGAAACACGAAGAACATCTAACGAAATTACTGCTGACATCGATCTCAGAGCTTGTAAAACTAGGTGTGTAGGGGGGGGATGGATGGAATAATTCCTGAACTTTACTCATCGCTGTTATGCAGTGAAGGGGGAGAGAAGCTATTTGATTCCTCATGTTCAACTGTGTTCCTATGAAATTCTAGGTTCTGCACAGGAGCCAGACTGGACTTGTCTAAATTTATGGTGTTGCCCAGAGAGTATGAGATTTAAATCAGATGATCTCTGGCTTGGAGAAGTTGATGTCTCATGGGGGCAGTGGAGGAGCCAATCATCCAAGTATGGAAACACACCACCTTTGAGCCTTATGTGAGCTGCTACAACTGCCATGCATTCGGTGAACACCTGGGGGGGGGGGGGGGGGGGGGAGCAAAGGGCAGTGCTCTGAAATGAAAGTGACCAGCTCCCAGCTGAAAGCGCAGGAATCTTCTGGAGTGCCTGTCTATTTTGATAAGCTAGTACAAGTCCTTGAGATCTACTGAGCACATCCAATTGTCCTTGCGCAAGAGAGGCAGAATGGACCAAATTGTAACCATTCAGAATTTTGGCTTCTTTACATAAAGAAAAGTATTAAGTTAGTTTGATAGGACAATAGATTGATTAGGCTTGTCAATTTAAGGCAGAATGTGAGGCACTGAAAAAAAAAAAGGGTATCCAACTGGATGAGGCTATGGAATTTGTTTCTTTTCTTCTTCCAAGGGAAGTAGCAATAATACATTTTAATAGTGCTAATATAGTACCAGTTACTACAACTAAGAAACAAGATTATGTCCTAGCAGGTTTCCTCGATAATTTTGTCAACGAAAATAGTACTAAGAATAGTTAGGAACAACTGGAAGTTTTCCATGAACTTTGTCTGAAGACTGCTGGAACAGGGATCAGTATTGAGCTTTTTTTACTGGTTAATTGGGTAATTTGTTTAAATCAGTTTGCTCATTTTCTATTGTTATATAAAAAAATTGCACTTTATTCATCTGCTTTTACTGTATTTGTGTTTCTTCCTACTTTATATTGCTTTTGCTGCCGGTTCTTAAAGTACTTAATTGCATGTATTCTGCAGCATTTATTACTGCTCATTAGTAGACTGGATTGGTACCTTTCCATTAAACCCCTACCACTTTGCGCTGCTCTGTTTCACCGGGATTTCAGTCCCGGGCACAATTCTCTGTGTGACAAGTACTACTGTACAACTGACTGACAAGTGTGTATTGTCATATTAGGTGTACAGGTCCGTTTGCTCATCACAGAAATAGCTACAGTTCACTGATAAACTCTTAAGTCACGGGAGGTGCATCTGTTGTGCACATATTTAGACCACAACCTACTTTCCTTTTCACTGTAATACTAGAGAGGATCCTCGAGCACCGTAGAAGGAGGTTAATGTAGGGGAATACCAGTAGGTCAAAAGGTGAAAGGAGAGCTAGTAGTGGATACGGCATGGATCGGCCGATATTCAGCATGTATCATTTCACACAGTACTGAGAAAGATGTCGGCCACGTCTCCCGAGTAATATCTACGGCTCCCAATTCAACTGCAACCTTTAGAAAGTGCACATCGCAATGCATCCGTATTTCTAAGCTACGCAAGGTGCTCTGATAAAGTCAGAGTTGTACCGGAGTAAAATACACACAAAATATCAGCCTTGCCAATGCTCACAGTCCCCGGTGCTTTCAGTCAGCTGTCACATGCAAACGAAAGTTGTCATCCAAATTACAAAACCTGCGATTGTGCAACACTGCACAAGACATTAGTGTCTGCAGTACTGCCTGCCAATTCAAATCAAGACAAAACCTTAACCTTACCTAAAGCAACTGATTCTTTTCACATCACATTTCTCACTTTTGAACAAGTGATAACATAGCACCGAAACACAGCAGTGTGAAGACGTGGTAGGGTTTTAACGGAAAAGTACCGCTTGATTAAATTGCAGTGGTTATTCTAAGCCTTTGGTTTAAGGCACTTGGGGCTTCAGACCAGTTGTTTTACATTAAGAAGGTGTGGTCTGCACTCTTGTGGGAGGAGAGGGCAGAATCTGCCCTTCTGAACTGGGAGTTTCTGATTAAAGGTTTATTGTGCCTGCTTATTTGAACTGTTTCTTTCTGAAATTGGTATGCCTCGTTTGCTGTAGCATGAACTAGATTCAGACCTGCTGAAAAAGTTATGTTCTTACCATAACGTTCCATACAAGTTGTTCATCTCGCCTTTGTTCTTGCACGTGGATAGCGATCCATCGGCTCGAAATGGCCGCTTTCCAAGCTCAAAATCTTTCAGTAGCTCGAGGCACAGTACCTATCCCATGACGCTCTCCGACTATCAGATCAAGTTTGCTGAATCCAGCAACAAAGGAACAGCCTAACATACCCTAAATGTCAATATGTGTATATATAAAAACATATATGTACAGTTAACCACAGGAAGAAAGTCTGGTAGAAGTAAAGGAGAGTAGACAAACCAAACCAGACCTTCAGTCGTAACCGGTCTTCAAGAACCTGGAGGGGGATGGGGAGGGAGGGATGCAAGAACAAAGGCAAGATGAACTCACATGGAACGTTATGGTAAGAACATAACTTCTTTATGTGAAGTTGTTCAATCTCACCGTTTGTTCTTACACGTGGGTAGTGTCCCACGCACCCAAACCCTGGGTGGCTCACAGGAGTACATTCCTGAGAACAATGGAACCAAAGGAAGCTCTGTCCCTGGAGGCCCTGTCCACTATGTAATGAGTGATAAACGTATGTGGTTTTGACCAAGTGGTGGCTGCACAAATTGTGTCCAAAGGCAAACAAGCTGCGTGAGCTAGAGATGTGGATACCGCCCTAGTGAATGAGCTTTCACCTTGTATTCTAAGGTCTGATTAGTTGAAGAGTACACAAACTTTATGCAATCTGATAACCATTTAGACAAGATAACAAAAAAGGGCTGTCTAAAGTTATCAGCCTAAGAGACAAAAAGCTGTTCAGATTTTCTAAAATCCTTTGTTCTGTCCAAACAAAATCTCAACTGTCTGTGGACATCAAGTTTATGCAGCATATACTCCATTTTATTAGAATGATGTCGGAAAAAAAAGTGGGCAACTCAATAGGCTGATTCAGATTAGTCTCAGAGCAGACCTTTGGAAGAAAGGTGGGACTTGTCCTGAGAGACACTAATCAAGAAAAATACAAAGTAAGGGGGCCTAACAGAAAGAGCTTGAAGCTCAGAAACTCTATGAGCTGAAGTAATAGCCACCAAAAATAATGTTTTCCAAGATATGAACTTCAAGGGGCAAGAGGATGCAGGCTCAAAGGGGGGGAAGCATCAGATGAGCTATTAAATTTAGGTTCCATGGTGCAACTGGTTGTCTGATGCGTGGCCTGATGAGCCACTTTCAAAAAGGCTTTACATAATCTGTGTGACATAAGATTAGATCCTTCAATTCCCAAGTGAAAATTAGATATATATATATATAGCAGCCAACTGAACTCTTAACAGTGGCCACTGCAGCACCTTCCTGAAAAATCGTTGCGAGAAATTCCAGAACCATATCAAGAGGGGCAACAGAGATCAATATCGCTTTGAGCGGCCCAGTAAACAAAACATTTCCATTTACTACTATACAGTTTCCTAGTGGAGACTTTGAGAGGAAACCAGCATATATGTTACACTTCGGAAGACAGATTATATGACCTGGCTAGGTTGGGAAGTGGAGCAGCCAAGCTGTCAGTTTGAGGGACTGAAGAACTCCTGACAAATGCGTCAGAATGTCTGGCACTGGGTCCAGAAACCAAGGTTCTTCCAGTTGGTAATGATGAAGAAAGGGGAACCATATCTGCAGAGGCCAAAAAGGGGCTATCAGAATAACGGTCCTTCCCAAGTCCTTTGCTTTCAGCAAGAATCTGGGAATCAGTGGGGTTGGAGGAAAGGCATAAAAGGAGACCAGAGGGCCAATCGTGCACAAGTGAATCCATGGGACTGTCCCCCGGTGGAGGGTTCAGGGCAAAGTAGCCTCTGCATTTGGCATTCATCGGAGATCCAAAAAGGTCCTGGCAAGGCTGGCCACATATGCGGAATATCATTTCCGCCACATTTTGTTTGAGGGACCACTCGTGGGGCAACAAAATCGCTCTGCTCAGTTTGTCTGCCATCACGTTGGATTCCCCCAGGATGTGTGTTGCTAATAGAAAGCGCCTGTGGACACAGCCCACTTCCAAATCCTCAAACCTTATTGGCCATAAGGAGTACGATTTGCTTCCCCCCTGTTTGTTGATGTACCAGACCACAGACATGTCTGTCTGAATCGCAATCATCCCCTGAGGTAGAGAGAGTCGTGAAAGTGCTGCAACGCTAAAAGCACTGCTCTTAACTCCAGGACGTTGATGTGCAAATGACATTCCATCTCTGACCAGGTGCTTTGGGCAGTCTTTACCTGAAAAAGCCACCCCCCCACCCTATCAGGGAAGCGTCCATGGTCACAGTGGCTACTGGAGGGGGTAATATAAATGGTCGACCTACTGTCACCTGGTGGCTGTTCAACCACCAGAGAAGGTCTCCCTTGCAAGCATCTGTCAATAGAATCTTGAATGACATCGGAAGCTGTTGGTAGGACCACTGGGTGAAAAGCAACCACTGGAGTATCCGCATGTGCATCTGGCCAAGAGGTACTGCTATGAGGGAAGCTGCCATTGTGCCTAAGAGTTTTCAAACCTGAGAGGCAGGTACTTTCTTTTCTTGTAACAAGCATGACACCTGATTTCTTAGAGAGGCGACTCTTTCTAAAGGTAGTTTGACCATGGCGGTGGCAGTATCTAGGTCTGCTCCAATAAATGATATGTTGCGACGGTAATAAAGCAGATTTTTTGAAATTTATGGTTATTCCTAACTGAGAACAGAGGTTGATCGTATGATCCCTAGACTGAATGAGTTGATGCCTGGTGGTGGTGGATAGGAGCCAGTCGTCCAGATACGGAAACACTCAGAATCCTAGACGCCTCAGGTGAGCCGTAACTACTGCCATGCATTTGGTGAACACTCTGGGGGCTGTAGTGAGACCAAACTGCAGAGCTCGAAATTGATAATGACTGGCCCCCAGCCAGAAATGCAGGTGACCTCTGGATGGTCTGGCCATTTTGATGTGGTAGTACACATACTTGAGATCTAAAGAGCACATCCAATCGCCCGTTCCCAGGAACAGTAGTATCGATTGGAGCGTGACCATCCGGAACTTCTTTACGAATGTATTGAGTTTGCTGAGGTCTAAGATGGGCCTCCAGTCCCATCTTCTTTGGAACTAAAAAGAATCTGGGGTAAGTTCCGGATCCTATCTGGTATGCTGGGACTGGCTGGATTACTCTTTTCTAGCAAGTTTTGAATTTCTGTCACTGCTCGATTCCTCAGACTGAGTGGAACATCTGGGATTCTTTTTGTGGGCAACGGGTTTGACAAAGGGAATGAAGTAACCTCTGGTAACTATATTTTGTACCCAGGAATATGAAGTAATTCCTAGCCAGGTATCTGGGTACAAAGCCAAGCGACCCCCGACTGCCTACAGAGTAGGACAGGCAGGCCTCCTCTCAGGAGCGCTGATGGGGCTTGCCAGGAAACTGTTCCCCGTCACCCTGGTTTTGCGGACCCCCTCTGCCGCCAGTGGTGTCTTCCATTATTGCCCCTTCCTCTGCCCCATGAAGGGGGGGGGGGGTTACTACGTGTATTCTGGAAAGCTCCTTGGGACTTCCGGAACCACATCTTTCCACCTCTTTGCCCTTTGGGGTATGGTCTAGTAGGGGTGGAAAAAGTGACTCCTATGGCAGATAGAGTCTTTCCTTCCTGCTCACACCTAATGAGGGTCTCCTTGACTTTAGGCCCAAACAATGAAGAGCCATCAAACAGGGTATTGACAAAGGAAGGCTTCCGCAAAGGAGCACAAGCGCATCCAGGACAGTCTCCGCAGAGCAATCGCTGAACCTGCTGCTCGACTCGATCCCTCGGATGCATAGGAAATGAGTCGCATGGATGAGTTGACGACAGAATTAAGGGTAGAAAGCGGAGTTGTAACCTTTCCCGATACAGCCTCATCTGTGTTACCCTTTAGAATCTCAGAGTTCTTAAAGTCGATCTCGTTGAAGGGGAGTAAAATGGGTCAAGCAGTTAAGCGATCTCATGGCAAATGTCGCAGAACTAAAAATGCGTTTCCCGTATCTGTCCATCATCCTGGAATCCTTATTAGGAGGATGGACAGTAGAAGTCTGATATCTCTTTCTTGGTGGCCGCTACCACCATGGCACCAACAAGGACTCCTTTGGTGAGGAACGATTTCTCTTGAGGGGTAGTGATAAATTTATTGGGCCTCCGAGGGACTGATTCCATGGTGTCAGGGGACTCCAACGCCCTTCGAGCGACAAGATCCATTAGTTCGAAGGGCGGAGTAACCCAGGAGGTGGAGGACTGAGATCCAAAGGCCTTCAGTAGCACCGACTCATCCTCAGCAGGGCGAATGAACTGCCAGTCACCCCTCTGCTTAAGTATTTCTAAGATGTCCGCAAAGGACATCCCTCCGAGGGAGACCGTGGGGACCCTTTCCAATTCCTCCAAGTCTGTGTCTGATGTCAAGAATTCCTGAAGAGAATCTGAATGCTTCCTCTTGCAGAGTCTCTTTCTGGGAACTTCATCAGTGGGGGCGGCTGGTGAAGTGTCAGTAGAGCATGGTTCACCCAAAGTGGATACCGGAGGCTCTGGGTCTAAATCGCTTAGTAGGTGCTTTAGACGAAGAGGCAGAACCCTGCATCTTCAGGGAAGAAGAGGAGAGACCTGTAGTGTGGGTCTGAGTAGACAACACCCTCCTCGTGGCATCAAAGTCCCCGGAGTCTCGGCCCGAGGAGGTCACCGGTTCAGAGGAAGACTGAGGCCTTGCAGGTGCCGAGGGCTCCGAACCAGAGGATGGAGCCAAGCTCACCTGCACCGAAGCCCGGAGGGGAAGTGTCAGAACAGACGCGTCGGTTCGACTCCCCCCCCCCCCGAACAGACGAGAGTGTCGGATCCAAGACTCTTCGGATGGCACCGAAGATGTCAGGGTGGGTGGAACTGAAGTTACTGGAACAGGACTCTGCTCCACGGGTTCCACAACCATCAGATCTTCCGCCTCGAAGGCCTGCGTAGGCTAGGAGGAGAAGTAGTCACAGGCAACGGGGTGGGAACAGTGCTCGAACCCAGTTGGGATGAAGCAGAGAGCAGTTTAGCAAATGCCGGGTTGTCCAAGAGGCTCTGCACCACACGGTCCACATCAATATCAGACTTCCTCGAAGGGGCCGAAGAAGCTACAGAACTAAGTATTGGAGATTTTAAAGTCTCCGATACCGGCTCCAACACCAAAGGTTGGCTCCGAATCATCTGTTCGGCACACGGTTCCGAAGACCTACGAACCAGTGACCGCACCCTAACAGAGGTGCTCGAAGCTGAAGACTTAGGCTCCGAGGACACCCGAGAAGACTTCGACCCTTTCGAAGACTTGGAGGTCTGGTCGGACTTGTCTAAAGCTTCCTGAAACTCGGGTGTTAAGAGACCTCGATCAGTTTCCTACGTCTCTCTAACAAAACTCTGCCACTAAAAGAGTGGCAGATGGAACAATCTTCCTGCAAACGAAGAGGTCCCAAACAATAAAACACAAGAAATGTGGTCATCTGTGATTGACATTTTTTGACCACAATCACATTTTAAATCCGGACTTTTGTTTTTGGTCAGCCATCATGTCTAAGAGGAAGCACAATTATCAGATCCCTGATAATATCAAGAACAATAGTACAATCCAATAACAAAGAAGAGAAACACAGAGAACGCACAATTATCAGATCCCTGATAATACTAAGTACAACAGTAAAGTTCAATAATCTAATAACAATCTTGCCAAAAGGTGGGATAGGGAAGAAAATTGACCGATCCCTGCACAATTATAGCAAAGGATGTAACCAACTGAAGACAGGGCAAGGCCCAAGAGCAACTCGCTCCAATAAAACACACAAAACAGGGACAAAGCCCTGAAAAAGACAGTATAACAAGGGAATACTGGTAGAAAAACAGATATATATAAAAAGTAAACTTAGCTGTAGAAAATGCTTGTTAATAAACCTTCACTGGCCCGAGCACACTGAAGACTTGCGATCCGTTGCAGCGGCAAACTAGATAGGAGGGTTAGTCCGAGAGAATCAGGGGATAGGTACTGTGCCTCGAGCTACTGAAAGATCTTGAGCTTGGAAAGCGGGCGATTCGGAGCGGATGGATCTGCTCCGTACCCACGTGTAAGAACAAACGGCAAGATTGAACAACTTCACATTCTAGCTTTGTTTGTATAACTTTAGCACTAATCCAAGCCATCTTTTTTTGGAGAAGGTTCCCCTGCACCCTAGTAGCAGGAGTGTGCAGTTAGAACTTGTCTGATCGAAGACTGCTGGAACAGGAGCTCAGTTTTTAGCTTTTTACTGGTTAATTTGCCAACTTGCTACTGCCATAAAAAAAAAACACTATGCATCGCCATTTAGCTAGGGTTAAACTATTCCCGGCGCCATAAAGTGTGCTCTTCAAATTTTCCCTTAGAACTGGCCAGTTATTTTAGTTTAAGCACTCAAACCTGTTTCTTTGAGCTCAGCACTTGGCCAGAACTCGTAAGCACTAAAAAGTACAGTTTTGTACCTACCATAAATGTAGATGTTCGAGTGCTAATACAGCTGCAGTAATCACAGATGGGTTTTCAGCCGTCAGGCGGTCCCTCGGTCGGCCGAATTCCAAAGTCTTGGTCCGGCGTCGGTTGTCGTCGCCTACTCATCTGACGTCAGTGAGGCCAGAGTATATAAGACACAGCAGACGCCATGTTCTTCAGTCTTTCTTGCCCCAGATGTCAGGTGCCCCCAAAAGGAAGGCAATACACAAATAATGCTTATCTACATATACAAGCAATGTAATGTAATCCAAAAACAGTGTAAGCAAGCAAATAAAACATAGCAGGATCACCCAGTCAGGTAGTATGAAGAGGTTGTTAGGCCCCATGCCTTTACCAAGTGGGGAAGGAGGGAGGGAAACCTGTACTGCAGCTGTATTAGCATTCGAACATCTACATTTATGGTAGGTACAAAACTGTACTATGTTCATCGTGCATACAGCTGCAGTAATCACAGATGGGTAGAGTCCCAAAGCTATGCATAGGGTGGTAGGTACTAGGAGGAACTGGGTTGAGCCAGAATGCCCTGCAAAACAGCAGTGGCAAAGCCTGCTCTTGTTCTGGAATATAAGGGCAGTTGGTAGTGTTTTGTGAAGGTATGTACAGAACTCCAAGTGGCTGCCTCCAAAATATCTTTGGTAGGAACACCTCTGAGGAAGGCTGTAGAGGTGGCTGTGGCCCTTGGTGGAGTGAGATCTGATACCTGTAGGAACAGATTTCCCATGATAGGAATAACAAAACCGTATGCAGTGGCCAATCCACTTGGAAATGGTCTGTTTGGTAACTGGTTTCCCTTGAGCCCCTACAGCATAGGACACAAAAAGTTGTTCCGATTTCCTGAAGGACTTTGTTCTGTCCAAATAATAACGTAGCTGCCTATGGATGTCTAAAGAGTGCAGCAGCCTTTCCCCTTTGTTTTGAGGATTAGGATAAAAGGTAGGTAGGTGTATGGCTTGATTTAAGGCTACCCTGGATACCACTTTTGGCATAAAAGATGGGTTGGTACGAAGGGAAACCCTGTCCTGATGGAAGATGAGGAAGGGCTGCACCGCCATGAGGGCCTGTAGTTCAGAAACCCTACGAGCTGAAGTGATGGCCAGAAGGAAGGCTGTTTTCCAGGACAAATATTGCAAATCTGTTGAGGCAGCTGGTTCAAAAGGAGGCAATGTTAATTTTTCTAGTATGTAATTAAGGTCCCAGGCTGGTATTGGTTGCTTCCTTGGAGGTCTTATATTCTTAGCCTCTGAGGAACTGTCGTAAGAGTGGGTGAGAAAATAAAGGGGGATCCGTGTTGAATTCTGCAGAAATGGCTGAGGCATGTATTTTTATGGAAGAAAATGAAAGTCCACTGTTCAGCAGCTCAGCAAGATACTGTAATACCCGAGACAAGTTCAGTTTTCTAGGGTCCTGGCCTCTTTTCTCATTCCAAGAGCAAAACCGCTTCCATTTTGCGGAATAAGCTTTTCTAGTAGATGGTCTTCTGGCCTCCAAAATGACATCCTGCACCTCCTTGGAGAGTAGGGTCTGTTGTGGTGTTAAGGAATTTTCCATGCAGCGAGGTTGAGTGTTTTCAGCTGACTGTGAAGAGTTTTGTAGTTGTGCTGAGTCAGCAGAAGAGGCATTAGAGGCAGGGACCAGGGAGGAGTATGTGTTAGGCTCCTCAGGAGTGGATACCAGTGTTGCCTTGGCCAATCTGGAGCTATCCGTATCATCCTCGGTTTGTCTGTTCTTGCTTTCAGAAGCACCTTGGGCAGGAGAGGCAGAGGTGGGAATGCGTAAACTGTCCATGCTGTCCAACTGAATGAAAGGGCGTCCACTCTCCAGGCCTTTGGGTGAAAAGTCCTTGAACAAAACTTTTTCAATTGATGGTTCCTGTGGGAGGCAAAAAGATCTATGTCTGGCCTCCCCCACACTTGGATTATTTCTGTAAACACCTGAGGATGTAACTTCCATTAGTGTGGATCTGTCATATTTCTGCTTAGAGTGTCTGCCAGTGTGTTTTCCAGTCCTGGCAAGTACTGTGCTTGAAGTTCGATTTGTCTTTCCAGAGCCAAGTTCCAAAGAGTCATGGCTAGTCTGCACAAGGGGTATGAGTGTGTTCCTCCTTGTTTGTTTATGTACCACATTACTGTGGTGTTGTCTGTTCTTATCAGTAATTGTCCTGGATGCAGGAAGTCCTTGAAAGCTGTAATTGCATTTATTACTGCTAGCATTTCTTTTTGATTGATGTGAAGGTGCTTTTTCTTTTGGGACCATCTGCCCTGAATGCACCTGTCCTTCATGTGCGCCCCCCAGGCGTAATCTGAGGCGTCTGTGGTTATGACTTGTTTTGCTTGAGGCTTGCAGAATGGAAGGCCTGTGTTTACTTGACATGCTTGGGCCCACCATAGAAATTCCTTTTGCAAACATGGAATTATTGGTATAATTGCTTCCAAACTGTGACTGTGTTGAGACCATAGAATTTTTTTTTTTTTGGTACCACTGAAGTTTTCATATGCAGCTTTGCACATGGGATTAGAAGAATGCAAGATGCCATGAATCCCAGAGCCTGCAGGATTTTCCTTGCAGTAAGCCTGGTACTTTTTGCTAGTGTTTTGAAGTACTGAGATAGTTGCCCCTGTTTTTCTGGCGTAAGATATGCCATCTGGGTGTTTGTGTCCAAGTTGGCACCCAGGAAGGTTATTTTCTGAGATGGTGTTAGCCTTGATTTCTCTTTGTTGATTGTATATCCCAGAGAAAGCAGTAACCGTGTCACATATGCCAGATGTTCCAGAACTATGTGTTTGCTGTCCGCTTGGATCAGGCAGTCATCCAGATAAGGGTAAATTTGTATCCCTTGAAGTCTGCAGTAGGCGATCACTGATGCCAGGCACTTTATGAATACTCTGGGAGCAGTAGATAAGCCAAAGGGCAATGCAGAGAATTGATAGTGGATTGAACCTGCAAGAAATCTGAGGTATCTTCTGCAGCTTTGTCTGATTGGGACATGCAGGTATGCCTCCTTGAGGTCCAATGTTACCAGCCAAAACTCCTTGCCCAGCATGGGAAGAAGTTGCTGTAATGTGAGCATCTTGAATTTTGGGTACAGTAGAAATGTGTTTAGGATGGATAAGTCCAATATGGGTCTCCAGTCGGTTCCTTTCCTTGGTACCAGAAAAAGTCTTGAATAAAAACCTTGACCTTGTTGGTGCGTAGGTACCTTTTGAATAGCCTTCATGTTTATGAGCTTTGAAATTTGCAGTTGTGCCTCTGCCCTTTGATTTTGTGGCAGGTTTGGCATGCCTCTCATTTTTGGAAGTGTGTGAAATTGAAATTTGTAGCCTCTGTTTATAATGTCCAGTATCCATTTGTCTGTTGTGACAATATGCCAATTGCTTGCAAATAATGCTAGTTTCCTCCCAAAGGTGCTGCCAGCTGAAACTTGCTTGGCATGGAAATGAGGGAGTCATTGGGTTTGCTTCCTGTATTGTTGTGCACTGTCTTAACCACCTCTTGGTGCTGGAGTTTGCCATTGTCTGCCTCTATATGATCCTTGTGATTGCCCTCTGCCCCTTGTGCGTCTGTATCTACCTCTTTGGGGCTTGTCAGTGGCTGGAAAGGACCAGTTTTGAGGGCCAATTCCTGCTAAAACGTGGTGGTTGGACCTGTAAGAAAGCTTTGACAGTTTGCATAGATTTGGCTTTTTCTTCCATTTTCCGTAGTATCTCCTCAGCATTAGTACCAAATAGTACATCCTTTTGTAAAGGAGCATCAAGAAGTTTAGCCTTCACATGATCAGGCAAATTTTGTTCCCTAAGCCAGGCATGTCTGCGAATGACTGATCCTGTAGCAGCTGCTCTACTGGAAGCCTCTAGGGCATCGTAACCACATTGTAAGGTGTGTTTACCCACTTGCTCCGCACTATGCATCATATCCTGTAACTCTTAAATCTGGTTGTTCAGGTTGAGACATTTTGTTCCTTAATTGTGATAACAGGTACTGTTGATATTTAATCATATGAAACTGACAGTTTAAGGCCCTCATGGCTAGGGTGGCAGAAGTATATACCTTTTTACCCCACCTTTCTAAAGATCTGGATTCCCTTTCTGCAGGAAGTGGATTCTTGGCAGTGGAGGCCTTCAATCCCTTGGGGCCTTGTGAAATGGTTTCAGGGTCAGCATTATGTCCTTTGAAGAGAAATTGGTGAGAGCTTGGTACTCTGTAATACCTATCAGGTTTGACTGGCGCAGGAGGCAGAGAATCAGGGTTAAGACAAGCCTCCGAATAGACATCATCCAGTATGTCCAGAACAGGGGGTATAGCCAGAGGTCTGTGTTGAGGTAACCAAAGAAATTCCCCAAGTCTTTTCTTGGAATCTGAAAAGTCTTAGCCTTCCCAATGGAAGTGTTCCCTTAAGGTGTGCAAGGTTTCCCCAAAGGAAAAATCCTCAGGAGGGGATACCGAAGGAATGGACCGTTCTGCATCCGAATCCTCAAAAGGAGAGTAAGAGTGTTCCCTCTGCATCAGAATGATCTGATAAAATGGATCCCTGATCAGAGGAGGGAGAATCCTCCTCCACTCTGGGTCTCTTGTCAGGAGGGGGATGAGAACCTCTGATAAGAGTAATTAAATCCTCAGCCATTTTTAGCATCTGTTTTTTAGGCATGGGTCCTGAAGATGGGCCCTGTGCAACAGGTCTCGTGGAATGCCTGGCTGCTTTGGATTTAGTAAAGGCCTTAACTGAAAAGGAAGATGAGGGCCTAAAAATACCATGGGTAGAGGTGGATCTGTCCACATTAGTAGGCTCTAACATTAGCAGGGGCTTCGGTAGTAGTCTGGGAAAGGGCCGAGGACCCAGCGGTCTCGGGTACAGAAGACACCGTCAAAGGAGAGTCGTCGGTAGTCAGGGACTGCAAAGGCGTCTCGCTGAGAACCGGACCATGTGTAGCCTGTTTCGGCGGGGGCCTCGCGTGTCGGTCCTTTTCCTTGCGTTTTTTGGACAAAACGGTAGTCGGAGTATCCGACGACATTTTATAATCAAAAGCTTTACCAAAGTAGTGTTGGGCGAACTCCGCCCGACGCTTAATAGTGCGTTTATTGAAGGTGAAGAAAAGCGACAGCCCGAGACGTCGTGGTCTGGGCCCAAACAAGGTATGCAAAGGGAATGGAAATCCTTATGCGGTATTTGCTTCCCACAAGAAATACAATTATTAACTTTTTCTGACATCGGTCTGAGGCAAGAAAAGTTTCTAACGGGTACTTAGCTTTAATGAAGACTTCGGTTTCCAATTTTTTCGTAATTCAGGAGCTGGCCGACCGCACTTGCGAACTGCTTCTGCTTCGGCACCGTGCGGCAAAAGACTGAAGAACATGGCGTCGGCTGTGTCTTATATACTCTGGCCTCACTGACGTCAGAAGAGTAGGCGACGACAACCGACGCCGGACCAAGACTTTGGAATTCGGCCGACCGAGGGACCGCCTGACGGCTGAAAACCCATCTGTGATTACTGCAGCTGTATGCACGATGAACATCTACAAATTACTACAGCACTAAACTTTCCTCACTTGTCTAGAGGAAACCAGTTTTTAGTACTTAATAAGCACCTATCCATGTGTGTCTATGGATCAAGCTACTGGTGTTTTCTCCAGTCTACCCGATGAATATGGGCATCTTGGGACAATGCAGCTATTACCTCATGTACACAGACAACCCTCTCCTCCTACCACCCAACACTACAACCTGTGAGAGATGCATTTATATAGCCAAATGGGAAGCAAAGCTCTCTTCACCCAAGACTGGACTAGACAGACAGTAGAGAGGAAAGGGTAAAGACTTGCACCGCACCATCACATAGTCCCTCAAAACCTACACCACCAAAATACACACAGAGAAACACAGATCTACATTCACGGAGGCTATCAATAAAAATCTGCCCAAGCAACAGAGAACTCCAAAGCAGAAACGCAAGCAATCTCCACCCCCAAGCACAACCCAAATAACAAAGCCCACAACAGTACAGTTGCGTACACTTACCATAAATGTAGATGTTAGCGTGTATTCACTGTTGCAGTCATCTGATTTGGGTTATCTGCTTGCAGGTAGCCCTCAGTCGGCCTGATTATCAAAGTCTTGGGTCCTGCATCGGTTGCTGTCTCATATTCCAGGACGTCCATAAAG
>NC_056746.1:1282383507-1282421271 GCF_019279795.1 Protopterus annectens | reverse complement strand
TTTTTGTGTAAACTATGTGATGAGTATGGTGTGGTGCGGTGCAAGTCTTTACCCTTTCCTCTTTACTGTCTGTCTAATCCAGTCTTGGGTGAAGAGAGCTTTGCTTCTCATTTGGTTATATAAATGCATCTCTCACAGGTTGTAGTGTTGGGTGGTAGGAGGAGAGGGTTGTCTGTGTACATGAGGTAATAGCTGCATTGTCCCAAGATGCCCATATTCATCGGGTAGACTGGAGAAAACACCAGTAGCTTGATCCATAGACATACCTGGATAGGTGCTTAAGTACTAAAAACTGGTTTCCTCTAGACAAGTGAGGAAAGTTTAGTGCTGTAGTAATTTGTAGTTTTAGTGCTTACGAGTTCTGGCTAAGTGCTGAGCTCAAAGAAACAGGTTTGAGTGCTTTAACTAAAATAACTGGCCAGTTCTAAGGGAAAATTTGAAGAGCAGACTTTATGGCACCGGGAAGAGTTTAACCCTAGCTAAATGGCGATGCATAGTGGTTTTTTTTTTTTGTTTGTTTGTTTTTTATGGCAGTAGCAAGTTGGCAAATTAACCAGTAAAAAGCTAAAAACTGAGCTCCTGTTCTAGCAGTCTTTGATCAGACAAGTTCTAACTGCACACTCCTGCTACTAGGGTGCAGGGGAACTTTCTCCCAAAAAAGATGGCTTGGATTAGTGCTCAAGTTATACAAACAAAGCTAGAATGTGAAGTTGTTCAATCTTGCCTTTTGTTCTTACACGTGGGTACAGAGCAGATCCATCAGCTCTGAATCGCCCGCTTTCCAAGCTCAAGATCTTTCAGTAGCTCGAGGCACAGTACCTATCCCATGATTCTCTCGGACTAACCCTCCGATCTAGTTTGCCGCTGCAACGGATCGCAAGTCTTCAGTGTGCTCGGGCCAGTGAAGGTTTATTAACAAGCATTTTCTACAGCTAAGTTTACTTTTTATATACGTCTGTTTTTCGACCAGTATTCCCTTGTTATACTGTCTTTTTTAGGGCTTTGTCCCTGTTTTGTGTGTTTTATTGGAGCAAGTTGCTCTTGGGCCTTGCCCTCTCTTCAGTTGGTTACATTCTTGGCTATAGTTGTGCAGGGATCGGTCAATTTTCTTCCCTATCCCACCTTTTGGCAAGATTGTTATTAGATTATTGGACTTTACTGTTGTACTTTATATTATCAGGGATCTGATAATTGTGCTTTCTCTGTGATGTTCTTCATCTCACATTGCTGCAGTCATAACTTATGGGTAGTCCGCTGTCCTCGGTCGGCCCGAATACCAAAGTATTAGGCTGACGTCGGTCACGGGCGCTCAGATCTGACGTCAGAACGTCAAGGTATTAAAGCGCATGACCGACGTCATTTCCTCAGTCTTTTGCCGCATGGTCCGAAGCAGAAGCAGCGCTTGCAAGTGCCGCTCGCGCTCTGAAATTTTCAGATTCTGAGTTTCAGACCGATACCAAGTTGGCTAAGTACCCGCTGGGGATTATTTTTGTTTTTCTTGCCTCAGTTACTTCGGATGTCAGAAAAAGTGAATAATTGTATTTCTTGTGGGAAACAGATACCGCATAGGGATTACCACTCTTTGTATTCCTTGTTTGGGACCTGAGCACGACGTAGTAGGGTGTCGCTTTGTGCTAGATTTAATAAGCGCACCATTAAACGTAGGTTAGATTGTGCTAGGCTTGTCTTCGTAAGCGGTGTAATTACAATATGCTGTCGGATCCTCCGCCGCTACCGCAAGAAGCGCAAAGATAAATCTTTAAAGTCCAAACAGGATGACTCGTCTGCCCGGACGCCGGTTCTTTAGACACCACTTTGGATCTGCTGATCCGCCGCAGTTTCAACTGAGTCTCAGGGGGAGACGTTGGTTTTGCAAGATGTGGTTTCCCAGGAGTCAGGTCAGGCCGAGGGGGCCTCTCAGGTTACTGTTCTCCCTTCTTTGCCTAAGGTGGTTAGGCCTTCTCCTTCTGTCTCAAAGGTGCCTTCCAAAGGCAGGCCTGGTTTGCCTTCCACAGTTGTCAGTCCTAGTTCTGCAGGTTCTGTGCCTAAAAAACACATGCTTAAAATGGCAGAAGATTTAATTACTTTAATCAGGGGTTCTATGCCCCCTCCTGATAAGAGGCCTAGGGTGGAGCCAGAAATGGAAAGTTTGGAGCAGGCTTCAGATTACTCAGAGTCTTCGGCTGAAGACATTCAGGATTTTCCTCCTTATTCTGATTCAGACGCAGAGGATTCCACTCCTGCTTCTCCTCCAGAGGATTTTTCTTTTTCAGAAACCCTGCATTCCATGAGGGAGCATTTTAAATGGGAAGGTCAGGATTTCTCAGATTCCAGGAAGAGGCTTAGGGAATTTTTGTTTTTACCACAGCATAGGCCCTTGGCTATACCTCCTGTTTTGGATGTTGTTCAAGACGTTTTCTCTGAGGCTTCCCTTAATCCAGACTCTTTGCCTCCTGCGCCAGTGAAGCCAGATAGGTATTAGAGTGCCTGAGGCTCATAAATATCTGTATAAGAGCCCTAGGGCCGACCCAGAAACTATTAGCCAGGGACCTAAGGGTGTCAGGGCTTCTGTTGTAAAGAATCCAATTCCTTTGGATAAGGATGCTAGAGCTTTGGAAAGGTGGGGTAAGAAAGTATATACCTCTTCCACTTTAGCAATGAGGGCTTTGAATTGCCAGTTTCATATGCTGAAATACCAGAATTTTCTTCTTACTCAGTTAAAATCTAAAATGGATGCTTTGGCAGAGGGCATAAAGGAATTACAGGATTTGGTACATGCCTCTGATCAGGTGGGTAAGCATGCTTTGCAGTGTGGTTTTGATGCTTTGCAGGCTTCTTCCAGGGTGGCTGCCACTGGTTCAGTTCTTCGCAGGCACGCCTGGCTTAAGGATCAGAATTTGTCAGAGCATGTTAAAGCTAGGATTTTGGATGCTCCTTTGCAGTCTGAAGTTTTGTTTGGTTCTCCTGTGGAGTCTCTCTTGAAAAAAATGGAGGACAAGGCTAAGTCTATGCAGACTGTTAAAGATTTTTTGCAGGTGCAGCCCCCTAAGTTTAGCAGGAACTGGCCTGCTAAGGGTTGGACTTACCCTTCTTCTGATTCGCAGTCTAGGGGTAGATCTAGACGTGGTAGGGGCAGAGCTCAAAGTTCTTTCAGGCCCAGACCGTGGAGTTCACCAGCACAATCTACCGGTGAGGGCAGGGGCCAGTCCTTTCGTAAACAGGCCCAATGACCTGCATTTCCAGCTGCCAGATCCTTCCTGCCTGGCAGCTCCTTTGGGAGGAAAGTTGGCACTCCAAGCAAAATTGGTTTCTAGTCACCCAGGACAAATGGGTGTTGGACATTTATAGACCCAGGCTACAAGTTTTATTTCCACACATTGCTTCCTTTCAAAGGCATGCCAGACGTTCCTCCTCAGCAAAGGGCAGAGGCTCACAAACAGATTTCTTTACTTCTTCAAATGGGGCTATACAGCAGGTCCCTCTCTCAGAAGTGGGCCTCGGATTTTACTCTCGCCTTTTTCTTGTACCAAAGAAAGGAAACACTTGGAGGCCAATCTTGGATCTATCTGTCCTCAACACATCTGGACATTCCAAAATTCAAAATGTTGACGTTGCAACAACTTCTGCCTCTGTTGGGCAAAGATCACTGGATGGTAACTGTGGATCTCAAAGAGGCTTATCTTCATGTTCCTATCAGACTCAGTTGCAGGAGATTCCTGCGTTTTCGGGCTGGGACTTTACATTATCAGTTCTCTGCATTGCCCTTTGGCTTATCTACTGCGCCCAGAGTATTCACAAAAGTTCTGGCTCCAGTAATAGCCTTCTTCAGGTTAAGAGGAATACAAATTTATCCTTATTTGGACGACTGCCTGATTCTTGCTCAAGACAAGCATGAGCTTCTTCACCATCTGCAGTATGTTATGACAGTGTTAAGGTGCCTAGGGTATTCTGTGAACGAAACAAAGTCCAGTCTAGTACCCTCTCAGGAAATGTGCTTTCTGGGTGTGAGACTGAATACAGCTTCCCAGATGGCCTTTTTGACCCCGGACAAGCAAAAGAATCTTACACTTTACTTCCATCAATTGTCTCTCCTGTCCAGGCTGACTGCAAGGACAGTCCTTCAAGCCTTGGGGTTCATGGCATCTTGTATTCTGGTGCTTCCCAATGCCAAACTGCATATGAGGAAGCTACAATGGTATCTCAAAAATGTATGGACACAACACTGCCAAGATCTGGACACTGTCATTCAGATAATACCTTGCATTCAAAAGGAATTTTTGTGGTGGGCTCAGGAATGTCACCTAAACAAGGGACTCTCTGTGACCCGACCAGAGGCAAGTCAGATTTTAACGACAGATGCCTCGGACAAGGCCTGGGGAGCACACCTCAATGGAAAATGGGTTCAAGACACGTGGCCTGTCAGACTTCAACATTTACATATCAACTTGAAGGAAATGTTAGCAGTCCAGTTTGCATTGATGGCTTTCAAGGATTTACTTCTCCCAGGGCAGGTGTTGATTCAAACAGACAACACAACTGTCATGTGGTACATCAACAAGCAAGGGGGAACCCATTCGTACCCTCTTTGCAGGCAAGCTATGATTTTGTGGGAGACTGCTCTCAGTTTGCAACTCCCTCTTCAAGCAAGGTTTCTGCCAGGAGCACAGAACTCCTTAGCAGATGTTTTGAGCAGGCTGATAGTGGATCCCCACGAGTGGAAATTGGATCCTCATGTATTTCGACAGTTGACAATGATATGGGGGACTCCAGACATAGATCTGTTCGCTTCTCCACTAAATTTCCAGGTGCCAAAGTTTTGCTCAAAGATGTTTCATCCCACCGCTTGGAAAGTGGATGCTCTATCATTCAGTTGGAGCAATCTTCACGTCTATGCCTTTCTGCCTCTGCCTCTTCTTCCAAAGGTTCTCTTGAAGGTCAGACAGGACAAGCCCTCCATGATTCTAATAGCTCCAGATTGGCCTCGACAGCACTGGTACCCTCTGCTAAGGAGTTTAGTACGGGATCCTCCTTACCCTTTGCCTTTGATTCCGCACCTTTTGACTCAGGAGGGCAATCATTTCTTCAATGTCAGGATTCAGTCCCTGCATCTAACAGCCTGGCATATTCTGTTCTAGACCCTGGAGGGTCGCAGCTTCCTCAACAAGTTTTGAATGTTATTTTGGAGGCCAGGAGGCCTAGTACAAGGAAAGTTTATGCTGATAAATGGAGGAGATTTTTATTTGGAGCAAAGCAAAGAGCTTTGATGTTTCCAGGCCTGATTTGAGTGTTTCTCTTCAATATCTTACAGAATTATTGGACAAGGGTTTGTCTTTCTCCTCTATAAAAGTTCATGCTGCAGCCATTTCTGCTCACTATGACTGTGACCCACCATTATTCTCTCATCCTTTGTTTAAGCAATTCCTTAGAGGGGCAAAGAACATAAGACCCCCGCGTAGAGCTCCTACTCCTGCTTGGGATCTCAATTTTGTGTTGGAAAAACTTACTTTACCTCCTTTTGAACCTGCAGCTACAGCTGACCTAAAGTATTTGTCTTGGAAGACTGCTTTTTTGTTGGCCATTATGTCTGCTAGAAGGGTTTCTGAATTACAGGCTCTAATGGCAGTTGAACCCTTCCTAATTTTTCATAAGGACAGGGTATCTCTGCGTACTAACCCTACTTTTATGCCTAAAGTGGTTTCAAATGTGGCCTTGAACCAATCTATTCATTTTCCTACTTTTTATGCAGATCCCCAAAATAAAGGGGAGAAAATCTTGCACACTTTGGATATTCACAGGCAGTTGCGTTATTATTTGAGCAAGACTAAAGGGTTCAGACAGTCTCAGCAGTTGTTTGTTTCTTTTGCTTTGGGTTCTCAGGGGAAACCTGTTTCAAAACAAACTATTTCTAAGTGGATTGGCTTTTGTATTGCTTTTTGTTATTCTCATCATGGTAAGGAGATTCCCGCTGGAATCAGGCCTCGCTCCACTAGGGCTACTGCCACTTCTTCTCCCTTTTAAGGGGGGTAGCTACTAAAGATATTTTGGAAGCAGCTACTTGGAGTTCAGTGCACACTTTTTCTAAACATTACCATCTTCCTCTTTATTCCAAATCTAGGGCTGGATTTGCCACTGCAATCTTACAGGGCATTTTGGCAGCCCCCAATGCTTTATGATTTTGCCAGCCTCCCTTTACCTCTGCTTTGGGATTCTACCCATAAGTTATGACTGCAGCAATGTGAGATGAAGAACATAGTACAGTTTTGTACCTACCATAAATGTAGATGTTCGAAGATCCACATTGCTGCAGTCCAATTTTCCCTCCCTCCTTCCCCTCTGTAGTTTGGAGTGGTGGCATGATTTGGGTTGTAGCTGTTTTTTGTGCATGGTTTTAGGGAGTTATTCTATTTTTGGCTGTGGCCTTTATTTTTAGGGCCTTCTGACATCTGGGGCAAGAAAAGAGTGAGGAAATGACGTCGGTCATGCGCTTTAATACCTTGACGTTCTGACGTCAGATCTGAGCGCCCGTGACCGACGTCAGCCTAATACTTTGGTATTCGGGCCGACCGAGGACAGCGGACTACCCATAAGTTATGACTGCAGCAATGTGGATCTTCGAACATCTACATTTATGGTAGGTACAAAACTGTACTTTTCTCTTTGTTATTGGATTGCACTATTGTTCTTGATATCAGGGATCTGATAATTGTGCTTCCTCTTAGACATGATGGCTGACCAAAAACAAAAGTCCGGATTTAAAATGTGATTGTGGTCAAAAATGTCAATCACAGATGACCACATTTCTTGTGTTTTATTGTTTGGGACCTCTTCGTTTGCAGGAAGATTGTTCCATCTGCCACTCTTTTAGTGGCAGAGTTTTGTTAGAGAGACCTAGGAAGCTGATCGAGGTCTCTTAACACCCGAGTTTCAGGAAGCTTTGGACAAGTCCGACCAGACCTCCAAGTCTTCGAATGGGTCGAAGTCTTCTCGGGTGTCCTCGGAGCCTAAGTCTTCAGCTTCGAGTACCTCTGTTAGGGTTCCGTGTGAGTTCATCTTGCCTTTGTTCTTGCATCCCTCCCTCCCCATCCCCCTCCAGGTTCTTGAAGACCGGTTACGACTGGAGGTCTGGTTTGGTTTGTCTACTCTCCTTTACTTCTACCAGACTTTCTTCCTGTGGTTAACTGTACATATATGTTTTTATATATACACATATTGACATTTAGGGTATGTTAGACTGTTCCTTTGTTGCTGGATTCAGCAAACTTGATCTGATAGTCAGAGAGCGTCATGGGATAGGTACTGTGCCTCGAGCTACTGAAAGATCTTGAGCTTGGAAAGCGGCCTACTCGGAGCCGATGGATCGGCTCCGTATCCACGTGCAAGAACAAAGGCGAGATGAACAACTTGTATGGAACGTTATGGTAAGAACATAGCTTTTTCAGCAGGTCTGAATCTAGTCCATGCTACAGCAAACGAGGCATACCAATTTCAGAAAGAAACAGTTCAAATAAGCAGGCACAATAAGCCTTTAATCAGAAACTCCCAGCTCAGAGGTGCAGATTCTGCCCTCTCCTCCCACAAGAGTGCAGACCACACCTTCTTAATGTAAAACAACTGGTCTGAAGCCCAAGTGCTTAAACCAAAGGCTTAGAATAACCATTGCAATTTAATCAAGTGGTACTTTTCCGTTAAAACCCTACCACTTCTTCACACTGCTGTGTTTCGGTGCTATGTTATCACTCATGTAAAAGTGAGAAATGTGATGTGAGAAGAATCAGTTGCTTTAGGTAAGGTTAAGGTTTTGTCTTGATTTGAATTGGCAGGCAGTACTGCAGACACTAATGTCTTGTGCAGTGCTGCACGATCGCAGGTTTTGTAATTTGGACGACAACTCCTTTCGTTTGCATGTGACAGCTGACAAAGCACCGGGGACTGTGAGCATTGGCAAGGCTGATATTTTGTGTGTATTTTACTGCGGTACAACTCTGACTTTATCAGAGCACCTCGCGTAGCTTAGAAATACGGATGCATTGCAATGTGCACTTTCTAAAGGTTGCAGTTGAATTGGGAGCTGTAGATATTACTCTGGAGACGTGGCAGACATCTTTCTCAGTACTGTGTGAAATGATACATGCTGAATATCGGCCGATCCATGCCGTATCCACTACTATCTCTCCTTTCACCTTCTGACCTACTGGTATTCCCCTACATTAACCTCCTTTTACGGTGCTCGAGGATCCTCTAGAGTATTACAGTGAAAAGGAAAGTAGGTTGTGGTCTAAATATGTGCACAACAGATGCACCTCCTGTGACTGAGTTTCAGTGAACTGTAGCTATTTCTGTGATGAGCAAACTGACCTGTACACCTAATATGACAATACACACTTGTCAGTCAGTTGTACAGTAGTACTTGTCACACACAGACTTGTGCCCGGGACTGAAATCCCGGTGAAACAGAGCAGCGCAAAGTGGTAGGGGTTTAATGGAAAGGTACCAATCAGTCTACTAATGAGCAGTAATAAATGCTGCAGAAAGCATGCAATTAAGTACTTTAAGAACTGGCAGCAAAAGCAATATAAAGTAGGAAGAAACACAAATACAGTAAAAGCAGATGAATAAAGTGCAATTTTTTTATATAACAATAGAAAATGAGCAAACTGATTTAAACAAATTACCCAATTAACCAGTAAAAAAAGCTCAATACTGATCCCTGTTCCAGCAGTCTTCAGACAAAGTTCATGGAAAACTTCCAGTTGTTCCTAACTATTCTTAGTACTATTTTCGTTGACAAAATTATCGAGGAAACCTGCTAGGACATAATCTTGTTTCTTAGTTGTAGTAAATGGTACTATATTAGCACTATTAAAATGTATTATTGCTACTTCCCTTGGAAGAAGAAAAGAAACAAATTCCATAGCCTCATCCAGTTGGATACCCTTTTTTTTTTTTTTTTCAGTGCCTCACATTCTGCCTTAAATTGACAAGCCTAATCAAGTAATCTATTGTCCTATCAAACTAACTTAATACTTTTCTTTATGTAAAGAAGCCAAAATTCTGAATGGTTACAATTCGGCCCATTCTGCCTCTTTTGCGCAAGGACAATTGGATGTGCTCAGTAGATCTCAAGGACTTGTACTAGCTTATCAAAATAGAGAGGCACTCCAGAAGATTCCTGCGCTTTCAGCTGGGAGCTGGTCACTTTCATTTCAGAGCACTGCACTTTGCCCCCCCCCCCCCCAGGTGTTCACCGAATGCATGGCAGTTGTCGCAGCTCACACAAGGCTCAAAGGTTGGTGTGTTTCCATACTTGGATGATTGGCCCCTCCACTGCTCCCATGAGACATCAACTTCTCCAAGCCAGAGATCATCTGATTTAAATCTCATACTCTCTGGGCAACACCATAAATTTAGACAAGTCCAGTCTGGCTCCTGTGCAGAACCTAGAATTTCATAGGAACACAGTTGAACATGAGGAATCAAATAGCTTCTCTCCCCCTTCACTGCATAACAGTGATGAGTAAAGTTCAGGAATTATTCCATCCACCCCTACACACCTAGTTTTACAAGCTCTGAGATCGATGTCAGCAGTAATTTTGTTGATGTTCTTCGTGTTTCACTGTTGCAGTCATTGCATTTGGGTAATCTGCTGGCAGGTTGTCCTCAGCCGGCTTGAATAACAAAGTCTTGGGTCCTGCGTCGGTTGCAGTCTCCTCTTCCATGACGTCAGGTCATCAGGGGTATAAAACATGTAGCAGACGCCATTTTATTCAGTTTTTCTTTCCCCACATGTCAGGTGCTCCCCAAATGGGGAGCAAGCAAATACACCACAAAAGGCTTTTGAGTATAGTGAAGGAAAGAAAAGGTATAGAATGGGGGATGGCAGGTGGGTAACCCAGACTGCAACAGTGAATACACTCTTAACATCTACATTTATGGTAAGTGTACACAACTGTACTATGTTCGTGTTTCACTGTTGCAGTCATTGCATTTAGGTAGAATCCCAAAGCAATGGATGGGAGGATGGAACTAAACAGCATTAGGAGCAGCTATAAGGCCCTGCAGGACTGCAGTGGCAAAGCCTGCCCTGGATTTAGAGAAGAGAGTTAAATAATAAATGCTTTGAAAGTATGAACAGAGCTCCAAGTAGCAGCTTCTAGAATGTCTTTTGTTGGGACCCCTCTGAGAAAAGCTGCTGAAGTAGAGGCAGCCCTGGTGGAATGTGATCTGATCCCCTTGGGCACAGGTTTACCATGGTGCAAATAGAAAAATACAGTGGCTTATCCATTTAGAAATAGTCTGCTTTGATGTAGCCTTCCCTCTGATCCTGCAGCAAATGCTACCAGTAGTTGCTCAGACTTTCTTAGAGATTTGGTCCTGTTTAAGTAGAATCTTAGTTGTCTGTGTACATCCAATGAATGCAGAATCCGCTCACCCTTGTTCTGCGGATTTGGGTAAAATGTTGGCAGGTGAATGGTCTTGTTAAGAGCCACACTGGATACCACCTTAGGCATAAAAGGATTGGTCCTGAGGGGACACCCTGTCCAGGTAAAATGTAATGAAAGGCTCCACTGCCATGAGAGCCTGTAGTTCTGAAACCCTTCTTGCTGAAGTGACTGCCAAAAGAAAAGCTTTTTTCCAAGATAGAAATTTTATATTCGCAGTAGCTGCTGGTTCAAAAGGAGGCAAGGCAAGTTTTTCCAGCACAAAATTAAGGTCCCATGCAGGAGTTGGTGCTCTCCTGGGAGGCCTTAAATTTTTGGCCCCTCTAAGATACTGTTTAAGTAGTGGATGAGAAAAGAGGGGAGGGCTCTGTGTTGTAATGGGCCGAAATGGCAGAGGCATGGATTTTTATTGAAGAGAAAGATAGGCCCTTGTCAAGCATCTCAGTTAAGTATTGTAAAATCCGAGGAGTATTGGGCTTTGCTGCGTCTATTCCTTGTGCTTGGTTCGAAGCACAGAATCTCTTCCATTTATCAGCATAAGATTTTCTAGTACTAGACCCTCTGGCTTTCAAAATGACGACAATCACCGATTTACTGAGAGTTGTGGTTTGAATAATTAGCTGGTTAGCCAAGCTGCAAGATTCAGAGTTTGGAGCAGAGTGTACAGAATTTGATAGTTCCGCTGAGACAGTAGATGAGGTATTTGAGGCAAGTACCATGGAGGAAGGTGTGACATATTCTTTAGAAGTGGGTACCAGTGCTGGTGAGGCCAGTCTGGAGCAATTAGGATCATTTCTGTTTTCCTGCTGACTTTTAGTAAGACCTTTGGGAGTAGAGGCCGAGGGGAAGGCATAGACTGATAGGTTTTTTCAGCTGAAGGATAGGGCATCCACTTTCCATGCTTTTTTGTGATGAGTTTCTTGTGCAGAATTTGTCCAACTGATAATTTTGGGGAGAGGCGGGTCCATAAGATTTCTGCTTAGGTCGTCTGCCAAAGTATTTTGCTTTCCTGGCAGGAATTCAGCTTGAAGATGTATTTGGCAAGTCGAGGCTGTGTTCCACAAAGCCATGGCTAGTCTGCAAAGGGGGTAAGGAATGTGCACCCCCCCTGCTTGTTTATGTACCACATAACTGTGGTGCTGTCCGTCTTTATCTGTAGTTGTCCTGGATGAAGTAAGTCCTTGAAGGCTGTCAGAGCATTCTGTACAGCTAGCATTTCTTTCTGATTGATATGCAGATGCATTTGGTTTGAGCTCCATTTGCTGTGAATGCATCTCCCTGCCAGGTGGGCCCCCCCAAGCATAGTCTGATGTCTGTAGTTAGGGTTTGGGTGGCAGGGGGGGTAGAGTGAATGACAGTCCCTTGTTCTGTTGACATGTCTCTGCCCGTCATAGAAACTCCTGTTGTAGGCAGGGAATGAGAGGAATCATTGTTTCCAGGCTGTGACAATGTTCACTCCATAAACTTTTTAGGTACCATTGAAGTTTCCTCATATGCAGTCTGGCATATGGAATTAGTAGAATGCAGGATGCCATGAACTCCAAAGCCTGCAGAATTTGTCTTGCAGATAACTGGGTTTTTGTTGCCATTTGTTTGAAGTATGTTGTCAGTTGCCTTTGTCTGGCGTGAGGTAGGCCATCTGGGCAGTTGTATTCAAGCTTGCACCCAGGAATGTAATTATTTGAGAGGGTACCAGTTGTGATTTATTTTCGTTTATGGTGTACCCTAGGCATGCTAGAAGCCTTTTTACAAACGCCAGATGTTGAAGAGTCTCCTTGTCCTTTGCTGGAATGAGACAATCGTCCAGATAAGGATAAATTTGAATGTTTCTTTGTCTGCAGAATGCAATTACTGGTACCAGGCACTTTACAAAGGGCAAAGTATGGAAATTAAATCTGTACCCATGGGAATACTATGTTTAATCCCCCACTTGTCCTGGGTAATTAACTGCCAATTTTGAGCATGAAGTGTTCCCCCCAAAGGGGCTGCCAAAAGATAAGTGCTTGTTGATGGCAGAGGGAAGTCATTGAGACTGCTTACTGTAGGGTTGTGCTTCGTTTCCTCCAAATTTGGAGGTGGAGGCACCCCATTGCTTTGACCTGTAAGAACTGCGTGATTGACATGTGGAGCCTTTTGAGCACCTGGGTTTGCCCTGAGTGGCTCTGTTGGACACAGGAAAGGACCAACTTTTAGTAGGCCAGTGCCTACTGAACCTGGGTTGCTGCACTTGCAAGAAATCTTTTACAGTTTGCATAGATTTTAGCTTCGTCTTCCATTTTCTTTAAAACCTCTTCTGCCTTATTACCAGAATATCATGCTGCAAAGGGGATCCAACAATTTCGCTTTAACATTATCAAGCAGATCTTGCTCCATGAGCCAGGCATGCCTTCTAATCACAGATCCAGTAATGGCAGCCCTACAAGAGGCCTCCAAAGAATCAAAACCACATTGCAAAGTATGCTTTCCAACCTGTTCTGCTGAATGCAATAAATCCTGTAACTCTTACTTTCCACACAATCAGAAATCAACATAATTTTCTGTTTCAGTAAGCCCATAACATGCTGTTGATATTTAAGCATATGAAACTGGCAGTTTAAAGCTCTGATTGCAAAGGTTGCAGACGTATAAACCTCCTTACCCCATCTATCCAGCGCCCTAGAATCTCTATCGGAAGGGGTAGGGTTTTTGGCTGTAGAAGCCTCAACACCCTTGGGACCCTGAGAAATAGTCTCAGGATCAGCAGCAGGATTTTTGAAAAGAAATTTATGAGAGTCAGGAACCCTATAATATTTGTCTGGCTTAACTAGGAGCCGGAGGCAGGGAATCGGGAGCCATGCTCAATTCAGAGAACACATAATCAACCAAGTCTAATACAGGAGATATTGCCAAAGGCCAATGCTGAGGAAGAAGGAAATCCCCAACCCTCTTTTTTGATTCAGAGAAGTCCTGACTCTCCCAGTGAAAATGTTCCCTTAAAGTATGCAAAGTCTCTCCAAAAGAGTAATCGTCAGGAGGAGATGCAGATGGGATGGATTCCTCTGCATCACAATCCTCATAGGGTGGAACAGAAAATTCCTGATCAGAAGAGGAATCAGAAGAAATGGAAACCTGATCTGAAGATTCATAATCAGTGCCTTACCTAGGCCTCTTAGCAAGGGAACCCCTGATCAAGGTAATTAAATCCTCAGCCATTTTGATAATCTGTTTTTTAGGCATAGGGGCCTGAGCACGCGGCTCATGCGTCTGTTTTTTAGACATAGAACTTGTTTTTGAACTTGTTTTTGCTGCTGGCATTGGTTTAATATAAAAATGTTGAAGCCTGAAAACACACTCCGAAGCCGGTGCCTGCTCAGTGGCTCTGGACCCATCCAAGGGAGACATCCGCGGGTTCAATACTCTGAGAATCTTGCGGCATACCGGACTCCAAATGGGTCTTGGTAGAGGCCTGCGACTCAAAAGTAGCGGGTATCAGGGGCTGCAAAAGCGACTCGCTGTGTACTGTGAATCAGCGACTGGCTTAGAAGCTTCGTCAGTGTTGGACCTCTGTCTGTCTCTGTCTTTTTCCTTGTGTGTTTTGTGAACTCCGGTAGTCTGATTGCTAACAGATGACATTTCAGGATACTGAAATCTTGAACCAAAATATTTATAAGCAAAAATATACAGACGTTTAATAGTGCATTGGTAAAATCTAGCACAAAACCGAGAGCAAGGCATGTTGTGATCAGGGCCTGGGCAAGGAATACAGTAAAAATGAAAATCCTTATGAGGTATTTGCTTCCCACAAGTAATGCAATTATTAACTTTTACTGACATCGGTAAGGAGCAAGAAAAAGTTTCCCCAACAGGGTACTTAGCTTTAGTTTGAAGACTTTGGTTCTGAAACTCGAAAACGAAAATTTCAGGAGTCTACCTACCGGCACTTGCGAACTGCTTCTGCTTCCGGCACCATGCGGCAAGAAAAACTGAATAAAATGGTGTCCGCTGCATGTTTTATACCCCTGACTACCTGACGTCATGGAAGAGGAGACTGCAACCGACGCAGGACCCTGTGGACTATGCCCTTTTTCAAGGTTAGTATACTGTGCCTCTAATAGTGACACAGAAGTGATACCCGGAGTAAATCTACGATCTCCCATCCACTTATCAAGATTCCTCTTGTAGAGAGTCAGAGGGACTCTGCCTAACCTGGACTGGGATTTTATTCCAGAGTGAAGGGAGCCTCTGGGTTATGAATCTGTCCCTCCAGCATGTCCTATTTATTTCAGTGCTGAGATTTGGATTTTCTGAGGTGCAGCATGTCCATTAATTCCAGGTTGGACATGGCTTTATACGTCCGGCACAGATCACCTCTGAGCAGGCGGTATGCCACTGAGTAGAGCCGGCGTTTCTTTAACCGGGCAGCATATGGCATCTGTTTGAGCCCTTTGATCCTCTTGGTGAGGTACTTTAGGAGTTTTTCCAGTGGCAGGTATCTGGTAAGGTACATCCCAAAAGGGGCATTGTACTCAATTATGGGCCTGATGAAGGATGAGTAAAGAGGCACGATGACCTCCCCTGATCTAGATGTTGAATCCCTTTATGATTAGGTGGGCTATATAAAATATTTTTCTAACCACTTTGGCCACGTGGTTGTGAAATGAGAGATTGCTATCAACTTGGGTCCCCAGGTCCCCAATTACTACTACCGTACTTAAAGGAGTACCATCTATGTGGTAATTTGTGGGCACTTTGTTTTTGCCGAAGGGAATGACTATACACGTTTTGACATTTAGCTTGAGGCCATGGCTCTGGCACCAGTTGTCTGTTTCTATGAGGCCCTTTTGTAGGATGCTTGTGTTGGCTGGAGAGTAGATTATGGCGCCCAGTTTGCAGTCCTCTGTGAACTTGGTCAGCCACAGTCCTTCCGTGTTGGCCTGTACCTCCGAGAAATATATTCCGAACAAGAGAGGTCCCAGGACTGAGCCTTGTGCGACGCCACTTGTAACTGGTTTGGAGTCTGACATGGCTCCAGCAATTCTAACCATGTGGGTTCTGTCCTTGAGCCAGTTTGCAACCCATCTTAGTGACATAAGCTCACCAGCTTAAATATAAACCCCCATCTATAATGCCCGAGTGGGGTATTGTATCGAAGGCTTTTGCGAGGTCCAGGTAGGTTGTGTGGACCACCTTCCCCTCGTCAATGGCCTTGGTGACTGTTTCAAAGAAATCAACCAGGTTTGAGGCAGGATCTGCCCTTAACAAAGCCGAACTGGGTAGGATCCAGTGTCTGTAGGTCCTCAATATCTTTATTTATGAGGTCCATGATGATCCTTTCCATAGCTTTGCAGACCAAGCTAGTCAGGCTTATGGGGCGATAGTTTCCAGGATCTGTTGAAGCACCACCTTTGTGGAGAGGGACCACTGTTGCTGTACGCCACTCTTTGGGGACATATCCTGTAGTAAGGCTGAGATTGAACAGTAGTTTTATGTTTGGGTTTAGTTCTTCTTGGAGTTCATGTAGGACGCAGCCCGGGACACCGTCTGGTCCCACTGATGCTGTTTTTGCTTTGGAGAGGGCGGCTCTTACCTTAGCATCTGAGATGTCAGGGGGGCAGCACTCTGCTGGGATAGATATTTGCCCTTTTGGTGGGGAAGGAGGGGAGAAGTTTGCGTTGAACCTGTTAGCTAGGATGTTGGCAATGTCTGTGGGTTCGGTGTATTTTTTTGTCATTTTGGACTAATTCTGAGCATATCTGGGAATTCCCACCCAGGTTCCTAACATAACTAAAGAAAGCCTTGTGATTATCCTTTGTGTCCTGTGCAATTTTTCTCTCTAAGATGGTCTTAGACGATTTGAGTGCCCATGGTTTTTTGCCAACACTGATCAGAGATGCCTTCCCTTTTTGGGATTTTGCTCTATCATGTAGTAGCTTCCTCCTTCTATTGTATAGTTTGTTTATGGCTGGAGTCCACCAGACAGGACGCCTGCCTTTGGAGGATTGGGTCTGGGTGGACAGCTTCTTAGGCAAGACCTTCTTTCCTCCCTCCAATGGCCACTGTGACCATGGACACTTCATGTTGGGGTGGGTGGCATTTCAAGGAAAGATGGTCTAAGGACTGTGGTCTGTCCTGGAGACCAGGATGCGTATCAATGTCCTTGATGAGAGCAGTTCTAATGTTGCAAACCTTTCTGAACTTTCTCCCTCTGAGGCCATTGCAGTTCACACCAGCAATATGTCTGTACATCAAAAAAAAAAAAAAAAAAAGGAGGAATCTGTTCTTACCCCTTGTGCAGAGGCCATGAGGGTTTGGGAATGGTCGATTTCTTGGGACAGCCTTCTGGCTGCAGCTCGCATTCTGGGTAAACCAACAAGCTGGCAGATTCTGAACTATTCTGATTCTGTATGAGTGGCCCCTCAGTGGTGAACATCATCTTTAACTGCTGGGGTCTGCTTCACTGCACCTTTTTGCCTCTCCCCTCAAGTGCAGGGAGTTTTTCACTCTGAACCCCCCCCCCTGCTGAGGGGAGTCCCTGAGGGATGCTGTGTACATGATTGACCCCGGGCTTCCTTTATGCATATCTCTCTGTTCCGCTGATCCCAAAATTTCTTCAGAAGGCAAGCAGGCTGAAGAGCTCAGTCATCCTCATTGCACTGTTCTGGAATCTACAAAATATAGCTCCCCTTTCTCTGGTCTCCTCTAAAATATCCTCTGTGGATACTAGAGCCAAGACAGGATCTCTCCTCTCACCTGTTAGGATTGCGGCATCCCAGTCTTCATGCCCTCAAACTAATTGCATGGCTTCTCCACTTCCAACCAAAGTAAGGCAGCCCAGGGTTGCTTCCTGGTTCGTAGCATCATCTTAGCCTCACAAAAGCGTTTGTTGTTTGGGCTGCTAGTAAAAACATTGATCCCTTTTCAGTGGTCGCTGATATTTTCCTTTTACTTAGTACCCTGTTAAAAGGAGGAAATTTTTCTACCATCAAACGTCGGCTGCAATTTTTAGTTTTGACATGGTTAGTCAATCCCACTCTGTCTACCTTTTAGATTATGCAACTAATTTATGAAGGGCATCTTTTGCTCAGACGTGCCCCCCCCTCATTAAAGATCCTTCCCCACCTTGTGACCTGACTATCATGTTGCAGAGTTTTCTTCTGATCGAACCAGCAGCCAGTTATGACTTAAAGTTTTTGTCCTGGAAGACCATCTTTAGTAGCCATTAGTTCAGCAGAAGAATTTCTGAGCTACAGGCATAATCTTCCAAATCTGTCATAAAGATAGGGTTTCACTCAGTAGCATTCCCTCCTTGTATGCCTAAAATTGTTGCAGAAAGCAACATCTATTCAGTTACGTGTATTTTTCCCCAACTTTTTCAGCAGAGTACATTCTGCGCCACCTTTATGTTCATGGGCAACTGCGATTTTATTTGCATAGAACAAAGCAGCACAAGAAGGATTGTTCATGCCTTTTTCTGCTAACAATTTGGGTCGAGCAGTATCAAAAATCATACTGGCCAAATGGATCACAGACTGCATCACCTTCATTTATTCTCAGGTTTAGAATTGCCTTGACCTCCAAGAACGCATTCTACTAGATCTATGGCTACTTCTGCTTTTTCATCTAGAAGTTTCATTGATATTTGTGTGGCTGCCACCTGGTCAAACAATCACACCTTTGTTGCACACTACAAATTGGGTATTGCCCTGCTTCTAGGTACTACTTTTGGCTTGATACTCTTGACATATCCTTCCGTGAGTGCCTCCCAGGAACCATGTAGCTGGAGTCTCTGACCTAGTTGTGAGGGAGAATAAAGAGACCATCAGAATAGAAAGTTGTCTTACCATAACTTGGCATTTGTGTTATCCATCTTCATTCCTCCTCACTTTCCCACCCAACCATCCCCCTGCCTTCCTCTTCTAGAGGATCTAGGGAAGATTGTGGGATGCTTTTGTCCCATGTCTGAGCCTCCATTGCCTCTCTATTCTGTCCTTATCTATCTATTGTAAATCGGCAAACTCAATCTGAGGTGTTGGGGTGGGTGTAGTGGGTTATGGGTAAAGGGAGGTGCTCGAGAGTTGGGGTGGGTGTAGTGGGTTATGGGTAAAGGGAGGTGCTCGAGAGTTGGAGCCAAGTCAGGAAAATGTGGCAGAGCAAGAGCCAAGGATGGGATCCAAGACCAAATTGCGAGGAGGAATGAAGATGAACAACACAGATGCCAAGTTATGGAAAGACCCCTTTAAATACTAACCATAAAGTGCTGTTTGCTTGACTCATTACTCTGAAGTCCTGGATGAATTGGGTAAAAGCGCTTGGTCAATGTATTGTGTAGTCTGTAGCTTTCGTTGCTACACTGGGCTGTGGTTGTTTGTTACATAACTTTAAATGTTGCCCTTTCTGGAGTTTAGTTTTGTGCCCTTGCTATTAGCCTTTTAAAGGCTGCATTTTCAAGAGTCTGTTACTGGGGATGTGCTGTAGTTTTTCCTTTTCCAGAAGCTGCAGAAGAGCTCTAATTTCACTACGAATTTCTTTTCCACCACATTTCAAAAAAAAAAAAAAGTAAAAATTTTTAGATAGAAATAGATTTAAGCAGTTACCTGAAGTATTTTTGATTTTTGTGAAACAATGATATATTGTCCCATCTTACCTTCATTCTTACTGGTTAGGTTCGGAACCGAGCATTGGTTCCTACTCTGCCTTATTACTAAACCTTGAGAGCTTCCACTGGATCAAAGCTAACCCTATCCCATGATGCCCTGGGAAAGTAACCCGGGTCTTGTTTGCCGCTAAACTAGATAGGTTGCTTTTCCTCTGGGCTCAGGCTAAGTGAAAAGTTTTCCTTTGTTTTTTTCACTCGTGTTTTTCTTATGAAATATAGTTTACTTGATGATAGTATTATCCTAGGTTGGTGTTGGTTGTTTATCTTTATCGCTTGTTGCGATCTGCTGTTGGCTGTCACTAGGCCTAGAAATCGCTATCCAGTCTCCAGAGTTATCTTTTATTCCCTGAACCCGTTTAAGTTAGAGGGTTTGTTAATTTCCCTTTCAAGTCCGTTTAAATTAGAGGGCCCCCTTTGTTCATTCCCTTTCCCTTAGAGAGGGCATCGTACAAGTTAGACGTCCTCTGCTAGAGGGGTTCGTCGTTTAATTTAGAGGCCACTCGCCTACCCTCTTCCATCTCCCTTTTATTTGCTTGTTTAAAAAAAATGCTTTTTTGTGTGCACAGTTAACCCTCGTAGTGTTTCTAATGGCTTTTCTTCCTATTCTTGACATTTTTTGCCGTTGTCAAAATGTCTTAGGAGGGCAAGGAAACTAAACAATCTGGATTTAAGTGTTTCGTATACCCAGATGATGTCACTGATGGGCACACTAGTGTATTGTTTTGATGCCGTTCACTTACAGGACTCCTGCCCCATCTGCCATGGCTTTAGTTTGCTGGTGTTTCAGGAGCGCAGACAAACTTATTGCTAGGGGTTTGCTCAAGGGTCCTTTTGATGAGGCAGTAGAAGGTACCCAGACTTTCTCTAAGACTTCACAATCTCCCAGATCTGACAAATCATAAAGGGCTTCTTCCTCTGCCCTAGCTTCTGAGCCAGCAAGGAAAGTTGCCAAGGACATTTCTATGGTCCCGATGGCTATTGGGCCTGAGAAATCTGTTCCTCAAACCTTATCGGAACAGAGTGGAAGTCGCAGACTGAGACTGTCCCCAGTCTTGGGAGTCCATCTCCTCAGTGCCACAATGACCGTTTAGTCATTTGCTGGCAGTGTTAAATCCTCTGCCCTGTGCTTTTGTTCATCCATGAGCTTATCTGTTGAGGATGTGGAGCGGGTGGTCAAGAGATTACTCCGGAATTTGGCTCTTGCAAAAATTTTAGAGTCCATCCCATAGGGACGTGAACAGACACTCTACTGCCCCTTCTCTTTCTCCTCCGACATGGGTGGTATCAGTGCCAGAGTGTACAGATGTCTTTGTGGTGGAACAGTCTGGCCTGAGACTCGTACCTGGGTTCTTGGTCCCGAATTCTGCTCTGACCTCTTCGGTCGAATGGTCTAGGAGCTGATGCTCCCCCATCGGGTCCGGGGAGGGGAGTCTGATCGGACCCTTGTCTGATCTGGTTCTTCCTCTCGGGGCCTCAGTGCAGGTTAGCTTGGCGCGCCTACATTGTCCTCTGAGCCTACCTCCTTGGTGCAGAGCATGCTGTCCCTCCAGGTGGCCCCATCTAGGGATCCAGGCACTATTCCCCCAAAAGAGCAGACTTCTATCTCTGAACCATCCCCCCCCAGGTGTAGAGAACCAGTGCCCCAAGATGACTTGTTGGATAACGCTCTTCCGAAACCTCACCAGAGGATCCCTCCGGAGAGGTCCCTTGGAAAAGAACATGTAAGAGAAGACATCTAGACTCCCCTGAGGAGTCCATATTTGGAAGATTCAGAAGGGTCCCCAAAGTCACCCTCTGAGTGTCTCTTGTTTTCAGACATTCTTGAGATCCTGAAACAGAGGTGGCTGGAAGACTCTAACCCATTCTGAGGATGAATCTGTATACCTTGAGGCATTCTGTTCTTGACTGTCCACCTCTTGGGGGTGTCCGCCTTTTGATCAGCTCCTTGGGGTGGTGAGTCGAAAGGCACCGGGCTCCCCAGAATCAGTGGAACCTGTTCTGAGGAGGCCAAACAAGTTTTTTACTGCCCCTGTGGACAAAGATTTTCTGACTAAAGGCATTCTGGTAGATGCAATGGTGGTGGCCGCCAAGAAGGAGATGGCTAAGACTTCATACCTTCATCCACCGAAATAAGGTACATCGAACGATCGACAAATATGGTAAGTGTATGGTCCCTTCAAAGGCCTGTACTCTCTGGTTGCTGAACTACCTAACCTATTTTACCAGACTTCAGAGGGGTCTCCTGAAGGAGCTGGGAGATGCCCTCCAAGGTTCTACAGCTGCTGAGGTGTCAGATCTCACAACTTGCTACCTTAGGTTCTATAATTAACTCCATGCGGCTCGCCTCCTGTGCAGCCGATGGAGCGAGTAGGGCAGCAGGCACAGGAATAGCTCTCAAGAGGCATTCCTGGATGCGGCTTTGCAAGTTTGATGAACCCTTTAAGTCTTTTCAGCACCCCTTTTGACAGCTCATCCTTGTTCGGGCCAAAAGTAAGACTGATGTGCGAACAAGAAGGCAAAACTCTTATCTGCTGTGGGAGTACGTTTTTCTGTCCCTACCAGGCCTTACCCCAAAGGCCAGAAGGGTGGGAAGATGTGGTTCTGTAAATCCCAGGGAGCTTTGCTGGATGCACTTGGTGAATTTTCCCCAAGGGACAGAGGGGGAAACAACTGAGGACGCCATCCTCACAGCAGAGGGGGTCTGCAGAGTCTGGGCGACAGATACGTTCTCTGGCAGGCCCTTCCAGTGCTCCTAAAAGGAGGCCCACCTGCCCACTTCTGGAGGAAGTCAGGGGCAGGCTATCACTGTACCCAAAAGCCTGGCTAAGTATCACTCGAGACAAGTGGGTACACTATTATATCCAGGGGATACAACATACCCATCTCTTCTCCAATATCAAGATCAGTCTCCGACATTCCACCCTTTCAAAGGGATCAGCCCTAGAGGTTCAAAGATGCTAGAAAGGGTCATCCAAGAAGTCCCCACAGACCAAATTGGATTCGGAAGTTATTAAAGTTCTTCTTGGTCCCAAAGAAAACAGGGGACTGGAGGTCCATTTTGGATCTCAGCAGACTGAACAAGTCTGTCAAGAAAACAAAGTTCTGGATGGTGGCACTGCAGTCCATACTTCCCTTTCTGGGAAAGGACAATTGGATGTGCTCCATCGATCTCCTGTATGCGTACTGCCTTATAAAAATGGACAGGCGATCCAGGGGATATCTGCGCTTCCGGCTGGGAGCCAGTCACTACCAGTTTAGAGCTCTGCCCTTAGGACTCTCTACAGCCTCCAGAGGTTTTTTACCAAATGAGTGGCAGACTCTTACATTCTGGGTGTTTCAATACTTAGACGACTGGTTCATCACCGCCACCACCAAGCATCTACTAACCAGGGCAAGGAATGCCACTGTCCATCTATGCTCAGAGCTAGGCATTACTATAAATTACGAAAAATCTGCCTTGTCTGCACAACATATTACCTTAGGAGCAGACTTGGACACAAAACGTATGATAAAACTGCCTCAGGAAAGGGTACTAATGCTTTGACATCAGATTTCAATTTTGATTGTGAGAAAGAAAGCACAAGCAGATGTTCTTCGTCTCACATTGCTGCAGTCATGACCTGTGGGTAGTCCGCCGTCCTCGGTCGGCCCGAATACCAAAGGGCTAGTCTGGCATCGGTCTTTGTCGCCTAGAGCTGACGTCAGTACGCCGTAGTACTTAAGCGCATGACCAACGCCATATCCTCAGTCTTTCTTGCCGCGTGGTCCGAAGCAGAAGCAGTGTTTGCGAGTGCCGTTCGGCATTCTGAAATTTTCATTTACCGAGTTTCAGACCGAAGACCAAGTTGGGCTAAGTACTCCGTTGGGGAAATTATTGTTTTTTCTTGCCTCAGTTATCCGGATGTTAGAAAAAGATAATTGCATTTCTTGTGGGAAACGGATACCTCATAGGGATTATCATTCTCTCTGTATTCCTTGCTTAGGGCCTGAGCACGACGTAGTCGGGTGTCGCTTTTGTGCTAGGTTTAATAAGCGCACCATTAAGCGAAGGTTAGACTGTGCCAGGCTTGTTTTCGGTAAGCGGTGTAACTATAACATGCCGTCGGATCCTCCGACGCCCGCTACCGCTAAGAAGCGTAAGGATAAGTCTGTGAGATCTAAACCGGATGAGTCGTCCGTTGCGGACGCCGGTTCTTCGGAGCCTCCGGTTGAATCTATGGATCCTGCCGAGGGTTCGGCTGAATCCCAGGGGGAACCTTTACTTTTACAGGAGTTGGCCTCTCAGAAGTTAGGACAGGCCGAGGGTGCTTCTCAGGTTTCAGTGGTTCCATCCTTACAAAAGGTTATTAGGCCTTCTACTTCAGTGGCTAAAGGCCATGCTAAGGCCAAACCTGGTCTTGTTGGACCTGGTCATTCTTCTAGCTCTCCAGCCCCTGTTCCTAAAAAACATATGTTGAAAATGGCGGAGGACTTGATTACTTTGATCAGGGGTTCTATGCCCCCCCAGAGAAAAGGCCTAGGGGGGGGAAGCAGATTTAGAGGGTATGGATCATTCCTCTGACTACTCTGATTCCTCAGCTGAAGAAATTCAGGATTTTCCTTCCTATTCTGATTCGGATGCAGAGGACTCCTGTCCTTCTGCTTCTCCTCCAGAAGATTTTTCCTTTTCTGAAACTTTACATACCATGAGGGAGCATTTCAAGTGGGAAGGTCAAGATTTTTCAGATTCTCGGAAAAGGCTTAGGGAATTTTTGTTTCTGCCACAACATAGGCCCTTGGCTATTCCTCCTGTCTTAGATGTTCAGGATGTGTTTTCTGAATCTTCCCTTAATCCTGATTCTCTGCCTCCGGCCCCTGTTAAGCCTGACGGGTATTACAGAGTTCCAGAAGCACATAAGTACTTGTATAAGAGTCCTAGGGCTGATCCGGAAACCATTATTCAAGGCCCTAAGGGTGTTAGGGCTTCTGTGGCTAAAAATCCAGTCCCTTTGGATAAAGATTCTAGGGCATTGGACAGGTGGGGGAAAAAAAGTGTACACCTCCTCTACGTTGGCTATGAGGGCTTTGAATTGCCAATTTCATATGCTGAAGTATCAGAACTTTTATTAGGCCAATTGAAATCTAAGGTGGATGCTTTATCTGAGGGTATAGAGTGTAAGGAGCTCCAGGAGTTGGTTCATGCATCAGATCAAGTTGGCAAGCATTCTTTGCAGTGTGGTTTTGATGCTCTTCAGGCTTCTTCTAGGGTGGCTGCTACAGGTTCAGTTATTCGTAGACATGCCTGGCTTAAAGATCAAAATTTGTCAGAACATGTAAAGGCTCGAATTTTGAATGCTCCTCTTCAATCTGAAGTTCTTTTTGGTCCTCCTGTGGAATCAGTTTTGAAAAAGATGGAAGATAAGGCTAAGTCTATGCAGACGGTCAAGGATTTTTTGCAGGTTCAGCCCCCTAAGTTTAGTAGGAATTGGCCTGCTAGGGGATGGTCTTATCCTTCTTCGGATTATCAGTCTAAGGGCAGGTCTAGATGTGGTAGAGGCAGGGCTCACGCTCAGGGTTCTTTCAGACCTAGGACTTGGAGTTCTCCTGCACAGTCTTCTGGTGAGGGAAGAGGTCAGCCCTTTCGTAAGCAGACCCAATGACCTGTATCTTCCGCTGCCAGACCCACCCTTACTGGCAGCTCCTCTGGGAGGAAAGTTGGGACTTTTCAAAGAAAACTGGAATTTGATCACCCAAGACAAATGGGTGTTGGATATAATAAATCGAGGTTACAAGTTTTATTTTCACATGCCGGATGTGCCTCCTCAGCAAAGGCTGGGAGGCTCAAAAGCAGATTTCTTTACTTTTGCAGATGGAGGCAATCCAGGTGGTCCCCCCTCCAGAAGTAGGCCTAGGATTTTATTCCCGTCTATTCCTGGTGCCAAAGAAAGGAAACACTTGGAGGCCAATTCTGGATTTGTCCATTCTCAACACCTACCTAGAAATTCCAAAGTTCAAGATGTTAACATTACAACAACTTCTGCCTATGATAGGCAAAGATCATTGGATGGTAACCCTGGATCTCAGAGGCCTATCTTCACATCCCTATCAAGCCCAGCTGCAGGAGATTCCTGAGATTTCGGGATGGGACTTCACATTATCAATTCTCTGCATTGCCCTTTGGCTTATCTACTGCGCCCAGGGTGTTCACAAAAGTTCTGGCTCCTGTGATTGCTTTCTTCAGACAGGGAGGAATACAAATTTATCCTTATTTGGACGACTGATTCTTGCTCAAAACAAAGACAAATTACTACAGCATCTCCACTATGTAATGACAGTTTTAAGGTGCCTAGGGTATACTGTGAACGAAATAAAGTCCAGTCTAGTGCCTTCTCAGGACATGTGCTTTCTGGGTGTGAGACTGAATACAGCCTCTCAGATGGCATTTCTGACCCCGGACAAACAAAGAACTCTTCCTCTCTACTTCCAGCAGTTATCAGTAATGTCCAGGCTGACTGCAAGGACAGTCCTCCAAGCCTTGGGGTTCATGGCATCTTGCATTCTAGTACTTCCCAATGCCAAACTGCATATGAGGAAGCTACAATGGTATCTCAGTGTGTGGGCTCAACACTGCCACAGTTTGGACACTGTCATTCGGATTATACCTTGCATCCAGAAAGAATTACTTTGGTGGGCTCAGGAATGTCACCTAAACAAGGGACTCTGTGTCCAGACCAGAGGTGAGTCAGATCCTAACGACGGATGCCTCTGACTTGGCTTGGGGAGCACACTTCAATGGAAAATGGATACAAGACATGTGGCCTCCCAAACTACTACATTTGCATATCCACATGAAGGAGATGTTAGCAGTTCAATTTGCTTTGATGGCATTCAAGGAACTCCTTCAGCCAGGACAGGTGTTGATACAAACAGACAACACAACAGTCATGTGGTACATCAACAAGCAAGGGGGAACACATTCCTACCCTCTTTGCAGACGAGCAATGATTTTATGGGAGACTGCTCTGAGTTTGCGAATCAATCTTCAAGCAAGGTTTCTGCCAGGAGCACAGAACTCCCTAGCAGATATTTTGAGCAGACAAATGGTGGATCCCCACGAGTGGAAACTGGATCCTCAGATTTTCAAACAATTGACTTTGGCTTGGGGAACTCCAGACCTAGATCTATTTGCTTCCCCACTGAATTTTCAACTTCCAAAATTTTGCACAAAGATGTTCCACCCAGATGCTTGGAAAGTGGATGTTCTGTCTTTCAGTTGGAACAACCTTCACGTTTATGCTTTTCCTCCTCTGCCTCTTCTCCCCAAGGTACTCTTGAAAGTCAGACGGGACAAGCCTTGCATGATTCTAATAGCACCATACAGGCCACGTCAGCATTGGTATCCTCTGCTGAGGAGTTTAATCCAGGAGCCTCCTTGGCCTCTGCCACAGGTTCCTCATTTGTTGTCCCAGTCAAACAATCATTTCCTCAATGTTCAGGTGCAGTCCCTCCATCGGACAGCCATCGGACAGCCTGGCGTATTCTGTGATGGAGCCGGTGGGGTCTCAGCTTCCTCAACAGGTTTTAGATGTCATTTTGGAAGCTAGGCGGTCTAGCACTAGAAAAGTTTATGCTGATAAGTGGAAGAGATTTTTTCTTTGGAGCACTGCAAAGGGTTTTGATGTTTCAGTGCCTAATTTGAGTTTTGCACTACAGTACCTTACTGAATTACTGGACAAGGGTTTGTCATTCTCTTCTGTCAAGGTTCATGCTGCAGCCATTTCTGCTCACTATGATTGTGACCCTCCTTTATTTTCCCATCCTTTGTTCAAACAATTTCTTAGAGGGGCAAAGAATACAAGACCCCCACGTAGAGCTCCTACTCCTTCCTGGTATCTCAATTTTGTTTTGGAGAAACTTACTTTATCTCCTTTTGAACCTGCAGCTACGTCTGAACTGAAGTTTTTGTCTTGGAAGACTGCTTTTTTTGTTGGCCATTACTTCTGCCAGGAGGGTATCTGAATTGCAGGCTCTCATGGCAGTTGAACCTTTTTTGATTTTCCATAAGGATAGAGTTTCTTTGCGGTCTAACCTTCTTTTATGCCTAAAGTGATTTCTAGTGTGGCCTTGAATCAGTCTATTCATTTGCCTACTTTTTATGCTGAACCCCAAAATAAAGGGGAAAAAGTCTTGCGTTCTTTGGATATCCATAGGCAGTTACGTTACTACTTGAACAGAACTAAGGAGTTCAGACAGACTCAACAGTTATTTGTTTCTTTTGCTTTGAGTTCACAGGGAAAGCTGTTTCTAAGCAGACTATTTCAAAGTGGATTGGTCATTGTATTGCCTTTTGTTGTTCTCATCATGGGAAGGATGTCCCTGCTGGGATCAGGCCTCATTCTACTAGGGCTACTGCCACTTCTACTGCTTTTTTGAGGGGTGTAGCTACTAAGGATATTTTGGAAGCAGCTACTTGGAGTTCTGTACACACTTTCACTAAGCATTACCATCTCCCTCTGTATTCCAAGTCCAGGGCTGGGTTTGCCACTGCAGTTTTACAGGGCATGTTAGCAGCCCCTAATTCTTTGTAATTTGCCAGCCTCCCTTTTCCTTTGCTTTGGGATTCTACCCACAGGTCATGACTGCAGCAATGTGAGACGAAGAACATAGTACAGTTTTGTACCTACCATAAATGTAGATGTTCGAGGATCTACATTGCTGCAGTCCAATTTTCCCTCCCTCCTTCCCCTCTGTAGGTTGGGGTTGCTGGGTTTCGTTTGGAGATATTCTTTACTTACACACTGGGGGTTGTTGGGCTTTTCCTATTTTTGGCTTTGGCCTTTACTTTTAGGCCTTCTGACATCTGGGGCAAGAAAGACTGAGGATATGGCGTCGGTCATGCGCTTAAGTACTACTGCGTACTGACGTCAGCTCTAGGCGACAGACCGACTCCAGACTAGCCCTTTGGTATTTGGGCCGACCGAGGACAGCGGACTACCCACAGGTCATGACTGCAGCAATGTAGATCCTCGAACATCTACATTTATGGTAGGTACAAAACTGTACTTTTCTTAAGGTCCTGGGTTCAATGGCAGCTGCTAGTCTCACTGGTGCGTCTTCACATGAGTATTAGTGGCTACTCTTTGCTCATTGGTCCATGCAAGATTTGCCCGTATCACACAAGATTGTGATTATGGACACCTGCAAGAAGGACTTACAATGGTGGCTTGAGTCCACTTGAGTAACTATAGGCAGACCATTTGTTCTTCCCCAATCTATAGCTACAGTGACCACGGGCGCCTCCCAGATGGGGGGGGGGGGCATTGTCTGGGATAGACTGTCCAAGGAGCACTAATACCACTTGTACATCAATGTCCTAGAGATGAGAGCAGTGCTTCTGGCGTTGCAAACATTCCTGAGATCTCTACCACCAGGTACAATTGCAATACAGACATAGTATGTCTGGGGTGTGGTACATCAACAAAGGCAGCACCAAATCTTACCCCCCTGTGTCAAGAGGCTGAAAAGGGTATGGCATTCGACAATGTCTTCTGATTGCAATGCACATCCCAGGGAGATCCAACGTGATAGCAGATAAATTGAGCAGAGTAATTCTCATGCTTCACGAGTGGTCCTTGAAACAGGAAGTTGCGAACAAAAGGTTTCGCAAGTGGGGCCAGCCTTGCTTTGACCTCTTTGCCACGTCCATGAACTCCAAATGCAGGAGCTACCTTACCCTGAACCCCCTCCGGGAGAATCCCCTAGGGATGCACTTGTTCACAATTGGCCCCCAGGACTTCTTTATGCCTTTTCCCCCATTTCCACTAATCTCCAAAGTTCTACAGAATGCCAAATCGTTGAGTTGCAGGCTGATTCTCATCATTCCATACTGGCCTTGTCAAATCTGGTTCCCCTCTCTATGGCCCCATCTCTGGGAGGAGCCTTGGATTCTGCTCCCAGTACCAGATTCTTCCGACCCATCAGTCAGGAACACTTCATTCCTCTATTCAGTTCAAGTTGACAGCTTGGCTGCTGCACTGCCAATCTTGCCAGGCTTCCAAACCGCCCTTGCAGTGTGACACATTTTTGTCTCATCCCATAAGCTTGCAACTAGGAAACTGTATGTGAGAAAATGGGAAAAAAGGTTTTCTTGTTGGGCTTCCAAGAATAATATAGATCCCTTCACAGCCCCTTTGACTACAACTTGAGTTTTTAGCAGATATTTTCAATGTATGTGCAGCCGCAGCTACTGTAAGAGTACAACTAGCCACCATATCCAACTACTATGTAGGAGACATAATATCAAAAATAATTTCTCACAGATTATGCAAAGCCTTCCTGAGAGGTACATTCCTACAAAGGCCTCCAATAAAGGAACCACCACACCTTGGGACCCCAATTTAGTAGTGACTACTCTGACTATCCCTCCATACGAGCCAGCTTCCTCCTGGCAATTAAAATTTGTAACTCTGAAGACTGTCCTTTTGACGGATATTTCGGCTAGGTGGGTTTCAGAACTGCGAGCTCTGTCCATATGCCCTCCCTACTTAGTCTTTTCAGAAAGAGAGAGTTTGTCTAAGAACTAATCCTTCATTTCTTCTCTAAGTATGTTCAGAGACAAATTTGTATTAGTCCATTGACCTGCCAGTCTTTCCAAATTATGGCAACAAGGCAGAATAAGCTCCACCAGTTAGATTGTACACAGGCAACTGCGTTTGTTTGCATAGAACCAAAGAGTTAAGGAAATCTGATCAGCTATTTGTTTCCTTCTCAGACAGCAAGAAATGCGCATCAGTCTCAAAGGTTACGTTGTCAAAATGGCTTACTGACGCAATCTCCTATGCATATATTTATCAGCATAAACAATTGCCAGAAAAGATTAAGGGCCACTCAACCCGAGCAATTTCAACTTCTACCGCCTTTCAGGCCAGATTACCTATGGAATCTATATGTGCTGCAGCCACATGGATCAAACCCCGTACCTTTATCACTCATTACATATTACATAGTAGACCTGGGCTCCTGGAACAGGGCATTCTTTGGTTCCACTGATGTCTTTCAAGGATGCATCTGCAGTCATAACATATGGGTTGTCCTGCCTCAGGCAGCCCTTCGGTCGGCCGGATTCCAAAGTCTTGGTCTGGCCTCGGCTGATGTCGCATTTTCCCCGACGTCATAGCTTCTGGGGTATAAAGGCATCAGCCGATGCCATTTTCCTCAGTCTTTCTTGCCGCGCGGTGCCCGAAGCAGAAGCTGTTCGCAAGTGCCGGTCGGTTAGATCCAGAGATTTCAGCTACCGAAGACTTCAAAAAAAGCTAAGTACCCCTTTGGGGACTCTTTCTTGCCTCAACCGATGTCAGACAAAGAAAATAATTGTTTAACTTGTGGGAAACAAATACCTCATAAGGATTTCCATTCTTACTGCCTTCCTTGCTTAGGCCCAGACCACGACGTATCAGCTTGTTTAGCCTGTGCCTCCTTCAACCGACGGACTCTTAGACGTCGGTCGGAGTTTGCAGAAGAATATTTTGGAACCGATTTTGCTTATAAAATGCCGTTGGAGACTCCGACTACGCATATGACCAAAAAACGCAAGGAAAAGGACAGACACTCGCGGCCCGCGGTTTCGGCTGAAACCACGGCTAGGCCTACCGCGAGTGTCTCGGTTTCGGCTGAAACAGAGTCCTCGGTTCCTACTACGACCGAAACCATTCCTCCGACAACCGGGGCCAGAGAGGCCCCGGCTGAGTCGGCTTCAGAAATCCCTGTGCTCAAGAATTGTCCGACACCTACCGAAGCTAGTGCTCAAGAATTGTCCGACACCATTCCTTTGGACATTTCTACTCCTGCACGTGGGGCAGCTAGGCCCCCAGCTTCTATGTCTATTAAGGCCTTTTCCAGGGCTAAAGCTGCCAAACTTTCAAAAGCTTTGCCTGCCAAATCTACTTCACAGAGGCCTTCCTCAAGTTCTCAGATTCTCAGTCTTGCTGAGGACCTTATATCCTTAATTAGGGGTTCCCAACCTCACCCAGACAGGGCCTCCCAACCTCCACCAGACAAAAGGCCCAGGACGGATCCCTCTGAACCTCTCTCCTCTGATTACTCCACGGATGGATCTGATTTGTCAGACCATCAGGAAGGGGCTTGCTCGCCTTATGAGGATTCAGATGCAGAAGATTCTATTCCTTCGGCCTCCCCACCTGAAGAATTTTCCTTTGGGGAGACTTTGCACTCAATGAGGGAGCACTTTCAATGGCAGGGTCAGGATTTCTCTGATTCTAGAAAAAGATTAAGGACCTTTTTGCATTTGCCCCAACATAGGCCCTTAGCCATACCACCTGTTTTAACTGTAAATGATGTGTATAATGATGTCAGTACTGCACCTGATTCTCTTCCCCTGGCCCCTGCTAAACCTGACAGATATTACAGGGTCCCGGATTCTCACTTCCACCTGTATAAAGCCCATGCTGCAGACCCAGAAACTATTTCTCAGGGCCCAAAAGGGGTTGCAGCTGCTACTGCCAAAAATCCCCTACCCTCTGAAAGAGAGTCTAGAGCATTAGAGAGATGGGGTAAGAAGGTTTATACATCTGCTACTCCTTCTGCCAGGGCTTTAAACTGTCAATTCCATATGATACAGTACCAAGAATTTTTGTTAGATCAGCTGAATAACAAGCTTTCTTCTCCTGAACCTTTAGACCGTAAATCCCTTCAGGATTTGGTACACAACTCTCAGCAGGTCAGTAATCCTTTCTTAAAGTGTGGCTATGATGCACTAGATCAGCTCTGACTGGGGCAGTAATTCGTAGGCATGCCTGGCTAAAAGAGCAATCCTTGCCAGACCATGTCAAGGCTAAACTCCTCGATGCTCCAATGGAGAAACAAAGTTTATTTGGCTCCCCTGCACAGGAGATTCTAAAGAAAGTGGAAGAAAAAGCAAAATCTGTGCAAACAGTAAAGGAATTTCTGCAGGTCCAACCTCCGAGGTTCAGCAGAAACTGGCCTACAAAGAATTGGTCCTTTCCAGACACCTCCAGAGCACAGAGGGGCGGGAATAGACGCCCTAGAGGTAGAGGTCAATCAAAGGGTGCCTGCAGGGGCCGTCAGTGGCAGCCTGCCAACCAGAGGAGTAGTGCCACTGCTGCAACTACAACCACTACCACAGGACAGACACAATGACTTGACTCTGATTCCGCCTACCAGGGAACAACTGGAAGCTCCCTTGGGCGGAAAGCTGGCTTTATTCTCGAAAAACTGGCATTGCATTACAAAGGACACATGGACATTGCAAACAATAGACAGAGGATACAGGTTTCACTTCCACACTTTACCAAAAAGGAGCGGAATGCCAAATCTTCCACCAGACCAGAAGGCAGAGGCTTTAAGACAAATCAACAATTTACTTCAGATGAAAGCGATAGAAAGGGTACCATCTATGGAACAAGGCCAAGGATTTTACTCCAGACTATTCCTTGTACCAAGAAAAGAAAACCAATGGAGGCCTATTCTCAACTTGTCTGCTCTGAACACATATCTCATTGTGCCAAAATTCAAAATGCTGACCCTACAGCAACTTCTTCCCATGTTGGGCAAGGAGTCTTGGCTGGTGACTCTAGATCTCAAGGAGGCATACCTGCACGTCCTATCCGACCAGATTGCAGAAGACGCCTCAGATTTCTTGCAGGATCAGAGCATTATCAATTCTCAGCCTTGCCCTTTGGCTTATCTACTGCACCCAGAGTATTCACGAAATGCCTGGCATCAGTAATTGCACATTGCAGACTTCAGGGAATTCAAATGTACCCATACCTGGACAACTGCCTAATACAAGCAGACAACAAGACAAAATTGTTAAAGGACTTGGCCTATGTCATACACCTGCTACAGGCCTTGGGATACACAGTCAACATCCAAAAGTCAAGACTAGTGCCATCCCAAAGGATAACCTTTTTGGGTGCGGATCTGGACACAATCACTCGGATGGCTTTTCTCACAGAAGAAAAACAGACAACTACCAGATTATTTCATGACTTTGACCAGACAAACTCCGCTTACTGCATGGAAAGTCCTGCAGGCCCTGGGTTTCATGGCATCCTGCATAATCTTGATCCCACATGCCAGGCTGCATATGAGGAAATTAAATGGTACCTAAGGAATGTATGGTCTCAACACAGGCACAGTCTAGAAGCCATGATACCAATCATTCCATGCCTTCAAAAGGAATTCCTGTGGTGGGCTCAGGCCTGCCAGTCCAACAGAGGGCTGCCTTACAACAAACCAAAACCAAGGCAGACCATCACCACGGGCGCCTCAGACCTAGGATGGGGAGCACACATGGAGGACAAATGTATCCAAGGCCTATGGCCTCAAGGACAGCTAAGCATGCACATAAACCAAAAGGAGATGCTGGCAGTGAAGCATGCAATCGAGGCATTCAAACCATTCCTCCAGCAAGAACATCTGTTAATAAGGACAGACAACACCACGGTCATGTGGTACATAAACAAACAGGGAGGCACACATTCCTACCCTCTATGCCGGATGGCAATGATTCTGTGGAACCTATGCCTGAAACTCAATATCCAGCTGCAGGCCACATTCGTACCAGGAAAAGAGAATTCACTAGCAGACAGCTTAAGCAGAACTACCACGGATGCTCACGAATGGATGCTGCATCCAGACATCTTCAAACTCATAAAGAAATGGGGAACGCCAGAGATAGATTTGTTCGCCTCCCCGCTCAACCACCAACTGAAGAAATTCTGCTCAAGGACATACCACCCACAAGCCTGGAGGGTGGACTCTCTCTCTTTCAGCTGGAATGCCCTAACAATATATGCCTTTCCACCTCTCCCATTGATGTACAAGGTTCTACTGAAGATCAGGGAGGAACAGCCAAAGGTGATACTAATAGCTCCAGACTGGCCAAGACAACACTGGTATCCGCTACTGAGAAACATGTCTCAGGCGAACTCCTGGCCTCTACCCCTATGGCCTCTTCTAATGCAGAACAATCTCAACACCCTGCATCCAAACTTGAAAATATTACAGCTGACTGCCTGGAAAATTCCTTAAAACCAAACCAAACTGTTTTATCTCAGAGGGTCAAGGACATTATCCTGGAGGCTCGCAGACCTTCCACAAGAAAGACATACTCAGCTAAATGGAAGAGATTTCACATTTGGAGCACATCAAAGGGCGCAGATGTCACAGTGGCAAACCTAGCACACCTCCTAGAATACTTAGCAGAATTGTTCCACAATGGCCTGTCTTATTCTTCCATTAAGATTCATGCTTCAGCAATTTCAGCAGAATACGATATGGATCCTCCTACCTTCTCTCACCCTCTTCTCGGACAATTTTTGAGAGGGATCAAAAATGTTAAACCTCCAAGGAGACCCCCTCTACCCGCATGGGATCTCAATTTTGTGCTGGAAAATTGACACTACCTCCTTTTGAACCAGCAGCATCAGCAGACCTACAGTTTTTATCTTGGAAAACTGCTTTCCTTCTGGCAATCACTTCAGCAAGAAGAGTATCAGAGTTACAGGCTTTAATGGCAGTGCAGCCTTTTCTTATTTTCCACCAGGATAGTGTCACTGAGAACCAATCCTACTTTCATGCCAAAGGTGGTATCCAGGGTATCCTTGAACCAAACTATTCATTTGCCTACGTTCTTCCCTAACCCACAGAACAAAGGAGAAAAATGTTTGCACACCTTGGATATACACAGACAACTACGCTACTACCTGGACAGAACTAAGACCTACAGAAAAACTGACCAACTTTTTGTAGCATATGCAGCTGGGGTGCAAGGAAGAGCAATTTCCAAACAGACAATTTCAAAATGGATAGGAAATTGCATTCGCTTTTGCTACTCTTTTCATGGAAAGACAGCTCCTGAAAATATCAGGCCTCATTCCACAAGGGCCACAGCCACCACTACAGCTTTCCTACGGGGGGTGGCTACCAAGGACATTTTAGAAGCTGCTACTTGGAGCTCTGTGCATACATTTGCCAAGCATTATAATCTACCTTTATACTCCAGATCCCGAGCAGGGTTTGCAATTGCAGTTCTGCAGGGGGATCTTAACTACACCATCCTTCTTAGTACCTCCTCCCCCAGTTTGGCTATGGTATTCTACCCATATGTTATGACTGCAGATGCATCCTTGAAGGACATAGTACAGTTTTGTACCTACCATAAATGTAGATGTCCGATAGGTATGCATCTGCAGTCAGAATTACCCTCCCTCCTTCCCCTCTGTGGTATTCCTAGGGTGCTTACCCCTCTTACAGCTAGCTGGGGGAATCTATTATGGTGTGTGTGTGTGTGTGTGTGTGTGTGTGTGTGTGTGTGTGTGTGTGTGTGTGTGTGTGTGTGTGTGTGTGTGTGTGTGTATGTATGTATATATATATATATATATATATATATATATATATATATATATATGATTTGGGGCAAGAAACACTGAGGAAAATGGCGTCGGCTGATGCCTTTATACCCCAGAAGCTATGACGTCGGGGAAAATGCGACATCAGCCAATGCCAGACCCAGACTTTGGAATCCGGCCGACCGAAGGGCTGCCTGAGGCAGGACAACCCATATGTTATGACTGCAGATGCATACCTATCGGACATCTACATTTATGGTAGGTACAAAACTGTACTTTGAGGAGCTTATTCCCTTGAGCCACCCAAGAAAGAAGGTACTGGGGATGCTGACCTAACCAGCAAGAATGAAGGCGAGATGGGACAACATAACATAAAAAAGTACTATAACGTTCCATGTTTGTTGTCCACAATCTCACCTTGTTGCTTGTGTCCCACCCTCCTTCCCCCTACCTTCGCACCTGGAGGATCGAGAGGAACTTTGTAGGATTGCCTTCATATATACTGTGGTTCCCTTCTTGTCTTATAAGATGTAGGCCAAGGATGATTAGTATTTGGTCTGGTCTAATGAGCTTTGTTGTTAGCTTGCTCAGAAGATCTGGGTTACCTTCCCAGGGCCTCATGGGATAGGATTTAGCCTCAAGCCAGTAGAAGCTTTCGAACTTTAGTAATAAGGCCGAGTTGGAACAGATGCTCTGTTCCAAACCCAACCAGCAAGAAAGAAGGCGAGATTGTGGACAACAAACATGGAACATTATGGTGAGTGCATAATTTCTTTTTACACCCCATACCTACACGTCTTTCTAAACCAAACTGTTGACGATTGCTGACATTTGCCAATTTGTAATTGTCTGATGCCTTGGTGTTCACCCCAACTACAAGGGGGCAGTGTCTTTAAAATGCTCACTTGAACCATGTCTTTGTTTTGTAGTTCAGCATTTTTTGCTTTTCATAATGCTTGTCCTTTCTAATATTAAACAGAGAAGATAGTTGTTGGAATTGTTCAGTTACAGCTCTGGTGACGTATAGATTGTGAACCAGGGTGCACAGACCAGGCATTACTCGGTGGTGGTTTACTCTTAATCTTATTCTTGGTCCATAAAAAATGTATATTTATGAAACGTTTACATTGCTGGTGTGCTGACGGGGTCTACCATGACAGATAGAAGAGGACTGCTGAAGTTTAGTAACGCCAGTGTGGTCCTCTTAAAAGATCAGTAAAGTGGACTATTATATAAATGCATGCAGGTTGTACTTATCGAGCTATTAAACTGCTAGTGTGCAGGGATATTAAAATACTCCAGCCCTCTTGACTTCAGTAAAGTTTGACCACCTTAGTAATTAAATGTTGGCAAGCTCTTCTGAAAGGGGGCTGGCAAACTGCCAACGAGGTTAAAGAACTTGTAAAGTTAAAGATGTCTTAGAGCTGCTACTGCATCTTAAGTGGGGAAGTATTGTGCCCAGTGGACTTGCCTGGTTAAATATTGGTATGCCTTGGGGCTGCATCTGTCACCCCCCCCCCTTCATATCCTGTTAAGATTTGAATTTGGCAATGATACTGTATGTGCAGCACTTGCTATGTGATCTCTAGGTGTATAGACATGTAGAAATCTTTCCTATTTCTTGTTGGGAGAGTGATCCTAGCTACACCCTAAATTCTTATACTTGCATCCTTTATCCAAGTTTCTTTATACATATTTTTTTCCATTTCTCATATATAGATCTTAATTAAAGCTCTATCTAACGTCTGTTCCCTCTAGCTGATGATGCATTTGTAGTTTAAAGCTTAATAAAAAGAAAATAAACATTTTTAAAGCTGCAAGCAGTTACGTGCATTGTGTGTCAGCTAGTTTTGCCTTCTTTTGTAATTATTTTATTGATTTTTAAACTTGCCAATGCTGTAATTGAGCTTTTCTTCCCAGGCCTCTAGTGAAAAAAGGTTTGCTTCCCAGTCAGACCATCCTAGTAACCAAATGCAATAAACATAATAGTTCACAATATTTTTCTCTCATTTTAGGATATCGGCTGCATAGCTGATTATATACTCTGTATAGTATGCTTTGAAGTTTTATAGGTAAGAAAATGCTTTCATAGCCGATGAGCTAACTGCACAAAGTAAGTTAGGGAAGCGGTCCTTAAAATGTGCGTTGCAGGTGTAGCAGTACAGCAGCAGGCAGGTTAGTTGGTCATGCCTGATTGAAAGTACTAACCTTTCCATATGCGAATGGACAGCTGTTGGATGCCATCCCCTGTAGTTTGCTGCTGGGTCCCACAAAGAGTTTTAAGAATTGGAAGGACATGGGTAGATCAAAAATCCCGTGC
>NC_056746.1:1282342209-1282383007 GCF_019279795.1 Protopterus annectens | reverse complement strand
TAATTTTCTTGAATGCCAAAAGGAGCGGTACAGGGACTGATCCCCAGAGAGACTCAACTTGTGACTGGCCTCTTCGTAGAGATGGACTACCCAATTCTAACTTCCTGGGTCCCGTCTGAGCCAGTTGGCTATCCATCAGGCGACGTACGAGTTTGTACCCAACCTCTTGACTGTCAACAAAGCCAGAGTGGGGGTATTGTTTCAAATGCCATGCCAGGTCAAGGAAGGCAGTGTGAATGATTTTGTCCTCATCCATTGCTTTGGTGACCTTCTTAAAAAAGTCCACTAGGTTAAGTAGGCATGATCTGTCCTTGAAACCAAACTGGACTGGGTCCAGTTTCTAGGTTTACTATATCCCTATTGATCTCCATGATAATTCTTTCCATGACTTTACATGCAAGACTAGTGAGACGTATGGGTCTGTAGTTTCCAGGGTCTGTAGATGGCTCTCCTTAGTGCAGAAAGATGACTGCTGCCTTTCTCCATTCAGGAGGCATGAAGACCATTTAGAGGCTACAGTTAAACAGTAATTCCAGAGGTCATGATAGGTCATGTTTCACACTATTTACAGAGCATCCTGGGATATTTCTTGGGCCCAGTGATGCAGTGTTCTTGGTCTTGGAAAGAGCATTAAGTACCTGTTCCCTTACTGATAGTAGGGGGAGTTATATTTGATATTTCCTGAGAGAAGGTTGAACGGGAGAGAGCAGTAAAGTTGGAGCTGAATTTATCATCCAGGAGGTTTGCTATATCTTCTGGCTCCGTATAGGTGGCTCCCTTTACAATGAGCTCTGCACACAATTGTGCATTGGCTTTGAGACTGCGGACATAGCTAAAGAATGCTTCGTGGTTGTCTTTGGCCTGGGAGACCAAACTTACCTCAAATTTGGCTTTGGTAAACTATCTGTCCTCCAAGTTGTTTGTTTAATGATGGTGCTTTTATCCTACTGGGTGCTGCACCTCCTACTTTTTGCCATGATTTTCTTCCCCCCATTATACAGGCAATTGATTTTGTGATTCCACCAGGTCTTGATAAATGTGCAAAAGCAACATTTAAAGCAGGAAAACAGCAGCACCAGGAAAACATCTGTTTGGGACAAGAATGTGATATAAAAACTTGAGCAAGAGGGAGTGAATAAATATTTGGGTATTGACAAAGGAACAATAAAACATGAACAAATGCGAATAAAACTTAGTAAGGAATACTTTAGAAGACTTAAATTAATTCTGAAAACAGCGTTGATATTCAAGAACAAAAACCAAGCAATAAACCAATTTGCTCTTCCTGTCCTAGCTTACAGTTTTGGAGTGACTGGCCCAAAAACGTGTTGGATAGACTAGACAGGAAAACAAGAAAAAGTTATGTCTTACCATAACGTTCCATCTGTGTTGGTGACTATCATCCATTCATCACTGATGGGTTCGGTTCCGAGTCGGCCTAATACCAAGCTCACTTACACCAAAAACTCGAGCTAAGCTGCTACCCACAATGCCCTTCTCCCAGTTACCTCGGATCGAGTTTGCATAAGACATATAGAAGTAAAAGCAGAGGCCATTTCTGTGCAAAAACCCTGAAAACACCACAAGGACCCATAAGATCCACCAGAAGCCTTTGGTGGGGGACGGAGGGTGGGATGTGATGAATGGAAGATCAACAACACAGACGGAACATTATGGTAAGACAAAACTTTATCTGATATTGTTAATCTTCTTCCCAGTCATCACTGATGGGACAGAATCCCAAGCTACCCGAGAAACCTGGGTGGCCTTTATGGAAGAACAGAGCACCATTGAGCCAAAGGCCGCTCTTCCCCTGGAGACCATATCCAACTTGTAATGTTTGATAAAAAAGTGTGATGTTTAGCCAAAATGGCTTCTATGCAAAGGTCGCCCATGGAAGCTCTAGAGTGAAAAGCAACAGAAGTTGCTATAGCTCTAATTGAATGTGCTTTCATATTGTGAGGTTTGGGCTCATTTGTATGTGAATATGAAAAAGCAATAATCTCTGAGCCACTTTCATAAAGTGACTTGATACAGCAAATCCCATTTTTGGACCAGAGAAGGAAATGAAAAGCTGATCTGACTTTCGGATGCATTTAGTCCTAAGTAAAAACGTAGTTGACTATGTACGTCCAATAAATGTAAACAGTATTCTCTTTTATTGGAATAGTTTGGGAAAAACACTGGGAGTTCAATGGATTGGTTCACAGAGAAATCAGAAATCACTATGGGGAGAAAAGATGGCTTAGTACGTAGTGATACTCTGTCTTTATGAAAAATTAAATATGGCCTCTTGATGCAGAAGGCCTGTAATTCTGATATCAGTCTAGCTGATGCGACAGCTACCAAAAATAGAGATTTCCATGATAGGAATTTGAGGTCACACTTTACAGCAGGCTCAAAAGTGGGCAAAGAGAGACTCTAGTACTAGGGAGAGATTCCATGCCTCTAACAGACACCCGAGTGGAGGTCTGCTATGAAACACTCCTTTGAGAAAGTCTTGCATAGGCGTATGGAGATAAGTGGAGTGCCCTCTAGTCAGTTATGAAAGTTGGAAATAGCTGCTAAATGGACTCACATGGTAGAAACTGGTGCTCCATTCTTAAAAAAAATCAAAGGTATTGAAGTATAACAGAGACCGGTGCTGAGAAGGGGTCTAGCATCTGTTTAGACCAAAGAGCAAACCTTTTCCCATTTATCGCTGAAAAGTTTTCTGGTGGACGGCTTATGCGTGGCCAGAATGATCTCGCAAACAGGTGAGGAAAGGGTTTCCTGCCTGGTGACTAATGGAAGTGGAGAAACCAAGTTGTCAGCTTGAGTGTGGACAGATTTGGGAGAGTCAACCCTTGGGGATGAGAAATTAAGTCTGGATGAGTGTCCAGGATCCATGGAGGTTTAACAGTTGAGGCCGGAGGAAGGGGAACCACACTTGACTAGGCCAGAATGGGGCAATGAGGATCACTTTGAATCTCAACCGAATTGCTTTCTTTAAAAAAAAATAGGGGTATCAAGGGAATTGGAAAGGGTCTCAGAGGCCTGCGAATCTGAAGTAGCGGGCATCAGGGGCTGCGAAAGCACCTCACTGAACTGACGACTAGCTTAACGGAAGCATCGTCGGCAGTTTTGGACCTGTGCGGTCTGTCTTATCTTTACGTTTTTTCTGAATATCGATAGTCAGATGGCTTACTGAAGCCATTTCTGGATAGTGAAACAGAGTACTAAAATTATTTGCTGCAAAAATAGCCAGACAAATAGTTTGGGGGTTGAATAAGGCACAAAACGGACAGCGAGGGACATCATGGTCTGGGCCTAAGCAAGGAATGCAGTATGAATGAAAATCTTTGAGGTATTTGCTTTCCACAGGTAATACAAGTGTTAACTGTTACTGACATCTGTTTAAGAGCAAGAAAAAGGATCCCCAACGGAGTACTTCGCTTTTTTGAAGACTTCGGTTCTGAAACTCTAAAACGAAAATTTCAGGAGTCGGCCGACAGGCACTTGTGAACTGCTTCTGCTTCGGGCACCGCGTGGCAAGAAAGACTGATGTAATGGCGACGGCTGTATGTTTTATACCCCTGATGACCTGATGTCATGGAAGAGACCGCATCAGACGCAGGAATCCAAGACTCGAATTCAGACCGGCTGAGGGCTACCTGCAGGCAGATAACCCAAATGTAATGACTGCAACACGAAGAACAACTGATAATGGACTGGCTCCTGGCCAGAGGCGAAGGAGACTCCTGGAGCATTTGTCCATTTTGATGTGGTAATACGCATCCCGGAGGTCTATCAAGTGCATCCAAATTTCCTCCCGTAAGAAATGGAGAATGGATTGAATAGTGACCATGCGGAACTTGGTTTGAACCACTGATTTGTTTAGATAGCAGAGATCCAGAATGGGTCTCCAGTCCCCTGTCTTTTTTGGCATCAAAAAGAATCTCGAGTAAAACCCGGATCCGCATGGGTCTGGAGGGACTAGTTGGATGACTTTTGACCGCTTTCTCATCTCTGAAGCTTCTTCTTCCCTTTGATTGGGTGGAACATCGGGAACGTTCTTTGTAGTTTTTGGACGAGAGGACAGAGAGATGTAGTAGCATCTTGAGATTATTCTCTGCACTCACCGATCTTTTATAACACAGCACCAGGCAGTTTGGTGCAGAAAAAAACTAGCCCTGACTGCTTCAAGAGGAAAGCAATTGGGCAACTCTTTAGGAATTCTCTCAGGACAGTCTTAACGCTCCTGAAGTCTTGGTTTCGGGGACCACCTCTGCCCCTAAAGGAGCGGCTTCCACCACTGTAACCCCCTCTGTCTCTAGGGGAATCCTCGCCACGTGCATTACGGAAAGGACCTTGTGTGTTATATTTTCCACTCCTCTGGTTCCTGGAAAAAGAACGTTGGAAAGAACGTTAGGGCTTGGAAAAACGTAGGTAAACGACAAATTCTTTCTGTCCAGCTCGCACCTGGCTAGTGTGTCCTTTACTTTAGAACCAAATAAAGATGGTTCAATAGGGGTGTTCAAAAAGGAGGACTTGAAGTCTGCGAGGTCACAGATGGCAATCCAGACATGACGCCTCATGACTATGCCTGCACCCACAGCTCTAGCCACCTTTTCGGTTGCGTGGGAGAGCATGTTCATAGACTAATTCGCAATAGATTCAAGGATGGCAAGTTGAGAGGCAACTTTATCTGGTGCCCTGTCAGAAACTTGACCCGCGAGGGCTCCAGAAAAGTTTGGTAATCAGATCTCTTTGGAGTCTTGTAAAATGTGCCAAGTAGTTCAGGGATCTGACAGCAAAGGTCACTGAAGCAAAAACTCACTTCCCCAGTCTGTCCACAGCCCGGGACTCTGTTGGGCGGGTGAACAGTAGGACTTTCTTTCGCTAGATCCTTTTTAGTGGCCACTGCCACCATCATAGCATCAACTGGCAAACCTCTAAACCAGCGGGGGTGCTCCTCTGGTGGGGAAAGAATCACATCTGGTCTCCAGGGAATGGCCTCAATAGAGTCAAGTGTTTTTCCACACACGCTGCACGATGAGCTGGACTATTTCGTCGGCAGGTGGGGTCACCCAAGAGGTAGAAGGGGAGAGCGAAAAGCCTGCAGGAAAACTGACTCCTCCGAGGAAGGGTTAGAGGGCTTCCAGCCACCCCTCTGTTTCAGTATTTCCAGGATGTCTCTGAAGGAGACCTCCTCAGGGGGTGACCGTGGGGATCCCTCCCCATCATCGCAGTCCGTATCTTCTGTCAAAGACTCTTCAGGAGAGTCAATGTGGTTCCTCTTACACGCCTTCTTCCAAGGAGATTCTTCAGTGGGGATATCTGAGGAAGACTCTAAGGATGGGTACCCTGAACTGGGGTTTCCTGAGGCTTCTGCTCTGTGTCCTGGGGAGGTGGCCCGTGGTAGCTGTAGCTCAGAGGGGGCAAGGTGGAGTTCCGACGTAGGAGCGTTTCCTGAAGCAAGAACCCTCTCGCCATCACCTGGAAAGCAGGCCTGCCCGACGAGGAATACAAGCCCGGAACAGAGTAAGACAACCTCGGAACCGGGGTCACACCCCACTCCATCAGACCCGCTCCCGGGGATGGAGCCTCAAGCAAGATCAGGGTAGACGTCATCCCTGGATAAAACAACAGAATGATAAAACACTCTGAACTGTGCTCAGGACCAAGGATTCCACCCCCCCAACCATGAGTTTGAGGGCGAGACGGTTTCGATGGAACCAAAACCCAAAGGGGTGGCCTCGAAGTCTAAGTGAGAGAGTTACTGTCTGTGCCGAGGAATGGGTTTCCACCAAGGACGTCGGAGCAACAGGCTTCGGAACAGACTGATCTGAATGAGGAGTATATATGGGAGTCCTGGGAGCGATAGACCCAATCCCCCAAAGTGAGATGAGTCTTGGGAACATTTGTTATCCCTCTGGCTGTCAACAGCTGACCCACAGGCGCACCACATTCAATTCAGAACGACTCCAGCTGGACCTCGTGGACACTCCTGAAGGGGAGTCAGGTCAGTCCAGAAAGGGACTGTACGTCTGACCAAGGAATAGATCCAATGAAGGGGAATATTGTGTCTGTGGTGTTTGAGCTAATGGCACCATAGTCTAACCTGGAGACAGGTAAGAGGAATCAGTGGAGTAGAAAAAGGACATTGTGCTGAGGAGGCATTGGGAGTCAAAGTTATCGGTTCCAAGGGAGTTGCTTGGGTCGAGAACGCTTTTGGTGCAGTAAAAGGCAAAGTCGGTGCCGTAGCTATTGTGGAAAGTAATGCCAGAGCCGTAGTTGACATGGAAGGCAGGGCCGGTGCCAGAAGTCGGTGCTGAAGGTGGCGCAGACGTCGGAAATTCTGTAATGTCTATGAATTCGGTCAAACTGGTAACTGGGCAGAGCTCGGAACAGAAGCAGTAGTCTGAGCCGATAAAGCAATCCTATGCTCCGAGGAAGATTAGTGGGCCTTATGTTTTTGAGACTTGCCCTTATCACCAGCCGGTGAAGAGGGATCCGAACAGGAACATTTCTTGTCCTTCACTGGAGGTGTTGAGACCTCAGACACAGAAAGGACCTCTGAGAAAGGAGAAAGTAAAAGGCGTTGCAAAATCAATATTTTTTCTTTGGTTCAGCGTCCGCTGACTAAAATTTAAGACAAAGCTGGCAAGGATGTTTAACAGAGAGGTGAGAAAAGTACAGTTATGTACACTTACCATAAATGTAGATGTTTGAGTGTATTCACTGTTGCAATCATTACATTTGGGTAATCTGCTGGCAGGTTGCCCTCGGTCAGCCTGATTAACAAAGTTTTGGGTCCTGCATCGGCTGCTGTCCCTTCTGCCATGATGTCAGGTGGTCAGGGGTATAAAACATGCAGCCGACACGATTACAGTTTTTCTTGCCCCAGATGTCAGCTGTCCACCTAATGGGGAGCAAAGAAACAAACACAAAAGTATACCTCCAACCAAAAGCAAATACACCAAAACGGCTTTTAAGCATAGTAAAGGAAAGTAGAGGTATAGCCAGAAAAACCTAGGGGGCTGGAGGGAGGGTAACCAGGACTGCAATAGTGAATACATTCGAACATCTACATTTTTGGAAGTGTACAACAACTGTACTATGTTCTTCATGTTTCACTGTTGCAGTCATTACATTTGGGTAGATTCCCAAAGCTATGGTTGGGAGGATGAGTTTATACAGCATTAGGGCAAGCTATAAGGCCATGCAAGACAGCAGTGGCAAAGCCAGCTCTGATTTAGAGAAAACTGGTAAAGGATAGTGCTGGGTGAAAGTATGTACAGAACTCTAGGTAGCGGCTTCTATGATATCCCTGGTAGGAACACTCCTGAGAAAGGCTGCAGAAGTAGATGCAGCCCTGGTGGAGTGAGATCTGATCCCCTGGGAGATAGGTTTTCCATGGTGCTTATAGCAGAAATGAATGCAATGGCTTATCCATTTAGAAATGGTTTGTTTTGAAATAGCCTTCCCCTCTGCCCCTGCAGCAAATACTACCAGCAATTGTTCATCAGCTTTTCTTCGAGATTTAGTCCTGTCCAAGTAGAATCTAAGTTGTCTGTGCACATCCAGTGAATGCAGAATCCGTTCCCCTTTGTTCTGTGGATTGGGAAAGAAGGTTGGCAAATGAATGGACTGATTAAGAGCCACACTGGAAACCGCCTTGGGCATGAAGGATGGATTGGTCCGGAAGGATGGATTGGTCCGGAGAGATACCCTGTCAGCATGAAAGATGATTAAAGGCTCCACTGCCATAAGAACCTGTAATTCAGATATCCTTCTAGCTGAAGTGATTGCTAAAAGGAAGGCTATTTTCCAAGAAAGAAATTTTAAGTCTGCAGTAGCAGCTGGCTCGAAAGGAGGTAGAGCGAGGGTCTCCAAAACAAAGTTAAGGCCCCAGGCAGGAGTAGGAGCTCTCCTGGGTGGTCTCAAGTTTTTTGCCCCTCTGAGATGCTGCTTGAGCACAGGATGAGAGAAGAGGGGCGGGTTCTGTGTTATAGTGAGCTGAAGTAGCTGAGGCGTGGATTTTAATGGAGAAAAAAAGACAGGCCCTTGTGAAGCATCTCAGTTAAAGTATTGCAAAATCTGAGGTAAAATGGGCGTTTATGTGCTCATCCCTAAAGATTGGTTCCAGGACAAAGAATCTTTTCCATTTGTCAGCATAAGATTTTCTAGTACTAGGTCTTCTCGCCTCCAAGATGACATCCCTCACAGGTTTGCTGAGGGATGATAAGGGTGAATTTAAGTCATTAGCCAGGCTGCAAGGTTCAGTGTTGGAAGCTGAGGGTGCAGAATTTCGTTCTCCTGCTGAGACAGCAGGGAAGGGGTCTGAGGCAGGTGCCATGGAGATATTTGTGACACTGCACAGAAGAGGGTACTAGTGTTGGCACGGCCAGTCTGGAGCAATCAAAATCATCCTTGGTTTGTCCTGTTTGACTTTTAATAGAACTTTGGAGAGCAGAGAGGGAAAGGCGTAGACAGATAGGGTTTTCCAGCTGAAGGACAGAGCATTTACTTTCCAGGCTTGTTGGTGGGGAGCCCTTTCCAGCTGAAGGACAGAGCATTTACTTTCCAGGCTTGTTGGTGGGGAGCCCTTGTGCAAAACTTGTCCAACTGGTAGTTAGTTTTGGGGGGAGGCAAATAGATCTATGTCTGGGCTCCCCCATTCGCTTGTCAACATGTTGAAAATCCGTGGTTCCAGTTTCCACTCGTGTGGGTCCCCATGAGGTTTCTGCTTAGTCCGTCTGCCAGTGTATTTAATTTTCTTGGCAGGAATTGAGCTTGTAGGTGCACTTGGTAGCTCAAGGCTGTGTTCCACAATGCCATGGCTAGTCTGCAGAGGGGGTAGGAATGTGTACCCCCCTGCTTGTTTATGTACCACAACCGTGGTGTTGTCCGTCTTTCCCATTAGTTGTCCTGGAAGAATGTAGTCCTTGAAGGCTGTCAGAGCATTCTGTACAGCTAACATTTCTTTTTGACTGATATGTAGATGCATTTGCTTTGGATTCCATTTGCCCTGAATGCACTTCCCTGCCAGGTGAGCCCTCTGATGCATCTGTAGTTAGGGTGTGGGCGGCAGGGGGTAGTGTGAATGGTAGTCCCTTGTTTTGGTGGCAGGCCTCTGCCCACCATAGGAACTCCAGGCGTAGGCAAGGTATGATAAGAATCATTGTTTCCAGGCTGTGACAATGTTGACTCCATAGACTTTTTAGATACCACTGTAGTTTCCTCATATGCAGTCTTGCATATGGAATTAAAAGAATGCAGGAGGCCATGAACCCCAAAGCTTGCAGTATTTGTCTTGCAGATAGCAGGGTTTTTGTGGCCACTTGTTTGAAGTAAGTTACCAAATGAATTTGCTTCTCTTGCGTGAGGAAAGCCATCTGGGCACTTGTATTCAAGCTTGCATCCAGGAATGTAATCTGTTGACAGGGTACCAGTTGTGATTTCTTTTCGTTTATGGTGTACCCCAGACAAGTTAAAACCCTTTTTACAAACGCCAGATGATTTAGAAGTATGCCCTGGTTTTCTGCCTGAATTAGACAATCATCCAGGTATGGATATATTTGAATATTCCTTTGCCTGCAAAATGCAATAACTGGAGCCAGGCACTTTAAGACGACCCTGGGCGCAGTAGAAAGCCAAAGGGCAGTGCAGAGAACTAACAATGCAAGTATCCTGCTTTGAAGCGTAGGTATCTTCTGCAAGATTCCCTGATTGGAATGTGCAGGTATGCTTCTTTTAAATCTAGAGTTGCCAACCAGGCGTCTTTGCCTAGCATAGGAAGTAACTGGTGAAGAGTCAGCATCTTGAATTTTGGAATCTCCAGAAAGGTGAGTAAACAGGTCCAGGATTGGACGCTATGATTGGTCTTTTCTGGGTACTAGAAAAAAGCCTGGAATAGAAACCTTGTCCCTTTTCCTCTTCTGGTACCAGTTGAATAGCCCCCATGTTTAAGAGGGGAAGTACTTGTTTTTGAGCCTCTGTCCACTGATTTGGGGGCAGGTCTGTCCACCCGTTTGGAGTTGGCAACATGTGGAAATGAAATCTGTATCCCTGGGACACTATATTTAAAACCCATTTGTCCTGCGTTACGAGTTCCCAGTTCTTTGCATGAAGAGCAATCTTTCCTCCCAAAGGGGCGGTTAATAAGTGCTTGGTAATTTTAAAAGGAAGTCATTGAGACTGTTTACCATAGGGGGGGGTGTCTTGTTATTTCCAGATTTGGAAGTGGAGGCCCCCCACTGCTTAGTTCTGAGAGTCCCCTGGGACTGAAACCTGGGGGTTTTTGCTGTGTCTGGGTTTGGTTTAAGAGAATCTGGAAGGGGCTGGAAAAGACCAATTCTTAGGCGGCCAGTGCCTACTAAATCTTGGAGGTTGCACTTGTAAGAAATCTTTAACAGTTTGCATAGATTTAGCTTTATCTTCCATCTTTTTTAGCATTTCTTCAGCCTTATTGCCAAACAGACTGTCCTGATTTAAAGGAGCATCCAACAATTTAGCTTTAACATGATCAGGCAAAGACTGCTCCTTAATCCAAGCATGCCTTCCAAGCACAGACCCAGTAACAGCAGCCCTGCAGAAGGCCTCTAAAGAATCAAAACCACATTGCAAAGTATGTTTTCCAACTTGTGCAGCAGAATGCATTAAATCCTGTAAATCTTTTTCCCACAGAGTCAGGAATCATTTTCTGTTTAAGCAGTCCAATAATATGCTGTTGATATTTTAACATATCAAATTGGCAGTTTAAAGCTCTGGTTGCCAAGGTTGCAGAAGTATAAACCTTTTTACCCCATCTATCCAGCACTCCTAGAGTCTCTACCAGAAGGGGTAGGATTTTTAGCAGTAGAAGCCTGAATGCCCTTAGGCCCCTGAAAAATGGTTTCTGGATCTGCAACAGGATTTTGAAAAGGAACTTGTGGAACTCGGGAACTCTGTAGTATCGGTCAGGTTTACTAGGAGCCGGAGGCAGGGAATCAGGGGCCAAACTGGATTCCGAGAACACAATGTCTAGTACAGGAGGTATAGCCAAAGGCCTATGCTGAGGTAGAAGGAAATCCCCAAGCCTCTTTTTTGAATCAGAAAATTCCTGGCTTTCCCAGTGGAAATGCTGCCTTAAAGTATGCAAAGTTTCCCCAAAAGAAAAATCCTCAGGAGGGGGAGCAGAGGGAATGGAATCCTCTGCATCGGAATCCTCATTAGTAGGTATGGACAAATCCAGGTCATTAGAAGAGTCAGAAAAAACAGAATCCTGATCAGAAGATTCATAATCAAGCTCAGCCCTAGGCCTCAGAGGGGGCGGGGTGGTTGACTACCCCTGATTAGAGTAATTAGATCTTCAGTCATTTTTATCATTTGTTTTTTAGGCATAGGGGCTTGAACATGTGGCCTGGGCGTCGTTTTTTTAGACATGGATCGAGATTTAGGCCTTAGTAATGAAGGCGGTGTCAACTTAATATGCAAGTCTGTAGGCCTGAATACACCCTCAGAAGCAGGTGCCTGCACAGCGGCTCCGGACCCATCCATCCAAGGTAGACCTCCACGGGTTCCATAGGTGAAGCATCTCGCAGCATACCGGACTCCAAATGTGTCTCAGTAGAGGCCTGTAAGTTACTCACTGAGTACCGGCGAACTGGCGACTAGCTTAGGAGAAGCGTCGTCAGCAGTTTTGGACCTCGGTGGCCTGTCCTCTATTTGTGTTTTTTCGGAATCCCGGTAGTCGGATGGTTAACAGACGACATTTCTGGATAATTAAACTGAGAACCGAAATACTTGGAGACAAAAATGTACAGACGACGGATAGTGCGCTAATTAAATAAAGCACAAAACCGACAGCAAGGTATGTCGTGGTCAGGGCCTAGGCAAGGAATACAGTACAAATGAAAATCTTTATGTGGTATTTGCTTTCAACAAGTAATGCAATTATTAACTTTTACTTACATCAGTAAGGAGCAAGACAGTTTCCCCAATGGGGTACGTAGCTTTAAGTTGAAGACTTCGGTTCTGAAACTCGAAAACTAAAATTTCAGGAGTCTTCCGACCGGCACTTGCAAACGGATTCTGCTTCGGGCACCGCACGGCAAGAAAGACAGATGTAATGGCATCGGCTGCATGTTTTATACCCCTGACGACCTGACATCATGGAAGAAGGGACAGCAACCGAGACAGAACCCAAGACTTTGTTAATCAGGCTGACTGAAGGAAACCTGCCAGCAGATTACCCAAATGTAATGACTGCAACAGTGAAACACGAAGAACATCACCCAGACAATAAACGCAGTCATGAGTCGCTGTTAGGGAGTTTGCCATTGCGAGAGGTGCAATGTTTAAACCCTGAAGTCCCTTTTTTATCAGACATTTCCATACACACATAAAGCACACACACTATTAGACCTAAAAGGCAAGAAGGAAGAAATAGGAACACGATACCAACGATGGTATCAAGCGAGACCACAAGGGTAAGGAGAGGGCGTACCAACAATGGTATAAGAAATACCCAATGGGTAGAAATACATTGATAAAATAAGGGTAAGAGTGAGATTACGAAAAAAATTCACAATTATCAATAAAATACAACACTTTTCTGGAGAGCTCAGCGAAATGCAGCTATATGCCTATACGGCAAGCGAGATTTGTGGTAACAGGGAGAAGGACATTGTTGGTAGCAGCTTAGCTCGAGTTTTTGGTGTACGCAAGCTTGGTATTAGGCAGACTGTTCCGAGAGCTCAGAACCGAACCAATCAGGGATGAATGGAAGATTATCAGATGGATGCTCACCAAATGATTTATAAAAATCAGTGCATACCAAGATTATATATTCCCTACTCTGAAGAAGGGATGGGCCTCATGGGACTGCACACATCTGCTGACCTCACAAGACCCAAATGTCGTGGAAGTTTTGAAACATGAGGGAACTAAATCTAAGATTACTTCTCTGCTTAATATAGCAGAAGCATATTGGCATCAAGCAGGAATGGAAATCAAACCAGAAGTAGATAAAAACCAGGCAGCAACTGAATGTGCCAAGAAACAAAAGAAAGAATACAAGGTGAAGGAACAGATGGAAAGGCAAGAAATGTGGAAAATGCATAAGTGTGGTTGCAAGTATAGAAAACTTCTGACGGAACCTCATGTTGATCAGGAGCAAACGCAGGAATGGTTAAGGAGAGGCAAATTCAAACCAAGAGATGAAAGGTTAATATTGGTGGCCCAAGATAGTCGGGCTGGGTACACAATGACTTACAAAGTCCATTGAACATTTCAGGAGAAACAGACAAATGTAAGTTTTGTAAAACCAAACTGGAAACTGTGGCATACATTGTTGCTGGCTGTGACATACTAATGGCAGGACGACTATACACTGAAAGGCATAATAATGTGGTAAGATTGTGGCACTGGGGATTGTGCAAACATTATTGTATTTAAGTGGCTGAAAAACACTGGAAACATGAGCCACAAAGCATCACAGAAAATGAAGTTTGCATCACATGGGATCATCCATTGCCAACAGTTCAAAAGATAGATGCTAAAAAACTGGATAGAGTGGTCCATGAAAAGACAAGTAGCATTGATTGAAAATTGCCATACACAGTGACTACAGTGTCTTGCGTACAGAGACAAAGTCATAAAATATACGGATTTGCAGGCAGAAAACGACAGCAATGTGGAAGAAAGACATCTCAGACAGTTCCAGTAGTAGTAGGAACAATGGGTCTTATCAAAAAGAATCTACAATTGTATTTAGACACGTTACCAATACATGCAACTACATACAAATTGCAAGAGTAATTTCTGGGCACATTGCGGGTGCTGCGAAGAGCACTTCTGGCTAACAAAGAGTGAAGCAATATTAATTTCATGAACTTTAATCTTACTTTGACTTAGGAGTGGGGTCCATTTCTGTCATGGTATTAGAAACTCAAAAGATATGGAAAAATTAAAAAAAAAAGGGCAGACATGCCCTACAGCTCTATGCAAGACATTTGCTCCTAGATAGCCCTATTAATCCAGATAAGCTTGAAAGATTCAGACTGCTTGACGCAGGGCCATTATTTGGTTACATTTACATGCTTCCCTTGAGTTGCATTCTATACCCTTGCACTTCAGTAGGTCTCAAATCTGAGGCATAATTAGTGATTGTGAGGTTCTTGCTTGAAGTGCATCCCTTGGTTTTAACTCTGGCCACCATCCTAGCTCTTTGTAAATACTTGAAAGCAAGGGGATAGTTCAAGAACTGTGAATGTTTGCTCCAAGTATTTCTTGGGTATCACTAGAAGTCTCATGTGCAGTTTGGTCAGGGAGCAGAAGAATTGTGGAGGTCATGAATCATAGTACCCTCAGACATTCCCAATTATAACCATTGTTTGTAGTGTCTGCTCTAAGTACTAAGCCAGAGATTTCATCTTATTTAGTGGGAATTAAATCAGTCTGGATGATGGTATCGTAAGGACCCAAGGAACTCCATTTTCATGTAAGGAATGAGAGGTTAACTCAGACACACTGAAGGAAAATAGTCATGTACTTACCATAACTTGGTATCTGCATTATCCTATTTCATTATTCATCACAACAGGTCTTGGAGCCGATGTCTGATCTGATCCAGCACTTTACAGATTAGATTCAAGGCTCAAGCTCCTGCAATCTCCCACAATCCCCTACCTACCAACCATCAGAGTATGCTGTGGAAAGAAAGGTAATGCCAACCAAGTATGAATATCCCTCTATGCTCTGAGCATTCTAGCATAGACCACTGGAGGAGAAAGGTCAAAGGCCCAAGACTTCAGTCTCTCCAGAACCTGCAGAAATATGGAGGGGGACAGAGGGCGAAAAATTATGAATAATGAAACAGAATAATGCAGATACAAAGTTTAAGTACATAACTATTGATCTGATGTTATCAGTTTCATTCATCAAGACTGGGTCATAACCCCCAGCTACAATGAACCCCAGGCAGCCCTAAGGAAGGGCATGACTCAACACTGTGGAACCAAAGGACACTGTGCTTTCTGGAGACCATTTCCAGCTTATGAGCAACAGACCTATGTGGAGTGGACAAAGTGGTCTCAGCACAAATCTCATCCAATGACATCCTAGTGGAGAAGGCTGCTGATGTAGCAACTGACCTAAAAGAATGAGCCCTAGGCATACAAAGTAACTCAATTCCCCAAGAGTAAACCATGGAAATGCACTGAGAAATCAATCTAGAAATAGTCACTTTAGAAACTGCTTGACCTTGCCTGTTCAAACAGGCCACAAACAGATTGCCAGATTTCCTAAAGGGCTTAGTCTGGTGCAAATAAAATGTCAACTGCCTATGCACAAGTAAGATAAGAAGGTATTCACCTTTATTGGAGTGATTAGGAAGGAAGACGGGTAACTGAGCAACTTGGCTGATATTTCTTTCAGTAGCCACCTTAGGCATACAAAAGAAAAAAGGTATTAGTCCGCAAAGTCACCCTGTCTTTATGAAAAGCAATACACGGTGGTTTAGAAGACAAGGCCTGTAATTCAGAAATCCTCCTCACCGAAGAATGGCCACTAGAAAAGCGGCCTTCCAAGAAAGATATTTGAGAGCACACGAATGAGCTGGCTCAAAAGGACTGTGTAAGGGACTGCAGCATTAAGGTCAGATCCCAAGGAGGAGCGGGACTGCAGCATCAAGGTCAGATCCTAAGGAGGGGTGGGGATCTGACAGGAGGCCAGAGAAGGAACATGCCCTTCAAAAAGGCCTTACACACCCTGGAGGAAAAGGTAGGCTCAGCTACTGTCATGAAAATTGCCAACTGCAGTCTGATGGTAGAGAAGCTGGCCCCTTCCTGAAAAAAGGAAGATAAAGAGAAGGCTATCTGGAATCAGAGTTGAAAAGGGATCAATCCTCTGTTCCACAGTCCAAAGGGAAAAGTATTTCCACTTATGAAAGACCTTTTCAGTCGAAGGCTTCTGAGAAGCTAAGGCAATTCTTTGACAGCAGAAGCTAGCCTGGACTGTGTTAATATCAAGGAAAGTGGAGAAACTTCAGTCAGGTACAGTGATTGGAGATTGGGTGGTTGTTCTGATGGGTGACAGATGAAATCCAGAACAGGAACCAGTATCCAGGGAAGATATCAAAGATGACACCTTAGGAAGGGGAACCACACCTGCAGAGGCCAGAACGGGGCAATGAGAATCATGGAACTCTTTAGTCTGAGCTTTCTGAAGTACTTTGGGGATTAACAGAAAAGGAGTGTATGCGTGCAGGAGAACCAGAAGCCAATCGTGAGCAAGAACATCCCTCAGGGACTGCTCCTCTGGGGGAAATCAGGGCAAAGTACCTGCTGCATTTGTTGTCCATTGGGGATGCAAAAAGACTGCAGCAAGGTTGACCCCCATGGGCAAATATCTGAGATGCCACTGATGGATTGAGGAACCACTTGTGAAGAATCAAAATAGACATGATGAGTTCGTCTGCCAAGATGGACTCCCCAGGTATGTGTGTGTTGCAAGGAGAAAGAGACGGCCTCTATGCACAACGGGTACAAACATGCTCCCCATTGCTTGTTGATATGAATCACCAGGACCATCACAAACTAAGAAAAACGGGTCTAAGGTAGAGAAACAGCAAATGCAAAGCACACTTGAAACAAACTTCAAATTTTAATAAATTAGTTGCAAGCTTTTGTTCCTTATAGCTTCATGGAACTTCATCAAAACTAATTTTTCACAAAAAAGTTGCGTCTTACCAGAACGTTCCATCTGTGTTGTTCACCTTCTTTTATTCATCACCGATGGGTTCGGTTCAGAGCCCTCTGAACTGAGTCAGCCTATTACCAAGCTCGATTTAGCCAAAAAACTCTAGAGCTAAGCTTTTACCCATAATGCCATTCTCTGTTACTTCAGATCGAGTTTGCCCATGTTGTACAAGTAAAGCAGAGGCCATTTCTGTGCAAATACCCTAAGACACCACTAGGACCCAAAGAATTCACCAGGATCCTTTGGTGGGGGAAGGAGGGTGGGAAATGATGAATGAAAAGATTAAAACAGAAGGAACATTACAGTAAGACACAACTTCTTTATCTGATGTTGTTAATCTTCTTTCCATTCATCACCAATGGGACAGAATCCCCAGCTACCTTATCTTTGGATGGCCCTTATGGAAGAAAGTACCTGAGAACCACTGAGCCGAAGGCAGCTCTCCCTCTGGAGACCATGTCCAATTTGTAATGATTGCTAAAAGTGTGGGGTTTAGCCCAAGTGGCTGCTGCGCAAATGTCATCTATAGAAGCCCTGGAATGGAAGGCCACAGAAGTTGCCAAAGATCTGGTGGAATGGGCTTTAATATTCTGAGGCATAGGTTCTTTTGCAAATGAATAAATGAAATGTATGTAGTCCCTTAGCCATTTCGATAAAGTGACCTTGGAAACAGTTTCCCATTCTAGGCCCAGAGAAGGAAATGAACAGTTGGTCAGTCTTAAGAATCGTTTTGGTTCTGTCCAAATAGAATCACAACTGCCTGCTTACATCCAAGGAATGTAGGCAGTATTCTCCTTTATTAGAAAAGTTAGGGGAAAATACTGGAAGATCAATAGACTGATTGATGGAAAACTCAAACAACTTTGAGAAGAAAGGATGGGTAAGTCCGGAGTGATGCTCTGTCCTTATGAAAAGTTAGGTAGGGTCTTTGGTGCACAATGCCTGCAACTCTGAAACTCATCTGGCTGACATGATGGTTACCAAGAGCAGCCATTTCCATGACAAGAACTTGACGCCACAATTCGCTGCGGGTTTGAAGGGGGGGGGGGGGGGTTGGGTCAAAGATCAGAGGACTAGTGTGAGATTTCATGGCTCTATAGGCAGTCTGATTGGGGGTCTAATGTGAGATACTCCTTCGAGAAACGGTTTTGCACAAATGCAGTTATATGAGCAGAGTACAATTCAATCTATTATGATAATTAGAAATTCCTGCTAGATGTATTTGTATGGTAGAGGCTGTGGGTCCATCTTCAAAAAACTTGGACAGGTATTGTAAGACTGCTGTGACTGGAGCCGAATAAGGATCTAGCATCCTATCCTTTGACCAAATAAAGAACCTTTTCCATTTGTCCCAGTATAGTCTTCTGGTGGATGGTTTATGACAAGACAGAATTATATCATGCACAGGAGAAGGGAGGTCATCCTGCATGGCAACTAGTGGAAGTGGAGAAATAAGAAGTTACGTACTCACCATAACGTTCCATCCGAGTAGGTGGCTTCATTTGTCTGCAACCTGTGGGTCTTGGATCCGATATCGGATCAGAGCCGGCAACTTGTTTCATAGCTAATGGATCCGAGCTCCTAGCTCCTCCCCTCACCCATAATCCCCTGCCAACCCTCCATGACCTCAGATCAAGTTTCCCCCTCTATAGATACCCAAAAAGGGTATTCCAATAAAACAACTCACATAGATCCATTTTGAAGGCCAGGGGGGATGGTTGCAGACAAATGAAGCCACCTACTCAGATGGAATGTTATGGTGAGTACATAACTTCTTAATCTGAAGTAGGGACTTCATTTGTCAGCAACCTGTGGGACAGAGTCCCCAGCTACCTGAATCTTGGGTGGCCATCATGGAAGGATATTGCGGAGCACCGCAGAGCCAAAGGATGCTCTCCCTCTAGAAATTACGTCCAGTTTGTAGTGGTTAATAAAGGTATGAGATGAGGCCCAAGTTGCTGCAGAACAAATATCATCCAACGGAACTCTAGATTTGAAGGCAGCAGAAGCAGAGATGGAACGAGTGGAATGTGCGCCAACTCCTTCAGGTGTGGGTCTCCCAGAAGCTTGGTACGCTAAAAGAATACATTGGGAAATCCAGCGTGACAAGGAGATTTTTGATACCGCTTTCCCCAAATTAAATTTGGCAAAAAAAATGAACAGCTGGTCGGATTGCCTGTGACCAGCAGTTCTACGAGTATAAAAACGCAGCTGCCTATGAACATCTAATGAATGCAGCTTGTACTCTCTCCTTTATTCTGATATTTAGGAAAGAAGACCGGTAGATTTATGGATTGATTTATATTGGTTTCTGATGCTATTTTGGGAAGGAAGGAGGGATTGGTCCTGAGGTGCACTCTGTCCGGATGAAAAATCAAGTAAGGAGGTTTCACAGAAAGGGCTTGAAGCTCCGAAACTCTTTTCGCTGAAGTAATGGCTACAAGGAATGCTGTTTTCCAGGACAAGTATTTGAGATCCACTGAAGCGGCAGGTTCAAAGGGTGGAGCAGTCAGGGCTTGAAGAACTAGTGAAAGATCCCAAGGGGGTATGGCTTCTTTTATAGGGGGTCTGAGCAAAAAGGTGCCCTTGAGAATTTGGCTGACATCAAGGGCCCTGTGTCATGTCCCACATGGTAATGGGAGATGGCAGCCAATTGTACTTCGACAGTTGAGCAACTAGCGCCTTCCTGAAAAAGTCCGGTTAGGAAGTCTAGTATGGATGGGAGAGGAGCCGTAAAAGGATCTAGATTATGATGCTCCGCCCAGACGGAGAAACGTTTCCATTTACTGTGGTACACTTTCCTGGTGGAAGGTTTATGCGCTGCCACGAGGATGGCTTTGACTGGTGAAGAGATACCGGGAGTCCTAACTTGGAGTGGAACTGGAGCAACCAAGCTGTCAGCTTCAGACTGTCCAGATTTGGGGTCGGTAAGCCCAACGGATGGGAGATTAGATACGGGCTGGGATCCAGAATCCAGGGGGGATTCACTAGGTGTGACCACAGGTAAGGGAACCAAATTTGCCGAGGCCTGAATGGGGCAATGAGGATCATCCTGTTCCCCAACCGCGAGGCTTTCTGTAAGATCTGTAGCATCACGGGTAGAGGAGGATAGGCATAAAGTAGACCGGGCGGCCAAGCATGCACCAGAGCGTCTCTTGGAGTTTCCCCTGGAGGGGGAATCACAGTGAAGAAATTGTCGCATTTGGTGTTTGAGGGAGAGGCAAAAAGATCGTAGCAGGGTTGCCCCCATATTGCGAATATCTGCTTCGCTACTAGTGGGTTGAGAGACCACTCGTAAGGGGTAAGAAGGGTGCAGCTGAGTTTGCCCACTAGGATGTTGGCCCGCCCCGGAATGTGCGTTGCAATCAGAAAGCGGTTGGTGGAAATCGCCCATTCCCACACTCTCATGGCTTCGCGGCATAGAGGGTAAGACCTGGTTCCCCCCTGTTTGTTGATGTACCAGACAACAGACATGTTGTCCGACTGAATTGCAATAGTTCCTACGGGGAGGAGATTCTGAAGTGCTTGCAATGCGTACAGCACCGCTCTCATCTCCAGAACGTTGATATGCAGGGAGGTCTCTGTATCGTTCCATGTGCCTTGGGCGGTCCTGCCTGAATAATGCCCCCCCCACCCGAGGCGGGAGGCTTCCGTGGTCCCCGTGGCAAGAGGGGGAGAGGTGCAGAAGGGTCGGTCCGTATGGAGATCCGGAGCATGGAGCCACTATAATAGGGCCCTCCTGCAAGCCTTGCTGATAGCGATGGGGTGATGGAGAGGAAAGGACAGAAAGGACCATTGTACTAGAAGGGTCCACTGCAGTACCCCCTCATGTTCAGATGGGCGCATGGAAGGAGCGTTATCGCTGCCGCCATGGAGCCCAGCGCCCTCAGGACCAATTCCACCGGTGGTGCTTCTGACTGGAGGATGACTGGAGGATGGCCAGCACATGAAGTTGCAAATTCCGTACTCGTTCCGAGGTCAGGAAGGCTCGTAGAATTCTGGTGTCTATTCTGGCTCCTATAAATTCCATGACTTGTGTCGGGGCCAGAAAAGATTTGTCGGCATTGATGGTGATGCCTAATTGGGGGGCTAGGCGGAGAAATAAATCTCTGGCTGAGCAAAGTAGATGCCTTGTTGGGGCGGTCAGGAGCCAGTCGTCCAGGTACGGGAAGACCTGCATTCCCTGGAGTCTCAGGTGGGCCTTTATCACTGCTAACACCTTGGTGAACACCCTGGGGGCTGTGGTGAGGCCAAAGGGAAGGACCCTGAACTGGTAGTGACTGGCTCCCAGCCAGAAGCGGAGAAACCTCCTGGATCGTCTGTCCATTAGAATGTTGCAGTACGCATCCTTGAGGTCTATAGAGTACATCCAATCATTCTCCCTTAGAAGGGGGAGAATAGATTGAAGAGTGACCATTCAGAATTTTTCCTTGGTTACCGACAGGTTCAAACGGGACAGGTCTAGGACTGGTCTCGAGTCCCCCGTCTTTTTTGGCACCAAAAAGAACCTGGAGTAGAACCCTAATCCGAGCTGGTCTTGGGGGACGGGCTGGATGGATCTTTTTTCTAGCAGCTGCTGAATCTCTGCGGCTGCAGCCTCCCTCTGATCGGGTGGTACATCGGGGAGGTTCTTGAATTTGCGGACATGAAGTATTGGAATTTTGTACCCTCTGGATATAATTCGAAGCACCCAGCGGTCTGTCGTGATGGACTCCCATGCCGCTAGGTGCTCCGAGAAGCACCCCCCCCCCCCCCGACAGCCTCCAGAGTGGAGCATCCAGGCAACCCTTCAGGGCTGCTGCGTGGGCCGGTCAGAGAAAGGTTCTCTGGACCCAAAGCTCCTCGGAGCCCCTCTGCCCCTGGGGTGGCATCCTCCCTGTCCGCCTCTGCCACGGAAGGACTGGTTGCCCGGAGCGGGTTGGGAGTGTTGCGATTTCCGGAACCACATCTTCTTCTGACCCTTTTGGTTCTTTGGAAAGGACCGCTGGGGAGCAGACAAGCGGAATCCGACAGCAGACGTCTTCCCGTCCTTCTCGCTCTGGACTAGTGTCTCGCGAACCATTTTGCAAAACAGGGCAGAACCATCGAAAGGGGCGTTCGCAAAGGACGCTTTAAAAGGCTCCGCAAAGTCACAATGCCGGAGCTAGGCCTGACGTCTGATGACTAGGCCCGCTCAGCTAGCTCTAGCAGCTCCCTCGGTGGCGTGGGACAATAGCCGCATAGAGGTATTTGAAATCGATCTCAGAGTGGCCATTCGGGTGGAGTACAACTATTTGTCCTCCGCCAACATGGACTCGGGGGGGGGGGGGGTATTCTTTGATAAGATCCCGCTGCATCCTGATGACGTGTGCCATATAGTTCAGAGACCTTACCGAAAAGGTCGCTGAACTAAAAACTCGCTTCCCTAAGCGATCCATCGAGCGTGACTCCTTGCTCGGTGGATGGACTGAGGGGGTCTCCTGAGCTAGTTCCCTCTTTGTGGCTGCCGCCATCAACATGGCATCTACGGGGGGACCCTTGCTCCAGTGTGACCAGTCTTGCGGGGGGGCACAGTATCCTGTCCGGGCATTTTGGTACCGGCTCCACGGTGTCCGGGTCCTTCCATGCCCTGGTGGTAATAAGGTCCACCAGGGGGTCGGCCGGAGGGGACACCCAAGAAGTAGACTGGCCTGCTTCGAATGCCTCCAGAAACACGGACTCGGAGGAAGCCTTGGGGGCAGACCACCCACCTCTGATCCTAAGCATTTCCATGATGTCTCCAAAGGAGACATCCTCAGGGGGTGATCTTGGGGAGCCTTCCCCTTCATCCAAGTCCGTGTCCTCAGTTAAGGACTCAGGGGAGTCCACGTGCCTCCTCTTGCACTTGTGCTTGCGAGGCACTTCCGAGGAGGGGCTGTCCGAGGAGGTCTCGCCAGCAACATCCTGTTCCAATGGAACAACCTGGGACATCGAAGCAGGCTGTCCCTGTGGCCGAGTGATGGAAGCCTGGCCCAGCAGAGAGGGAGTGCAGGGTGGAGCCGAGACAAGGGCCGGGGGTCCGGATGCTCTCGACAGAGCCCTCTCCACTACATCGAAGGCAAAGGGGGAACCGCTCTCCCTGGGCTCCAAGAGCAGACTCCCACTCGGATCCAATGAAGGGATCGGAGCCGGCGCCGAGACCATCGGATCCGAAGGACCAGTGTGCTCCGACCTGGACGGAGCTGAAGGCACACTGAATCCCTTGGATCCGAAGCTCGGTCCACGGCTCAGAGAGGTCGGACCCGACAGACTCTAGGGCAGGGTCGGATCCGAAGTACCAAGTACTGTCGGCGCCGACCCACCCCCGGCTCCGAACCCGGGTAGCGGGTCGGAGAAGGAGCAATTGGAGCAAAAAAGGGTGTGGGGGGGGCAAGAGCACTCCCATCTGCAGCTGGGCCTGGATGAACCTTCGCATCATCGGGTCCAAGTCTGCATCTGACATACTGAAAGTTGATCTTGATGAGGCCACCGAGGCAGGCCTGGAATGTCGCCTCGATGACCTCGATGGAGATCGGGCCTCCTCCTCCTCGGGTCCTGGGGAGAAACAAGGAGATCGGAGCCGAGGAGGAGGAGACCTAGAAGATGTGGAGGGAGAAGCCCGCTTAGCTGGCGGGGCCGAAGCGGAGGCCTCAGCCCGCCGCTTGTGGTGCTTCTCCCTCCGTTTCTCCCTCCTAGCCTCCCTGTCCTCCGGCGCTTTAGCGGGAGTTTGAGTCCCGGCCGGAGGAAGGGGGGCAGGAGTGGCAATGACCACTGCCTGTGGTTGTGCCACGGGAGGAGCAGGGGCCGGAGCAGAGTCCGGGGGCAAAAGTCCCGCCAGGACCAGCTTCGACCTCCGCTCTTTCAGTGCCCTGGGGTTGAACATTGCACAAATGGTACAACCTGAGGAGAGGTGTTCAACCCCAAGGCACCGAACGCACAATGTGGCCATCAGCCGGGGAGAGCTTATGGCCACACTCGGTACATTTTGAAAAAATGGCTTTTGGGGCCTCAGCCATACTTGAGGGAAAAAAAACAAGTACTACACAAACACACAGGCCCCAAAACACAAACACACACACACTCACTAACGACCAGCGAAGGGAGGGAAAAAACTATATTAAAAAATATAAAATACAGGGAACCTGACTCTTACACACTTTTTAAAGTTAACAATAAAAGAAAGTGGAAGAAAAACACACTTAACTGACAATACTCGCTAAGAGCTCAAAAATCCAGCCATCCACAAGCGCGGCAAACTAGATCTGGGGTTATGGAGAGTTGGCAGGGGATTATGGGTGAGGGGAGGAGCTAGGAGCTCGGATCCATTAGCTATGAAACAAATTGCCGGCTCGGATCCGATATCGGATCCAAGACCCACAGGTTGCTGACAAATGAAGTCCCTACTTCAGATTCCAAGTTGTCAGCTTGGGACTGGACAGATTTGAAGGAGTCAACCCTTGGGGGTGAGAAATCAGATCTGGAAAAGGATCTAGAATCCACGGTGGGTACAACAGATGAGGCCGAAGGAAGGGGAAAAAGAAGTTACGTACTTACCATAACGTTCCATGTTAGTTGTCTTCATCTCGCCTTCTTTCTTGCTGGTTGGGATCGGAGCCAATCCTCGGCTCCGACTCTACCATCTTCTATAGCTCGAGAGCTGTTTACTGGCTAGAGGCTACCCCTTATCCCATGATGCCTAGCGCTAGCTACCCAAATCTCGTTTGAAATATCTAATTCTAGATGTAACTATTGAATGAACCCCTTTAAACAAAAGGTTAAGCAAACCTGTCCTACTGTCTAAGTCAGTAGAGGAAGCAAACCAGGGAACACTCAGCCAGTGAAACCTGAACTCCTCTCAGTCCAATAGGACAGGGGGATGGAGGGGGGGGACACAAGAAAGAAGGCGAGATGAAGACAACTAACATGGAACATTATGGTAGGTAGATAACTTCTTTATGTTAAGTTGTCTATCTCGCCTTCGTTCTTGCTGGTTGGGACAGCATCCCTAGCACCTATAATCCTGGGTGGCTCATTGGAACAGACTCTTCAGAACAGTGGAACCAAAGCTAGTTCTACTCCTGGAGAACAAATCCAACTTGTAATGAGAAATGAAGGTATGAGGATTTGCCCAAGTAGCGGCAGCACAGGTAGAGTCCATGGGCAACCTAGACTGCAAGGCTACAGAGGTGGCTAAGGCCCTAGTAGAATGACCTTTCAGTTTGATAGGCAAATCTGTGTTCCTTAGTTGATAGACAAAGGTAATGATGTGAGACAACCACCTGGATAAGGTCACTTTGGACACTGGAAGACCTTGTTTGCCCCGAGCATAGGAAAGGAATAATTGGGTCTGACTTCCTTATATCCTTAGTCCTATGCAGATAGAACCACAGTTGTCTATGAACATCCAATAGATGTAAAGTACAGTTTTGTACCTACCATAAATGTAGATGTTCGAGTGTACACCCTGCTGCAGTCATCACACTTGGGGTTATCCTGTCTTCAGGCGGTCCCGCAGGTCGGCCGGAATTCCAACGTCTAGGTCCAGCGTCTGTTGCTGTCGCTTCTTCCCTGACGTCAGTGCGCCAGGGGTATATATAATGCATCAGATGCCATTTTCTTCAGTTTTTCTTGCCCCAGATGTCAGGTGCCCCCAAAAAGGTGGTCAGTAATTAGTACCAAATTAAGTATTTTTTGCACAAACACAAAATCCCTCCAGCTATAAGCAAATACATCAGGAAGGTATTGTAGAGATTTAGCCAGTTAGATCAGAGGGGATGGAGGGAGGGTAACCTGGACTGCAGCAGGGTGTACACTCTAACATCTACATTTATGGTAGGTACAAAACTGTACTATGTTCATCGTGTTACCCTGCTGCAGTCATCACACTTGGGTAGAATCCCAAAGCTAAGGATGGGTGGAGGAGTTAGAGGAGGCTAGAAGGCCCTGCAGAACTGCAGTGGCGAAGCCAGCTCTAGTCAGAGTAAAGTGGTAAGTGATCGTGTTTGGTAAAGGTGTGTACTGAACTCCAAGTTGCAGCTTCCAAAATGTCCTTGGTTGGAACCCCCCTGAGGAAGGCTGTAGATGTAGCTGTTGCCCTGATAGAGTGGGGCCTAATGGTAGCAGGAACTGGTTTTCCATGATGGGTATAGCAAAAACGAATGCAATGTCCTATCCATTTGGAAATGGTTTGTTTTGATATAGCCTTCCCTTGTGAAGCTGTAGCATAAGATACAAAGAGCTGGTCAGATTTTCTGAAAACCTTAGTTTTATCCAAGTAGTAACAAAGTTGCCTGTGAATGTCCAAAGAATGCAGGAGTCTTTCTCCTTTGTTCTCTGGATTTGGGAAGAAGGTGGGTAAGTGGATGGTTTGATTTAAAGCCACACTGGAAACCACCTTGGGCATGAAGGAAGGATTAGTTCGTAGAGAAACTCTGTCTTGATGGAAAATGAGGAAAGGTTCCACTGCCATTAGTGCCTGCAGCTCTGAGACTCTTCTAGCTGAAGTTATTGCTAGCAGCAGGGCAGTCTTCCATGATAGAAACTGTAGATCTGCAGAGAAAGCTGGTTCAAAGGGAGGTAGCGTAAGTATTTCCAGAACAAAATTGAGGTCCCATGTTGGTGTAGGTGCTCTCCTGGGGGGCCTAATGTTTTTTGCCCCTCTGAGGAACTGCCTTAGAAGTGGAAGTGAAAATAAGGGTGGATCCGTTTTGTAGTGGGCTGAAATAGCTGATGCATGGATTTTAATGGAAGAAAAAGAAAGTCCTTTGTGCAACATCTCAGTTAAGTACTGTAGAATCTGAGGCATGTGAGGCTGAAGTGTGTTTTGGCCTTTAGCTTGGTTCCAGGCGCAAAACCTTTTCCATTTGTCCGAACAGGCCTTCCTGGTGCTGGGCCTCCTAGCTTCCAGAATAACATCCATAACAGCTTGGGAAAGAAGAGCTGGCTGGATGCTTAGGTGATTTGCCATGCAGCCAGATTTGAGGTTTTGAGCTGGCTGTGAAGAATCTAATTGTTTTGCTGTGTGAGCAAATGGGCAATCTGTGGTAAAATCCAAGGTGGGCCCTGGGCCATATTCCTCAATAGTGGGTACCAGTGCTGGCGTGGCCAGTCTGGGGCTATGAGTATCAGTCGTGGTCTCTCCTTTCTGACTTTCAGAAGCACCTTTGTGAGGAGAGGCAATGGAGGGAAGGCATATACTGTCAGGTTTTTCCAACTGAATGAGAGTGCGTCCACTTTCCAAGCTTGATGGTGAAGTGTCCTTGTACAAAATTTTGTTAGCTGATAGTTTTGGGGACTGGCCCCATTTTTGAGTTATCATTGCAAATACTTGTGGATCCAGTTTCCACTTGTGGGGATCCATGTTTCTACTGAGGTCGTCTGCCAATGTGTTCTTTCTTCCTGGCAGGAACTGAGCTTGTAACAGAACTTGGTAAGCCAGAGCTGTGTTCCACAAGGTCATTGCTTGCCTGCATAGAGGTTAGGAGTGTGTACCCCCTTGTTTGTTTATGTACTACATTACTGTGGTGTTGTCCGTCCTTATTGTAAGTTGTCCTGGATGTAATAGATTCTTGAAGGCCGTCAGAGCATTCTGTACAGCTAGCATCTCTTTTTGATTGATGTGCAGATTCCTTTGATCTGCAGTCCATACGCCTTGAACGCACTGTCCTGCCATGTGTGCCCCCCAGGTGTAGTCCGATGCATCTGTTGTCAGTTTGCCTGGCTGGGGGCAAGGTGAAAGGCTGACCCTTGCTGAGGTGACATGCCTGGGACCACCATAGAAACTCCTGTTGTAGGCAGGGAATGAGAGATATCATTGTGTCCAAGCTGTGGCTGTGTTGAGACCATACGCTTTTTAGGTACCACTGTAATTTCCTCATATGCAGCTTTGCAAATGGTATTAGTAGTATGCAAGATGCCATGAAGCCCAAGGCCTGCAGAATTTTTCTTGCAGGTAGTTGGGACTTTGTTGCCATTGTTTTGAAATATTGAGTCAGTTGTAGTTGTTTGTCTGGCGTCAGATAAGCCTTCTGGGCCGTTGTATTCAAGCTGGCACCCAGGAATGTCCTTTTGTGAGGGTACTAGTTTTGATTTCTTTTCGTTTACTGTGTACCCCAGACAACTTAGAAGATGTTTTACAAAAGCCAGATGATGTAAGAGAATGTCCTTGCTTTCTGCTTGGATGAGGCAGTCGTCCAGGTATGGGTATATTTGAATTCCTCTTTTGTCAGCAGTATGCAATTACTGGTGCCAGGCATTTTCTGAAGACACTGGGCGCAGTAGATAAGCCAAAGGGCAGTGCAGAGAAATGGTAATGGGTTGAACCTGCAATGAAACGGAGGTATCTTCTGCAACTTTGTCTGATAGGGACATGCAGGTATGCCTCCTTGAGTTCCAACGTTACTAGCCATGCTTTCTTGCCCAACATGGGAAGAAGCTGCTGTAGTGTTAGCATCTTGAATTTGGGTACTTGTAAGAAGGTTTAGAATTGAAAGGTCCAGAATTGGTCTCCAGGCATTGTCCTTTCTGGGAACTAGAAAGAGTTCTGAGTAAAATCCTTGGCCTTGCTCTCGTGTAGGTACCAGTTGAATGGCTCTCATGTCCATGAGAGCTGTAATTTGTTTTTGTGCCTCTGCCCATTGATTTTGTGGCAGGTTTGGCATTCCTCTTTTCATTGGCAAGGTGTGAAAATGGAATCTGTATCCTCGTGAAATTATGTCTAAGACCCATTTGTCCTTTGTGACAATGTGCCAGTTGTCTGAAAAAAGTGTGAGTTTTCCTCCCAAGGGGGCTGCCAAGAGAGTGTTGCTTGGCCAGATGAGGTGCAAGTCATTGAGTTTGCCTTCTGGTAGTTTGGGACCTGTCTTCTCCTCCCTTCTGTGTTGCAGTGCCCCATTGTCGAAGTTTGTACTGGGCTTGTGGTTGTCCTCTGCCTCTTGGACGTCTGTATTTACCCCTCTGTGGCCTGTCAATAGCTGGAAAGGACCAGTTTTTTGTTGGCCAATTTCTGCTGAAGCAAGGGGGCTGTACCTGTAGAAAATCTTCAACTGTCTGCATAGATTTTGCCTTATCCTCCATTTTCTTGAATACTTCTTCTGCTTTAACTCCAAAAAGAACATCCTGCTGTAAGGGAGCATCTAGAAGCTTTGCTTTAACATGATCAGGCAGAGTTTGTTCCTTTAACCAAGCATGCCTACGTACAACAGACCCAGTGACAGCTGCTCTGCAGGAAGCCTCCAAAGAATCAAACCCACATTGTAAAGTAAGTTTGCCCACCTGTTCAGTTGCATGCAACAGATCCTGCAATTCTTTCAATTCAGACTGTTGAGGGAGTGTGCTCATTTTTTGTTTTAACTGAGACATTTGAAACTGCTGATCTTTTAGCATGTGAAATTGGCAATTTAGTGCCCTCATAGCTAGAGTGGCTGAGGTGTAAACCTTTTTCCCCCCACCTGTCTAGTGCTCTGGAGTCCCTTTCAGAGGGTACAGGATTTTTTGCCATAGAAGCCTTAGCCCCTTTGGGACCCTGGGAGATGGTCTCTGGATCAGCAACAGGGCTTTTATAAACGAATTTGTGGGAATCAGGCACTCTATAGTATCAGTCAGGTTTGGCTGAAGCAGGAGGCAGAGAATCTGGGTTCAAACTGGATTCTAAGTAAACATCATCCACAATGTCTAAAACTGGGGGGATGGCAAGAGGTCTGTGCTGGGGGAGTAAAAGAAACTCTCTGAGCCTTTTCTTTGAGTCAGAGTAGTCCTGACCTTCCCAGTGAAAATGTTACCTCAGTGTGTAAAGTTTCCCCAAAGGAGTAAGTCTTCAGGAGGAGAAGCTGAGGGAATAGAATTCCTCAGCATCAGAATCTTCATAAGGGGAGAAGGAGTAATCTTGGTCCTCAGAGGAGCCTGATGAAATAGACACTTGATCAGAGGAGGCATAATCTTCCTCTTGTCTAGGCCTTTTGTCGGGTGGAGGTTGGGAACCCCTGATTAAAGAGATCAAATCTTCAGCCATTTTGGAGCATCTGTTTCTTAGGCATGGGGCCTTGAACTGGAGACTGAAGAGCAGTCTTTTTAGGTGTAATAGGAGTCTTAAGCTTAGGATACGATTTTACGGTGAGCGTAGTCGGTCTGAAGACGCCTTCAGGAACCGAAGGTGTTTCTGCAGCACCGACATCTCTTTTAGTGTCGTCGGTAGGGGCTAAACAAAATGGCTGCGTCGGCCTAGTACTCTCCGCCAAAAGCTCCGAAGCGGTCTCGGGTTCCAGATCAACGGTAGTCAGGGGCTACGTCGGAGCCTCACTGAAGACCGGTGAACCGGAGACCGGTCCAGCCGAGGCCTCCGAGTCTGGCTTGGCTCTAGGCTGCCTGTCCTTATCCTTGCGTTTTGTGCACGCCGGTAGTCGGTTGCTCTGACGGCATTGTGTAGTTAAATTTTCTACCGAAGTAGTGTCGTGCGAAATCAAAGCGTCTTTTTATAGTACGCTTATTAAACCTAGCACAAAAATGACCAGTGACGACGTGGTCTGGGCCTAGGCAAGGTATGCAGTAAGAATGAAAATCCTTGAGGTATTTGCTTCCCACAAGAAATACAATTGTTAACTTTTTCTGACATCGGTCTGAGGCAAGAAAAGTTTCCCTTACGGGGTACTTAGCTTTATTGAAGACTTCGGATCTGAAATTAGACTTCGAAAATCTCAGGAGTCGGCCGACCGGCACTTGCGAACTGCTTCTGCTTCGGGCACCGCGCGGCAAGAAAGACTGAAGAAAATGGCGTCGGATGCATTCTATATACCCCTGGCGCACGGACGTCAGGGAAGAAGCGACAGCAACCGAAGCCGGGCCAAGACTTTGGAATTCCGGCCGACTGTGGGACCGCCTGATGACAGGATAACCCCAAGTGTGATGATTGCAGCAGGGTAACACGATGAACATCTTGTATTCTGCCTTGTTGGTGTGGTTAGGAAAAAAACACAGGTAGGTCAATAGATTGATTCAAATTATTTTCTGAGCAGACCTTCGGAAGGAAAGAGGGATTAGTCCTCAGAGCAACCCTGTCCTTATGAAATACTAAGTATGGAGGACGGACGCATAGTGCCTGAAGTTCAGAAACACATCTGGCTGAAGTAATAGCCACCAGAAATAGAGTTTCCCCAAGATAAAAACTTGGAGCAGGAAGCCGCCAGTTCAAAAGGAGGCATAATCAAGAAGGCAAATACCAAATTAAGGTCCCAAGGAGGAGGGGGATCTCTCACTGGGGGTCTAAGGAGAGTAGCCCCTCTTATAAAGGCTTTATATAGCTTATGAGACAATGTTTGTATTAGACAACCCAACATGAAAATTTGAAATGGCCACTAATTGAACTCTAATTGTAGCAGAAGCGGACCCCGAATGAAAGAGTTCTTAGGAACTCCAAAATCTTGTGGAGAGGGGCTGTGAAAGGATCCAAGTTCCTAGCCTCTGCCCCACAAGAAAACCATTTCCATTTGCTAGCATAAGTCCTTCTAGTGGTAGACTTATGGGAGGAGACAAGAATGTTGCGTACGGCCGGGGAAATGCTGGGAAGCCTGGCTAAGGTTGAAAGTGGAGCAACCAAGCTGTGAGCTGGAGTGTTTGCAGGGATTGATGCAGCCCACCTGACTGATGAATCTGTAGATCTGGAATTGGATCCAGAGTCCAAGGCTGCTCGAGAGGGTAATGGTGCAGAAATAGGAACCATATTTGTCGAGGACAGTAGGGGGAAATGAGGATCATTTTGCAACCCAATGACATGGCTTTCTGTATGAGTTTTGGAAACGGAGGGAAGGCATAAAGAAGTCCCTGAGGCCAATCGTGGACTAGAGCGTCTCTGGGAGAGTGACCAGGAAGCGGAAGAAGGGAGAAATAGTTGCTGCATTTGCTGCTGAAAGGGGTGGCAAAAAGGTCGCGGCAAGGTTGTCCCCATTTGCCGAATATTAAGTCCGCAACTACCTGATTCAGAGACCACTCGTGAGGCATGAGAATAGCTCTGCTGAGCCTGTCCGCTAGGACGTTGGACATCCCACGGATGTGCGTTGCAATCAGAAATCGTTGGGAGGAAATCACCCACTGCCTGAGTCTGAGCACTTCTCGACATAGGGGGTAGGAAGTACAGTTTTGTACCTACCATAAATGTAGATGTTCGAGGGCTATTACAGCTGCAGTAATTACATATGGGTTTTCAGCCGGCAGGCGGTCCCTCGGTCGGCCGAATTCCAAAGTCTTGGTCCGGCGTCGGTTGTTGTCGCGTACTCTTCTGACGTCAGGAAGGCTAGAGTATAAAAGACACAGCCGACACCATCTTCTTTAGTCTTTCTTGCCCCAGATGTCAGGTGCCCCCAAAAGGAAGGCAATACATAAATTAGTGTAATACACAAAAGTAAGCAAATAAAACATAGTAGGATAACCCAGTCAGCAGGTATGAATAGGTATTCAAACCCCAAGGTATTACCAAGAGGGGAAGGAGGGTGGGAAACCTGTACTGCAGCTGTAATAGCCCTCGAACATCTACATTTATGGTAGGTACAAAACTGTACTATGTTCATCGTGCATTACAGCTGCAGTAATTACATATGGGTAGAATCCCAAAGCTATGTATAGGGTGGTAGGTACTATACGGAACTGGGTTGAGCTAGAATGCCCTGCAAAACTGCAGTGGCAAAGCCTGCTCTAGTTCTGGAGTATAAAGGCAGATGGTAATGCTTTGTGAAGGTATGTACAGAACTCCAAGTGGCTGCCTCCAAGATATCTTTAGTAGGCACTCCTCTGAGGAAGGCTGTAGAGGTGGCTGTGGCCCTAGTGGAGTGTGATCTGATACCAGTAGGTACGAGCTTTCCATGATAGGAATAACAAAAGCGTATGCAGTGACCAATCCACTTGGAAATGGTCTGTTTAGTTACAGGTTTCCCATGACCCCCCACAGCATAGGAAACTAGGAGTTGATCTGATTTTCTGAATTACTTGGTTCTGTCCAAGTAGTAACGTAGCTGCCTATGGATATCTAAAGAATGAAGCAGCCTCTCCCCTTTGTTTTGAGGATTAGAGTAGAAGGTAGGAAGGTGGATGGCCTGGTTTAGGGCAACCCTAGATACTACTTTAGGCATAAAGGAGGGTTAGTGCAGGAAACCCTGTCCTGATGAAATATGAGGAATGGCTGCACCGCCATGAGGGCCTGTAACTCAGATACCCTACGAGCTGAAGTGATGGCCAGGAGAAAAGCTGTTTTCCAGGACAAATATTGTAATTCTGCTGAAGCAGCTGGTTCAAAGGAGGCAATGTCAATTTTTCCAGTACATAGTTAAGGTCCCAAGCTGGTACTGGTTGTTTCCTTGGCCTTATGTTCTTGGCCCTCTGAGGAACTGTCGCATAGTAGTGGGTGTGAGAATAAAGGAGGATCCATATTGAATTCTGCAGATATTGCTGAGGCATGTATCTTGATTGAGGAAAAGGAAAGTCCCTTGCTCAAAAGTTCAGTTAGGTACTGTAAAACCTGAGGCAGGTTTAATTTTCTAGGATCCTGTCCTCGTTCTTCATTCCAACAGCAAAACCGCTTCCATTTTTGGAGTAAGCTTTCCTTGTAGATGGTCTTCTAGCCTCCAAAATGACATCCTGCACTTCTTTGGAGAGTAGTGCCTGATGTGAAGTTAAGGAATTTTCCATGCAGCTAGACTGAGAGTTTTCAGCTGACTGTGAAGAGTTTTGAAATTGTTCTGTCAGCAGTAGAGGTGTTAGAGGCAGGGGCCGCGGAGGAGTGTGTGTTAGGCTCCTCAATAGTGGATACCAATGTTGTCTCGGCCAATCTGGAGCAATCAGTATCATCCTTGGCTTGTCTGTTCTTGCTTTCAAAAGCACCTTGGGCAGCAGAGGCAGTGGTGGGAATGCATAAACTGACCAAGTTGTCCATGTGAATGAAAGGGCGTCCACTTTCCAAGCCTTTGGGTGGAAGGTCCTTGAGCAAAACTTTTAATTGATGATTTTTGTGGGAGGCAAAAAGGTCTATGTCTGGCCTTCCCCACGCTTGAACAATCTCTGTGAATACGTGTGGATGTAGCTGCCATTCGTGAGGGTCTGTCATATGCCTGCTCAGTGTGTCTGCCAGTGTGTTTTCCATTCCTGGTAGGTACTGAGCCTGGAGTTCTATTTGTCTTTCCAGAGCTAGATTCCAAAGAGTCATGGTTAATCTGCACAAGGGGTATGAATGAGTCCCTCCTTGTTTGTTTATGTACCACATTACTGTGGTGTTGTCTGTTCTTATGAGCAGCTGTCCTGGATGCAGGAATTCTCTGAACGCTGAAATTACATTTATTACCGCCAGCATTTCTTTTTGATTGATGTGAAGGTGCTTTTCTGTTTTGTGCCATCTGCCCTGAATGCACCTGTCCTTCATGTGCGCCCCCCAGGCGTAATCTGAGGTGTCTGTGGTTATGACTTGTGTAGCTTGAGGCTTGCAGAATGGGAGGCCTTTGTTTACTTGGCATGCTTGGGCCCACCATATGAATTCCTTTTGTAGACAGGGAATTATTGGAATCTCCACTTCTAAGCTGTGACTGTGTTGAGACCATAGATTTTTTAGGTACCATTGAAGTTTCCTCATGTGCAGCTTTGCACATGGGATTAGAAGAATGCAAGATGCCATGAATCCCAGAGCCTGCAGGATTTTCCTTGCAGTAAGCCTGGTACTTTTTGCAAGCATTTTGAAGTAATGAGATAGTTGCCCTTGTTTTTCTGTTGTTAGGTAAGCCATCTGGGTGTTTGTGTCCAAGTTGGCACCCAGGAAGGTAATTTTCTGAGAGGGTGTTAAGTTTTGATTTCTCCTTGTTGATGGTGTATCCCAGAGAAAGCAGTAAGCGTGTCACATATGCCAGATGTTTGAGAAGTACGAGTTTGCTGTCCGCTTGGATCAGGCAGTCGTCCAGATAAGGGTAAATTTGTATCCCTTGAAGTCTGCAGTATGCAATCACTGATGCCAGGCACTTGGTGAATCTGCAAGAAATCTGAGGTATCTTCTGCAACTTTGTCTGATTGGGACATGCAGGTATGCCTCCTTGAGGTCCAATGTTACCAGCCAAAACCCCTTGCCCAGCATGGGAAGGAGTTGCTGTAATGTGAGCATCTTGAATTTTGGCACTAGAAGAAATGTGTTGAGAATGGATAAGTCCAGAATGGGTCTCCAGTCGCTTCCTTTTCTTGGCACCAGAAAAAGCCTTGAATAAAAACCTTGTGCTTGTTGGTGCGTAGGTACCTTTTGTATAGCCCTCATGTTTAGGAGCTTTGCGATCTGTAGTTGTGCCTCTACCCTTTGATTTTGTGGTAGGTTTGGCATGCCTCTCATTTTTGGAAGAGTGTGGAAATGAAATTTGTAGCCTCTGTCTATTATGTCCAGAATCCATTTGTCTGTTGTGACAATATGCCAATTGTTTGCAAATAGTGCCAGTTTTCCTCCCAAAGGTGCTGCCAGTTGAATTCTGCTTGGCATGGAAATGAGGGAGTCATTGAGTTTGCTTTCTGTACTGCTGTGCACTGTCGTCACCACTTCTTGGCGTAGGTGATTGCCATTGTCTGCCTCTGTAGGATCCTTGGGGTTGTCCTCTGCCCCTTCCCCGTCTGTATCTGCCCCTTTGGGCTTTGTCAGTGGTTGGAAAGGACCAGTTTTTTGACGGCCAATTCCTGCTGAACCTTGGTGGCTGAACCTGTAAGAAAGCTTTGACAGTTTGCATAGATTTTGCCTTTTCTTCCATTTTACGTAAAATATCCTCAGCATTACCACCAAAAAGAACATCCTTATGTAACGGTGCATCCAGAATTTTTGCTTTCACCTGATCTGGAAGATTTTGTTCCCTTAGCCATGCATGTCTGCGAATGACTGCTCCAGTGGCGGCTGATCTGCTGGAGGCCTCTAGTGCATCATAACCACATTGTAAGGTGTGCTTGCCCACTTGCTCAGCACTATGCATCATATCCTGCAACTCTTTTAAATCTGGTTGTTCAGGTTGTGACATTTTGTTTTTAATTGTGATAACAGAAATTGCTGATATTTAATCATATGAAACTGGCAGTTTAAGGCCCTCATGGCAAGGGTGGCAGAGGTGTAAACCTTCTTACCCCACCTTTCTAGTGATCTAGATTCCCTTTCCAGAGGTAGTGGATTCTTGGCCGTGGAAGCCTTAATTCCTTTAGGGCCTTGTGAAATAGTTTCAGGGTCTGCATTATGGCCTTTATAGAGGAACTGATGAGAATTAGGAACTCTGTAATACCTATCCGGCTTAACTGGTGCAGGAGGCAGAGAATCAGGATTTAAACAGGCCTCCGGTATACATCATCCAAAACCTCCAAAACAGGAGGAATAGCCAGAGGTCTACGCTGAGGTAACCAGAGGAATTCCCTAAGTCTTTTCTTGGAGTCTGAAAAGTCTTGGCCTTCCCAATGGAAGTGCTCTCTCAAGGAGTGTAAAGTTTCCCCAAAGGAAAAATCCTCAGGGGGGGATACAGAAGGAATGGACTGCTCTGCATCCGAATCCTCAAAGGGTGAATAAGACTGTTCTTCAGCATCAGAATGTTCTGATAAAGCAGTTCTTGGTCAGAAGGAGGAGAATCCTCCTCTACTCTGGGTCTCTTGTCCGGAGGGGCCTGTGAGCCTCTGATAAGAGTGATCAGGTCTTCAGCCATTTTAAGCATGTGCTTCTTAGGCGTGGGCCCAGGCCTTGGGCCTTGTGAGGCAGGCCTAGAAAGATGCTTGGCTGATTTGGCTTTGTAAAGGCCTTGATGGAGAATAAAGATGAAGGCCTAAATACACCATGGGTGGATGTAGATCTATCCACATTGGTGGGTTCGACATGAACAGGAGCTTAGTAGTTTGGGAAAGGACCAAGAACCAGCGGTCTCAGGTACAGAAGACCCCGCCCGAGTGTCGTCGGTAGTCAGGGACTGCAAAGGCGTCTCACTGAGAACCGCCCACGTGGAGCTTGTTTGGCGTGGTGTCGGTGGAGACCGCAGTTCTCGACTGACTGTCCTTTTCTTTGCTTTCTGGACATAGCGGTAGTCGGAGTATCCGGCGACATTTTATAATTAAGCTTTGCCAAAATAGTGTTGGGCGAACTCCGACCGGCTTGATACTGCTTTATTGAAGGTAGCACAAAGCGGCAGCCCGAGGCGTCGTGGTCTGGGCCCAAACAAGGTATGCAAAGGGAATGGAAATCCTTATGCGGTATTTGCTTCCCACAAGAAATACAATTATTAACTTTTTCTGACATCGGTCTGAGGCAAGAAAAGGTTCCCAACGGGTACTTAGCTTTAATGAAGACTTCGGTTCGAAATTCTTTCGTAATTCAGGAGCTGGCCGACCGGCACTTGCGAACTGCTTCTGCTTCGGGCACCGCGCGGCAAAAAAGACTGAAGAAGATGGCGTCGGCTGTGTCTTTTATACTCTAGCCTTCCTGACGTCAGAAGAGTACGCGACAACAACCGACGCCGGACCAAGACTTTGGAATTCGGCCGACCGAGGGACCGCCTGCCGGCTGAAAACCCATATGTAATTACTGCAGCTGTAATGCACGATGAACATCCTGGTTCCGCCCTACTTGTTGATGTACCACACCACTAACATGTCTGTTTGAATTGCAATGGTCCCAGAAGGGAGAGTCCTGAAGAGCTTGCAACGCTAGAAGCACGGCTCTCATTTCTAGGACGTTTATATGCAGATGGTACTCACGAGTCTGCCAAGTGCCTTGGACCGTCCTTCCCTGATAATGCCCCCCCCACCCTATCAGGGAAGCGTCTGTGGTCACTGTAGCAACCGGAGGGGGCTGAATGAAGGGTCTGCCCTCAGTTACTAGTGGGGAGATCATCCATCAGGAAAGGTGCCTCTTGCATGCTTCTGTAATCAAGATCGTGCGAGACATGGGGAGCTATTGGAAGGACCACTGTGTGAATAGAAGCCACTGAATGATTCTCATGGGAAATCGGGCCAGGGGTATCAGAAGAATTGCCGCAGCCATAGAACCTAGGGCTTGAAGAACATACCGGACTTGTACTCTTTTGCATTGCATGAGGATTTGAACTTTCTGGCGAATTGTGGAAGCCCTGTCCGAAGGCAGCTTTGCTGACATGCTCCTTGTATCCGACAAGGCAACAAGGCAGATTTTCCGAAATTTATGGTAATGCCTAGCTGGGAGAAAATTGAAATTGTATAGTCTTTGGCTTGAAGGAGTCTATGCCTGGTAGTAGCAGTAAGAAGCCAGTCATCTAGCTATGGAAACACCTGGAATCCTCGACGCCTCAGGTGAGCCGTGACCACTGCCATACATTTGGTGAACACCCTGGGGGCTGTGGTGAGACCAAAGGGCAGAGCTCTGAACTGATAATGACTGGCTCCCAGCCGGAAGCGAAGGAACCTCCTGGAGCGTCTGTCCATTTTGATGTGATAGTACGCATCTTGGAGATCTATGGAGCACATCCAATTGTCCTGACCCAGAAAGGGTAGAATGGACTGTAGCGTGACCATCCGAAACTTTGTTCTTTGGACAGACTTGTTCAGTCTGCTGAGATCAAAAACAGGTCTCCAGTCCCCTGTCTTTTTTGGTACTAAAAAGAACCTTGAGTAAAATCCGGATCCGTGTTGGTCTGCCGGGACTTCTTGGAGGACTTTTTCTAGCAGTTTTGAAACTTTTATAACTGCTTGGTCCCTCAGATTGGGTGGAACATCTGGTAGGGACTTGCGTGACTGTGAAGGGGGTTGAGAGAAAGGGATTCTGCAACCTCCGGAAATGATTGAATGTACCCATTTGTCTTGCGTAAGGTTTAGCCAGGCTTGTGGGTACAAGAAAGTCTTCCCTTGACTGCCTCCAGATACGGACAGTCGGGCAACCCTTCAGGGATGTTTGAAGAGCTCGTCAGAGAAGGATTCTCTGCTGCCCTGGTTCTGCGGACCCCCTCTGCCACGAGGGCGGCATCTGTTGTGATTTCGTCCTCTGCCCCTGGAGGAAAAATCACTACATGCATCAGGTGAAGCTCCCTGGAATTTCCGGAACCACATTTTTCCACTCTTCTGACCCTTGGGGTATGGTCTGAAAGGAGTGGAGAAACGGACTCCCACAGCAGAGAGAGTCTTTCCTTCCTGCTCACACCTAGTGAGTGTCTTTCACCTGTGGTCCAAAGAGAAAGAACAGTCAAAGGGGGTGTTGGTGAATGACGCTCTAAAGGGTTCCGCAAAATTACACAGTCGCATACAAGCATGTCTCCGAAGGGCCACGCCTGTGCCTGCGGCTCTACTCGCACCATCGGCTGCATAGGAAATGAGCCTCATGGAGGATTTGACTACTGAGTTGAGGGTCGTCAGCTGAGAGGCCACTTTAGCCTGAGCCCCTTCAGCTGATGGATCCTGAAGGGTATCTCAGAGGTCTTTCAGGAAATCCCTCTGAAGCCTGGTGAAATGGCATAAGTAATTCAGTGGCCTCATGGAAAAGGTCGCTGAAGCAAACATTCACTTCCCGTATCTGTCCATAGTCCTGGACTCCTTGTTAGGGGGATGGACAGAGGAAGAAGTTTCCGCCAACTCCTTTTTAGTGGCTGCTACCACCATAGCATCCACGGGAACACCCTTAGTAAGGAACTGCTTGTCAGGGAGTGCAGTAATAAACTTGCCTGGTCTCCCCGGGGTTGGTTCCACTGTATCCGGGGCTGACCAAGCCCTTTGAGCCACTACTGACATTAGTGGATCAAAAGGCGGAGAAACCCAGGAGGTGGAAGGTCGGGAACCAAACGCATCCAGGAATACAGATTCGTCCTCGGTAGGGGCTAGGGTATTCCAGTTCCCCCTCTGCTTAAGTATTTCTAGGATGTCCGAAAAGGAAACCTCCTTCAGAGGGGGATCTTGCAGACCCTTCCGACTCATCCAAATCCATACCCGAAGTGACAGAATCAGGGGAGTCAATGTGCTTCCTCTTGCACTTCTTCCAAGAAGGCTCCTCTGAATGATCAGGGGAGGCCTCTGAAGAAGAAACACCCAATGGGGTGTCCTAGAGCGCCTGTTCCTCACGCCTGGGGTCTGGAGGAGGGGCAGAGGTTGATGCAGGCACTATAGGGGACGGAGTCAGTGGGGTCGAAGGTGGAGCTGGCTCAGAGGCCAGCACACTCCTCATGACATCGAAGGCATCCCTGCCACGATGCGGAGAAGGCTCCGGCTCCGAAACTGGGATCCTTCTCCACACCAAGGGAGACTGCTCCGAGGCCGACGTAGGAACAGAGCTCACCTGCGCAGACGCTCCGAGAGGGAGAACGGGGTCGGACAAGGGTCTGATGCCACTCACCCCCTCGGAGCCGACCAGGGAGTCTCAGCGCCCAGATCCCTCGACGGAAGGCACCATAGAGGGGGATCCGAGCCAACGACTGATACGAAGGAGAAATCGTTATCAGAGCAGACGATTCCACGACTCAAACACCAACAAACTCTGGCTCCGAGCTCAATGGAGTCGGAGGAGGAACATCAACAGAAATGGACGGAGCAGACACCTGTTGAGGAGGGCTGGACAACATTTTGGCCAGTGCCTGCGACTTCAACAACCTACTGACCACTCTCTCCACATCATGGTCTGAGAGCCTAGAGGACCAAGAGTGGGAAGATCTACGACTGCGGTCACTTTGCAACACAGGAGCTGAATGAATGGACTCTAGCGAAGGGGACCTCGGCCTCTGAGTCCTTGACCGCTCCGAAGGTACTGGTGGAGCAGACGAGGAGGCAGTCGCCTCGGTTCCAGCCGGAACCGAAGAAATAGACGAGGCCTGGGCCAATGATGGCTACGAGCTGGGAGCCGACGATTTGGCTGGTTTGGGAGACTTCACCGGCTGAGTCTTGGCTGGTGAGTCCTGGGGCTTAAGAAGATCCCTTAAAATAAGTTTGTTTTTGCGCTCCTGCAGAACTCTTGGGCTAAATGCATGGCAGATAGAACAAGAGTCCTGCAGGTGCACTGCGCCTAAGCAAGTGTGCCCATCTGTCAGAGACATTTTCTGACAGCATGAATCACACTTCTTGAATCCCGACACTTTGGACTCTTTAGACAATCTACAAAAAT
>NC_056746.1:1282139846-1282341709 GCF_019279795.1 Protopterus annectens | reverse complement strand
TAGCCCCCGTAAATTTTTCCCCACTTGGGCCAAAAATTAATGGATCAGAGTATCTGCTGTGGCGACCCCTAACTGGGAAAAGCCAAAAGACATTATAGGTGCAGAGTATAACATTTTGGCTGAAGATAAAATCGATCTTTTATCAAATTGTGGCACTTGATATTTTTTCCTAATATTTTGTCATCTGGTTTATGAGAAGCTATGAAAATTTGTAGTCAAAAAAGAAAAGTGCAGGTTTAAAGAGCCATTTACACAGCTGCAGAAATAGCAAACATACTGTACTGTAGATGTAATGTGATTCGATTAATTGTGTTTTAGTTAAATGTGTATCAAATGAATTTTTAGATTTGTGATTAGATGAAAAATATCTTGGATAACTTCACATGAGTTTATAATGGATTTAATTATCTATACATGGACACATGTATAAGTCTAAACTTCAGCATATCAACACCAAAAACAATGACCACAAAAAGTTAAAAAGCAACCCATAAAGCACGTCACAAGGCATAGTCTGAGCATGCAAAACAAAATTGCCTTTTATTAGTCCTTGTTTTGCTGACAACAGATTCTCAACAAAACAGCTGATTGACATACTGATGTCAGATTGCTTGTAAAGTAGGGAAGGGATTATGCCCTTTCCCTACTACTGTGCAATCTTGGAATTGGTTTATGTAACCAGCAGGGGACATGGGGGTGCAGGAGAACTTACAACCCTGAAAAAAATGTGTGGATTTGGTTTTCATTTTCAGAGATTATGGTCCGATAGCATGTGAAGTTTTCTACCAATCCTTTGAGATAAGCTTTCATTGATGATGCAAGTCTTTTAGTTGCGAATCAGGAGAGAGGCAGCGAATCCTGAGAGAAGCGCCAGAATGCCTGAGAGAGAGGCGCTGCCAGAAGGCGCCGGAGAATCCGAGAGAGAGCGGCGCGCAAATCCTGAGAGAGCGGCAGAATCCGAAGCGGCGCAAATGCCTGAGAGAGAGCAAATCCGGCGCCAAATCGAGAGGCGCAAATGCCTGAGAGAGAGAGAGAGCGCGCGCGAGAATGCCTGAGAGAGAGAGAGCGCGCGCGAGAATGCCTGAGAGAGAGAGAGAGCGCGCGAATCCGAGAGAGAGCGAGAGAGCGCGCGAATCCGAGAGAGAGCCGAGAGAGAGCCACGTGAGAGAGAGAATGCCTGAGAGAGAGAGCGCGCGCGAGAGAGAATGCCTGAGAGAGAGAGCGCGCGCGAGAGAGAATGCCTGAGAGAGAGAGAGGCCTTGAGAGAGAATCTGAGAGAGAGAGGCCAATCTGAGAGATCTGAGAGAGAATGCCTTGAATCTGAGAGAGAGAGAGAGAATCTGAGAGAGAGGCAGAATGAGAGAGAGAGAGCGCGCGAATCTGAGAGAGAGAGAGCGCGCGAATCTGAGAGAGAGAGAGCGCGCGAATCTGAGAGAGAGAGAGCGCGCGAATCTGAGAGAGAGAGCGCGAGAGAGAATGCCTGAGAGAGCGCGCGCGAGAGAGAATGCCTGAGAGAGAGCGCGCGCGAGAGAGAATGCCTGAATTTGAGAGAGAGAGAGAGAGAGAGAGAGAGAGTGTGAGAGAATTTGAGAGAGAGAGTGTGAGAGAATTTGAGAGAGAGAGTGTGAGAGAATTTGAGAGAGAGTGTGAGAGAATTTGAGAGAGAGTGTGAGAGAATTTGAGAGAGAGTGTGAGAGAATTTGAGAGAGAGTGTGAGAGAATTTGAGAGAGAGAATTTGAGAGAGAGAGAGAGAGAGAGTGTGAGAGAGAGAGAGAGAGAGAGAGTGTGAGAGAGAGAGAGTGAGAGAGAGAGAGTGTGAGAGAGAGAGAGTGTGAGAGAGAGAGAGAGTGTGAGAGAGAGTGTGAGGGAGTTTTGAGAGAGAGTGTGAGAAAATATATCTATACAGATATAAATATGTGGGTCTATATTATCTTGCCTAAAGACGTGTTCAGAAAACACATCTTCATTGACAAGTAAACATCAAAACCTGTAAACCCCAAATGGCCATATCAGCAACTTTTTTTCCCAGGGGGAAAAAAAGAGCTTGGTCTAAAACAAGTGTTCAAACCCTACATAGTGGGGAGCTTTGCCCCCCACATCCACCTAACTAAATATACAAACTCTGAGATTGCAGTATAGTGGGGAAAAGGGCAAATCCCCGATGACGGCCAAGCACTTTTCCCCCTGGAAAAAAAGTCACTGATGTGGCCGTTCAGCCATTACACGGTTTGCTCTTTGTTGATGAAGACCTGTTCGCTGAACACGTCTTTTGATGAGATAATATAGACCCAGATATGCAGAGGTGTGGGTTTGGATTCTCCTCAGTCAAATTCAGTTTATTTTACAAATTTATTATGAGCAATAATGGATACATTTGTTAAAGAACCTGGTTACAACTGAAGCAAGGCAAAACTTGCACTTGTATGGATCCACAATATCTATTTTAAGTTCACGAGTTGCAGTAGACAATGTGAAAAGTTAAGTAGAAGAAAACATGGGTTTCTGTCACTTAACACTAGAGGGATAATCCTCCAAATTATATGCACTTAAGTGTACCATGAAGAAGCAAAAATTCCTTAGTCATTTGTAAGGTAATTCATCAGCTTCATGGTTGTTCAAGACAGCTGTTGCACAATTATTGGAAGGCCTATAAGGCATTTTTAAATACACCTAATTATTAGTGTGGAATCAGACAGAAGAATAACAAACTGACACAGCTACTAGACATCATACTTTCAATATACCAGTGAGAAGTATGAAATACATTGGTTGTATTGTAACAGAGGGACTGAATCTTGATACCCAAACAGTCATAGGAAGTTTGTAGATGCCAAAACTTGAAGACAGGCAGACATTAGAAGTTCCCATTTTCTAGGAATGCTGTAGTGTTTCCTAGGAATGATGTACTGTCTTGTAAAATCTGTACTTACTGGCTGATGTAGGTATGCCTTTTACAGCAATTTATAGTTTGACAGCAGAGCCCTGAACAGGAAAAGTTTTGAAATGCTTACAGAATTAGTTACATTTGCAGAAACATTAAAGTGTGATATGAATAAGCCAGATGTGCTGCATTTAGATGCCAGTTGGAGTGGTGGAGAGCTACGATACTACAAGAGCACTGATCAATTACTTGTCAAAAGTATTTATAGATAAAAAAAACTTAGTTATGGTGGAAGGATGAGAGATATTCCACAAGTATGTCTGAGAAAAATGTTCAAGTAAAAAACAGAGCACAAGCTCTTGTAAAACATTTAGAAATTTTCTATACAGCTGTACTGAGATTCCCAAGGACTTAACCTACTGAAATATGATTTAGAATGGAGAAACAATCTAGGCAAGAAACTACATATGGCAAATTTGTAGATCACACTCACCAGAGAAAGAAAATTTTCTGGAAGAAAAACTAGAGATTCTTTGGATAAAACCACAATGACAGAAGGAAAAGGTGAAATATTTCAGGGATGTACTGACCCAATAAATTAGAAATGGAGTTGGAGAAAAAGCATAAATTGGAGGCTGAGCCAAGTATTAATCATCCATAATGAAATATAACTAGCTTTATTTTCAAGGAAGAAATAACTTCTATTGAAGGTACTTTTTACATTTTGCTTTTATGCTTGTTGACCATCAAGCATCATCCGCAGTTTCTTGTGCCCATTTGTTTCTCAGCAATGGATATCCCAAATACATGGTAAGGGCTAACCAGAGGGGCCATTATCTGGGTAGTTCTAGGGGTGGTTTGTGATTTTATTGGCAATTGGGGCATTTCTGTTAGGGCCTTAAACTTACCTCTCACTTAATGACAAAAGCACCTGCATCACTTCTGGGCGTCCTATGCTCTCCACTTACTTTTGTCTGCTTCTAGTAACACTGTAAAGGCTACTGTTAATGGCCTGGGATATCTAACCCACATTCTCAGTCCAGGGTATTGCAGTGCCATGTATACCTTTGCTTTCATGGCGGTGATCAGCTCACAGGAACTACTGCCTCCGTGAATATGGGGGGGGGGCAGATCCAGTTGCTCACTTCTCTCTCCCAACCCATCTTCCAAGATAGATGACCTTGGGTGATAGCTAGGGCTTTATTCCTCTGTGCCATAGAGACAGCTGTGCCCAAGACCTAAAGTTCAGAGATGACAAAGCAATAGTTTCTAATTAGCTGAAAAGAGAAAATGCTTGACATGATACTTTTATATATTTATATATTTATGTAGTATTTACTGTGGTAATATATCACAACAGACCATTATGAGCCACACCCCAGGTGAAGAAATTCACAATAACTAAATATCAGAACAAATTCCCAGCGATGGTGTAATTACAGAAGGTATAAAATTCCATTGACAATTTAAATTATGTAAATATTAACAGAGCATAAAAACATATGAATTAATTTTAGTTGTACATGAGAGGGAAGCAGCAGGGGAGAACAGGGGGTCAAAGAAGTGGTGTTCAGTGGAAGTGTGTTTTCAATTGTTCTCTGATAGTGGGCAAAGAGGAGACTTCTTTTAGTTGAGGGGGTGTGGTTTGGGATGTCTGGAATGAGGGAGTTAATTGGAAGATGTTGCGAAGATTGTAGGGGGTGGTTTTATTATGGAGTTTTGACTGCAAGAGGTGGGAAGACACCTAACTGAAGCAGTTTCAAAGAAGAGACCCCAAGAGTAGCTCAACTCTGTAGGATACAAGTAGTGATTTTCTTTGAAGAGGGCGGTGCAGTGGTGCTCCTCAGTCAGGAACTGGAAATGAATCAGCAGATTTCGTTTTCAATGAACTGTTGAGTGGATCACTTTTTTTGAAGCTGTGGGGAGCCCGTCTTCAAGTTAAGCAAGGACTCCTCCTTTGCCTATTGCAGCTCTGGACGATCTAGAGAGAAAGATATTTTTTCAGGACAGAATAAAAGAGAATTGACTTTCATTGTGTGAATGTGGCATTGGAAGTTAAGTGACAGGTCTAGCCATAAGTTTTAAGTATTTAATGTGGTTGTTTCTATTGGGGAACCATTGAGATCTTTAATGTTGAGATTTCATTTTTTTTTTGCAGACTTTGTGAAGTTACAAATATCATACTTTTTGTTTTGAATGGGTTTATGACTAGCTTATGTTTTCTTTAGCCAAGAATGAAGCGAGTGGAGGTCAGACTGAAGCTGGATTTGGATAGTTGATGTGAGGGAATGGACTGAAGGATAGCCATATATCATCTGCATACAGAGTGACACGAAGGTTAGGGAGGTTGGAGGGTAGTTTGTTAAAGGATGAGTATGGATCCCTGGGGCACTCATCTGGTAAGGGGTATTGAATGTGATAGGGATGAGCCTATTTTGACTCTGAAATACCTATTTATTTATGAAATGATGGAACCAGGTGATAGTGTTAGGCAAAACAGAGACTGAAGTAGCAGGATGTGGTCAATAAGATCAAAAAGTTTTGGTAACGTCAATGGAGAGCTCCTGAAAGGTTTCCTTTACACATGTTGAGAAGGATCTCCTCTTCTAGTGACCATAGTACTGTCACTGTAATCTGACCAGTCCATTAAGACTGCGGAGGTGGTACTGAAGACTGCGGAGGTGGTACTGTTAGACGCAAGTGGACAACTGGCTATAGATTAATTTTGCAAGTATTTTCCCAAATGTATGGAGGATGGAAAGAGGTGGAAGTGGGAGGCATTTTCTGGCTGAGTGTTTGGGAAGGGGTTTGACAAGAGCAGTTTTCTATAGGTCTGGCATTGTTTTGAGTTAAACAGAAGTTATAAATGTGGAGAAGAGGTGCATTAAGGGAGTCTCTACAGAATGATATAAACCAAGGTTGTTGTCTGCACCATTGGGTGCTCCAGGAGTAAGAAGGGGGTCAAGCTCTTTACGAATAATTTTCTTAAAATAGAAGAGGGAGATAAAAGGAGGGAGCTGGGTGAGTTGGAGGACTAAGTAGAGGTTGCAGTACTAGGGAACTGGCTGAATTCCTTGAGAAAGTCAGGGGTTGACAGCCTTAAGGCATCTGGATGGTAAAAGGAGATGAGGGGGATCAGTGGATTTTTGTCTTGTGAGAATATTTTAATTCTTGTCAGAAATGTACAGGCTTGCCTAGAGGAACAAGTTTTTGGTTTTGAAATAGTTGATTTTATGTTCCTCCATATGGCTTGTTTAGCTAGGTCACAGAGAAGTAAAGGCAGTATGGATTTTGTGGTGAGTTTAGTCTCCAAGACGACCCTGCATTTTCCAAAGTTTGACAGAGCTTTCATTTCAGTGGTTAGCCAGGGATTTCTAGTTTATTTGAAAAGGTGCCCCATGATACGGAATAATTTGTCTTGAAGTTGGAGGGTATGTGTAAGAGCTGTGGCAGCTGAGTTACTGTCCATTAAGCTGATAATGGGAGGCCAGTAGAAAGTTTCTAGGTTTTTTTTAGGTTTTCTATACTGACGGTGGTTCTGGGCTTGAATGCAACTAGTTTGTGAGGCAGTTTTGGTGACTGTTGGATAATTTGGAATATTATTGCTGAATGGTCACTGAACTGGGTTGGAAAAACAGATATATTGGAGATGGGAGGGTTGTTAATTAGCAAATACAGGAAGGAGAGGTTGTTGGTTTGGAGATTTGGATGGGTAGCATCTTTGACTAACTGTATAAGGTTGATATTGCTTAGGAATTCAGAAATGCCATTTCTCAGGGGACATAGGAAGTTTAGGTTAAAATCACCTAGAACAACAGTATTTTTATAGTTGCATGCAGCTGAGGTGATAGTAAGAAGGGATTTCATTTTTTAACAGAAGCTGGAGGAGGAAAGTAAGACTACTTTTAGAAGGTGACCATCCTTCCAGGAGGGAAGTTTTAGAATGATCCACTGGGGTTCAGTATCTGAGGTAGCATTTACATGAGCAACAATAGCTGGGTTTAGGGGTTTTTATAAAGAATGAGTGCACCCCCACCTTGTCTGTTCCCAGGTCTGGTATCTTGGATGCATTTGTAGAAGGATGTAAATGCTGAAAATTAGGGTTAGGGTAGTGTTCTTCGAGCAGTGTTTCAGTGACAGCTGTGATATTGGGTGAGCACGCTGGAAGGAAGGTGTTTAGCTGGTGAAATTTATTAGGAGGTACTCTGAGTATTAATTAATGCACAGGAGCAGGTGAAGTGTCAGGGAGAGCTACAGGTGGTGTAGGGTGCGAGGGACCTGGAATGGATTCAATGTCATTATAAATCACATTTGGAAATAGTATAATCAGTGTGCGTTAGCCAGATGTACAGAGTCAAACAGACCAAGTATATCAGATGTATTGCCATATGCAGTTCAGGTCATATTAATCCACTGGAGGAGATGCTAGAACATTCAGTAGGATTGTCCATGGAGCAGGGTACTTGCAAAAATGTGCTTCATTTCAAAGAAGACATTTAATTTGTACGAGTAGATTATACAAAGCTCCAAGAGATGAACTGGCAGACACGTCCAAATGCGATAAGTACATGATGGAGAATACCATAACACAAAAGTGAGGCTGTCAGACTGCTTCTGTATGAGCACAAATGTTATGTCCCGCTTACACTATTCACAGTAGAACAGAGAGAGAACTATTGAAACAGTTAAAAAATATGCTGTTGCAAAATATAACTCCTGCCTTCCAGCCCATACAGATCACCATTCGAACATCTGTGGTGCTGGATGTATGTCCAAAAGAGAAAGACCTGTAGAGCGATGGTGCTGATGTCAGATATAGTCTGGTCCAGTAACATATGGGAACATGCACCAAATTGACACTAAGGCAATAATTTGCACAGAGTCTATTTAGTAATAGTGAAACAGCAGAAGGAAACTAAAGACATAGAACTAATGGATCCTCCCATCATTAGAGAGAAGGGCAGGCAACGTGATGAGAACTTTGACCTTCATGCCTGAATAGTTCTGTTTCTCAGATTACAAACAATGCCATTGTGCCTGTCCCAAACATGTCTGTCAATTATTTGTACTACGCAGTGCTACTACCAAGTGAATTAAGTACCATTTTTAGTATTGTGTTCAATTTACAACTTTATACTTGATACCACTGTGTAATTAAGCTTACAGATGATCACATTTGAATAAGAGGCATTGAGCTGAACCCAGTTACCTGGTTAGTAAATGAACTGTCTCCATATTTGGTGTCCTACAGACTACTAAGGGGTAATAGATGCCTAATCTACAAGGCATTCTCAGATTCAGCCCTGATGGATCTGCTATACGTTTGGAAAACAAATAACACTAGAATTACCCAATCTAAGGATCAAAACCTTGTCTGTGACAAACAAAACATGTTAGGACAGGTTGGTAGGACAGGTGTATCTCTCAGGATTACCCTTTCTCTGGAACAGACTCCCCATTTATGTGAAACAGATCTTCCTTAAGCCTATTCAAATGCAAATCGCAAATTCACTTCTGGCTTGTTACCTTTGGCTTTCCTAGACATGGTTGTAGATGCCCTAAGCCACAGGGATATACCAACGCCATTCTAGCCCATGGGTATTGATAATTAGGAAATTTGAGGCATGAAAGGCTAGGCTAAAAAAAGGGTCTAGGGGCGTTAGCCTAGTAACCTCCTACAATCATATGATCATATGAATCAATCAATGCATACAATTATGGCAAAGGGTTTCTTTCCACTAACATCAAGTGGATAGAACAAAAACATGTGGATATTCTACAAAGGGGCCTTACAGAAATAGATTCTTGGTGCCAGAGTCATGAGCTCAAGCTCAATGCCAAGAAATGTATAGCTATCCCCCCTTTGGAAAAAAACATGTACTCCTGAATTACCGCACAAGTGACAGTACACTAAACACTGAAAGTGTGATAAGAGACTTGGGGACACAGGTGGACAGTGGTCTCACCTTCGATAACCACATCGCCACAACAGACAGGAAATTCTTCTATGTAACACCTCATCACTAAGGGATTTTCATCCAGGAAAAAGGAGGTCATTGTCCCTCATTAGACCCATTATAGAATACAATGCCCTGTTTGGTATGTACCTCTCAAGACATCTGCAACTGGAAAGGCCACAGAAATACCTCACTAAAAGAATCAAAGGCTTAAAGCAGATGCCCTATGCTAAAACACTCCACCTATACTCTGTCGCATATAGTCTACTCAGAGGCAATCTCTGCTTAACATACAAGGCCATGTCAAACCCAGAGCTGTTGAACATGCTACACATCCCTCAGACACACTTCAGGGATCTAAACCTTGTCATCACAATGAACAAAACATGCTGGAGGGATAGGTTCCTGACCCAGAGACTCCCCAGACCCTGGAACAGACTGCCTATACAGGTCAAGCAGAGTGCCTCTTTGGCCCTCTTCAAAAGGAACCTTGATTGGATGGGAGATAGGAAATTCACCCAGGGGATCACCCCGGGGATCACATCAGTCACTATGCTAGACAGGGGTCCAGGGAAGTAAATAATGTGGGAAGAAATAGCCAGGTAATTGTTATGGCTAGGCTTGTATAGGCCCTAGGGCCGATAGCCTAGTACCAACCTATGAACATGAAAAATGATCAGTGACCCTCAGAAAAATGCTTCATACAGATCTTCTACATATGTGGTAGTAATCATCATAAACCTGTTCACTGGCAAACAGAGGGTAAAGATGTTACCCTGCACTTAAACTATGAGGATAACCATATATGCATACAACTGTAACAGTGAGGCTGCAATTAGAAACTCAATCTTTGGTAGATATGAATTGTGAGTAAGGAATCTACAGATTCAAAGGGCATCTCCAAAGTATGCAACGATAATTTGCACAGAGTCTGCTCAAAGATACTCTGAAAATGGGCACCACATTTATAAGGACCACAATAAATGCAGGATACTGAATGAAGCACATAACCTGTAAAGTTTTGGCCATGACTTTGGGAACCAGTAACATCTCTAAGTGTCTCTTGCAGAAGACCAGGTGCCTGCTGCGGAAAATGCATGCTGGTATTCAGAGGCCCATTCTGAGAGTAGATGTGTCCTTTAAGAGAGCTGACTCTCCAATTGTCATGTGAAATGCTGGCACAAAATGCAGGTAACAAGTGTTTTTTTTTTTTATTTAAGCACTAGTGACTTGTATTTATAGACAGCATGAGTGATCCAAGTGCCTGGTCTTTATTTTGTATGATTTTTGTCTGTCCTGCAATTATGCCAGTCCACAGAAAATTACAGGAATGTAAATAGGGTTCATAAAGGTTCTTATGACACCCTTGTGCTTTGACTTGTCACTTTGGATATGAATAAAATTACTCTTATCCTGATTAAAAAAAACACTATTCAGGTGAATAAGAGACAGTTGCTTAATTGTATCGCACAGTGCTGTCTGAAAAATTGATTCATTTATTTTAATATTTGTAACCCATTTATTTTAATATTTGTAACCCATTAGTATTACTAATAGGTGTGTGAGAAGTGAGTGGGAGTATAAAAATTTAGAGCAATAAAAACTGAAAGTGCAAAACTCACTATGACTTGAAAAGGAACAGTTTGCTGTATGCCAGTAAACCCCCTTCAGGATGAGGGTCATGTTAATACTTACCCAAGGATGGGAAACGTTACTTTGTGTTCAGTTTCATGCTTAAGTATGCACCTTGTGACACCCGTGCACTGGCCAGCAATCAAGGAGCACCAATCCTCACCACTAACACCAGTGAGGGGCATCCACATAGGGAAAGATAAATACACACAGTAAAGTAAAATTTCCCTCAAGAGCATACAGATAGTCTGGGGCTGGTTTCTCCCTTTCTCTCCAGGTCCCCAAATAAGACTTCCCACTGGCACAGCTATAGGGTCCAGATCTCAGCCTAGTGGGCAAGCTAAAACCTCCAGCACCCTCTGTCCAACCAGTGCTTAGTGTCCCTGCCCAAGTAGCTGATGCGCACACACACACACACACACACACACACACACACACACACACACACACACACACACACACACACACTGAGATAAGAGTTATATACAACCACACCACACAGACACTCCTGGGGAAGGCTGGCACAGGTTCTCCAGCTGTGCCCCTTTTACTCAGACTATATGGTAGTACCACTTGCCACCTCCCACTCATATTTATTAGCTACCAAAAAGGCCCTTATGAAACTGCGTCCAATTATACTGTGCAATATTATTATCCAAATGGTAAGTGCAACTGAACAATCAAGGCTTATTTGAAGTGACTTTGTACAGTATCACTATATATATATATGCAATGTACTCTAGAGGTTACATTAGCTCTACACAAAACAGCCACAGTTGAAAGGTTTAAAAATATCTAAGAAAAAACACAAGACAATACTACACATTGCTAGTCAAGAGTTGAGAGATCAGAGAAATACAAATACTGTAGAAAAGTTCTGACATCAATACAGAAAAAAACTAATCTAATCTTCCTAATTCCTAGCTATATCTAAGAAAACACAGTTCTAAAATAAACTTGCATATAGAGCAAGACAGTGCTAGTGATGTTGGATGTCCAAGATAAAAATGTCCAATGCTCAGACTGTCCTTAAATTGACAACAGTACCACCGATTTATTTCAGATTACATAATTTCTTTCTGGTTCCCAGGCTAACAGAAACTCAGAGGTTAATAGCCCTTTTGATCTTGCAGCTGGTTAGGAAGCCAGGGTAATAAAAGAAATTATACATGTAAATTCTAGACATTAACTCTGGTCTCAAAACAATAGGCAGAATGCCTTCCTCTAGACATCTTGTCTCCGAGTTTTAGATAAAAAAAATTTCAATTCTTGACTTAGCTTTCTTACGGCAGAATGCACAGTTACATTTTTTTCCAGTTCAACATCCAATACGGTCTTCACATTTCAGAGAAAAAGCCTGTGGTTGATAATATTTACAAATGACAAAATTATCTACAAAATTCTATCTAGCTACGCTGGCAGCCTTCACCTATGCTCACACGTCCCCCCCTTTGAAAACTCAAGCTAGTTTTTCAAGTGACCCTTGAGAAACATTGCTTGAGAGGGTTAGGTCTATCAGAGTATACCTTACTCCATTCCCTGTCTTGAGAGCCCATCTGCATTGGCATTCCTAATCCCACTGTGGTGCTGCACTGACATACATGCTTGCAAACATAAGCTCCATCTTATCAACTTGGCATTTTGCTGGCTGGCTCTGTTTAACCATGTTAGGGGAACGTGATCTGTCACTACAGTGAATTTTCTTCCATACAGATAAGGCTGAAGTTTCTGCAGTGCCCACACTATGGCTAGACATTCCTTTTCTACAGCTGCATAGCATTCCTCCCTGGGTTGGAGCCTATGACTGAGAAACCACTGGGCGGTGCCTACAACTGAGTAAGCCACTGGGTGCTCTTCTCTCTCTGAAGAAACATTGCTCAGTACAACCCCCACCTCATGGTTTGAAGCATCCACCTGCACAACAAATTATTTGCTGTAATCTGGGCTGGCTGATACAGGGGGTCCTCCCAAAGCTTCTTTAAGCTCCTGGGATGCCTGCTGACATGCTGGGGTCCACACTACCTTATCTGGCCTGTTCTTCTTCGTCAGGTCTGTGAGGGGAGCAGATATGGTACTATAACTGGCGACAAACGTTCTGTAACTCTGCAGTCCCCAAGAATGCCCACACCTGCTTTTTGTTAACAGGTGCAGGCCATGCCTGAATGGCTTCCACTTTGGCAGTTTCTGGCCTGATCTTACCACTCCCCACTCTATGTCCCAGGTAGGAGACCTCTGCCATACCCACCTGACATTTGCTTGGCTTAATGGTCAACCTTGCCCTCTGTAGTCTGCCCAACACCTCCCTGACATGAAGGTGCTCTTGCCAGGAATGGCTGTAGATGGCAATATCATCTAGGTAAGCAAGGGCAAACCCTCTTGCTAGGATATGATCCACCAGCCTCTGGAAAGTTGCTGGGGGCATTTTACGTCCCAAAGGGCATCTTTGTGAACTCATACAAGGAAAAAGGAGTCAAAGACTGACCTCTCTCTCTAGCACTGGGAGTCAAGGGCACCTGTCAGTAACCCTTGGTAAGATCAATAGTTGTAAGATACTTAGCCCCACCCAGCTGCTCTAGGGCCTCATCTGTCCTAGGCATGAGGTAAGCATCTGACCATGTGTGACTAGTTCTTGTAGTCCACACAATCTGGTGCGGTCATCCTTTGGCACTAGCACCACTGGGGAGGCCCAGGAACTGCCGGACTCTTGAATTACCCCTAGTTTCAACATTTCCTGTACCTCCTCCCTCAGAGTCTGTTGGACTCTCTCAGGCACCCTATAAGGGTTCAGCCTGATAGGCCTTTGGGTTCCTGTATCCACCTGGTGCTGCACCAGGTGGGTGCACCCTGGTTTCCCAGTGAACATGTCTCCAAACTCCTGTAATACTGCTTGGATTTCTCAAACCCGGTTAGGAGATAGCTGCTGGGACATTGCTACCCCTTCTACTGAGGTGTCAGTCCAAGCCCGGGGAGATCAGTCACCAGATCTCCCTCAGACTCCTCCTGCAATCCACTGCAAATACTCAACATAATGGGCTCCCTATCATGGTAAGGTTTCATCATGTTAACATGGTATAGTTTATGCCCCCACATCCTGCCTAGCAGTTCTACCATGTAGTTATCACTTACCTTTCTTACCACCTTGTAGGGTCCCACCCAAGCTGCCTGCAGCTTGCGTCTGACAGGAACAAGAACCATTACCTGCTGCCCTACAGCATACTCTCTAGCTTGAGCATTCCTGTCATACCATAACTTTTTTGTTGTTGTTGAGCTTCTGCCAGGTTCTCCTGGGCCAAGCCCATGAGTTCCCAGAGCCTTGCTCTGAGGTTTAGGACATATGCAACAGACTCCTTGTGAGATTTACACTCACCTTCCCACTCATCTCGAATTAAATCTAGAGGTCCCCTCACCCTATGCCCATACAACTCAAAGGATGAAAAACCTGTGGTTTCCTGGGGAACCTGTAAGCAAACAGATAGGGCAAATACATTTCCAAGTCCCTCTTAAGCTGGTCTGCAAATGCCCATAGCATGGACTTGAGTGTACAGTTTAACCTCAACAAAAGACCATTCGTCTGAGGATGGTAGAGGGTGGTCTTCATTGTGCTTCACCCCACAGTACTTCCACAGACAAGCCAGGAGGACTGACATGAAATTGGCACCTCTGTCAGCATTTCCTTTGGGAAACCTACCCTGCTGAAAATCTCTAGCAAAGCATTTGCCACCTTCTTTGCCTCAGAGGATAGAGCCACTGCCTCAGGGTATCCTGTAGCGTAATCTACCACTAGGATACACCTTTTCCCTGTGGAACTTGGGGAGGCCACACAATATCCATAGCTACCCTCTGAAATGGCTCCTCAATCACAGGCAAAGGCAAAGGAGTTCTCTCCTTGTCTTCTGCCTTGCCTATCTTTTGGCACTGCTCACAGGTCCTGCAGTACCTGGTTACATCTCTGGAAATTCCAGACCAATTGAAGTTCTGCATAATATGTCTTAGTACATTTTATGCCCATATGACCCACAAAGGGAATATCATGGCTTGAAGTGCCAGATGGTAGGCTCTACTAACTGCTGTAACCTCTCACCTACTTGCCCTCCCTCTGGGGTCCAACTCTGTATAGAGTAACCCTTTGTCCCAGTATACAGATTCTCCCTTCCCTTGAAAATCAGGTGCCTCACTAGCTAGCTGCCTCAGGCCTTGCAATGTACGGTGTGAGAGCTGAGCCTGTCTCAACTCTCTATTTGTAACCCTTCCCAGCTCACCTTCCACAGAAGTCTGGCATCCTCTGAGTGGTGCCTCACTGTCAGCCTGGGTACTACTACTCACCTCTACCTTTGCAGTCACTCTGTCCAAGGGAGCATCAGTACCCACAAGCAGCTGTGGTTCACATTCAGTCTCACTGCTACAGAATAGCTCTCTCCCTGAAGTAACCACCTCACCAGTCCTGGCTGCAAGTATGCAGTCTGTCTGGGTCTCCCCAGGCTACAAGATACACATGGTTGTCTTCTAGCCTGACTGCGTGTAACTGCATAAGCACATGGTACTGCCTCATCCAAATCCTTCCCTATCAGGACATCTGCAGGATGGTAGTTTGGTACCCTTGTTGCCTCAAGACAACCTACTATTGGCATTTTGTCTTACCCACTTACTGGCTCTCACCTTTTGTTCCCCACCTTGCCTCCATGGACATCTGTATGCCACATGGCCCAACTGGTTGTATTCAAAACATTTAACCCGATGTCCTGGACGTATACTTGAACTAGTGGCTTCCCCTGCTACTGGCAGATTCTGTTGGGACAGTCTTGGCTGCCTGCCCACCATGGGAACCCTTAGACCCATGAGCAGTACTGAGGCCCCTTTTCCTGTGTAGGGATGCTCTGCTTGCTAGGTATAGATCTCTCCTTCCCCAACTCCTCTGAAGTAGCACATTGTCCATCAGCTAACCAGATCCTCATGTCCTCAGGCAAAGTGCTAAGGGCTTGTTCCCTCACCAAAAGGTCTGCCCATCCCTTCAGAAGTGGTGACCTGACATCCACTCACCCAGCTATGAAAATAAGTGCTCAGTTCAGCAACATATTCACACACACTTTCATCTGCCTTGCGTCTATGCTCACAAAACCTTTTCCTATACATTTCAGGTGTTAGCTTAAAAAATTCTAACAAGAAGTTCTTAACAGTAGTATAATCAAAACATGCAGACATTTTGGATACCACAGTTACAGCTTTACCATGGAGTAAGGGGGCCAGGAACTGTTCCCCAAACCTTTTTTTCAACATCATACTGTTTACATACCAGTCACAATTATCCCCTCTCTGTAAACTACAGAAGAAATTACTGACCTTTTGTGCTTCTGAGGTCCGGTTACTCCCCTTCCCCATTGCCTCCATGACTCTGGTGAAGAGTCAGAATCTCTTTCATGCTGCCTTTTCCTTTCCTTTTCCTCATTTTTCAGGCGTAGCAGTTTCTCATTCTCCTCAGCCTACAAACATCACAGTTTCTCATTGGCTTCACTGTCTAGACACCTCAGTCTCTGCTGCTTGTATTTCCAAACACTTGGCCTCCAATTCAAGTCTCTAGCTCCAGATGGATTTTTAAGTCCTCTGCAGAAAGATTGAGCTGTCCATTCTGAGTGTGGTACATCTCCACTGCAAGTCTGATCATCCTACAGGTCGCCGTTTTCTGATGCAGCTGTGACCAAAGCTGCACTCATGTTTGCCTTAGTCAGGTTTCCATGTAACAGTCCCCTAGCCTGGCACATCTCAGCCAACTGGCTCCTTGTCAGCTTTCCGTACGCCTCTGCTGACATGCTGCCTGCTCTCCCTAACTAAGCTAACAAAAGAAATAAAACAATTGTGATCTGAACTGAGTATTCACTGCATGGCTGATTTAGAGTACAAAAACACCTTCAGTGATAACTGTACACAAACTACAGGAATTCACTATCCACACCATTACAAGCCCATTAGTATTTGCCAACCAATTAATATGTGGTGTGGATATCCCACCACTGCCAAACTAATGTGACGCCCGTGAACTGGCCCAGCAATCAAGGAGTCTCAATCTCCACCACTAACACTGAGGGCCATCCATATAGGGAAAGGCTAACAAATACACACAGTAAAAGACATTTTCCCTTAAGATCACACAGAGATCAATCTGGGGCTGGTTTCTCCCTTTCTCTCCAGGTCCCCAATAAATCTCCCCACTGGCACAGCTATAGGGGGTCCAGATCTCAGCCTATTGGCCAAGTTAAAACCTCCAGCATTCCTCTCTGTCCAACCAGTGCTTCATGTCCCTGCCCAAATAGCTGACACATACACTTTGAAATAAGAGTTAGATACTAACACACAGACACTCCTGGGGAAGTCTGGCACAGGTTCTCCAGATGCACCCCTTTTACCCAGACTATACGATAGTACCACTTGCCATCACCCAGTAATATTTATCAGCTTCCAAAAGGCCCTAATGAAAGGGTGTCCAATTATACCATGCAATATTATTATCCAAATGGCAAGTGCAACTGAACAGTCAAGACGTATTTGGAGTGACTTTGTACAGTATCACTATATACATGCAATGTACTCTTAGAGCTTAAATTATCTCTACACACAGACAATTGAAAGGTTTAAAAATATTTAATAAAAAAATAAAAACAAAAGACAATACTTACTACACAGTGCTAGTCAAGAGTTCAGAGATCACAGAGAAATACTTAAATACAGTAGAAAAGTTCTGACATCAATACAGAAAAAAACATATCTAATCTTCCTAGTTCCTAGCTATCTCCAAGAGAAAACAGTTCTAAAATAAACTTACATATAGAGCAAAACAGTGCTGTTGATGCTGGATGTTAAAGATAAAAATACCCAATGCTCAGAGTCTCTTTCCTTAAATTGATAACAGTACCACTGATTCATTTCAGATTACATCATTGGCTAAAACTCGGATGTTAATAGCGGTTTTGATCTTGCAGCTGGTCAGGAAACCAGAGCAATAAAAGGAAGTATTTTAGCCATTAACTCTGGCCTCAAAACAATAGGCAGAATGCCTCCTTCTAGACATCTTGGCTCAGAGTTTTAGATCAAAGAATTTCACAATGCTTGACTTATCAGCTTTCTTACAGCAGAGTGCAGAGTTACATTTTCTTCCAGTTCAACATCAAAATAGTCTTTTCACATTACAGAGAACAAGCCTGTGGCTTATATAATATTTACAAATGACAGAATTATCTACAAAATTCTACCTAGCTAGATTGGCAGCCTTCACCTACCTTCACACACCTATTCAGACCCTTAAACTAGCACAAGTCATACCCCATAATGCTTTGCTTCAGACTAAGACTCGCATACACAAGAAGGTGACATGTATATTTATTCAAGCAGTAGGAGTCAGCTGTACAGTCATTTAACTCAGGTCAGGATTTAGAAGGTGACATGTATATTTATTCAAGCAGTAGGAGTCAGCTGTACAATCATTTAACTCAGGTCAGGATTTACATGGGGGGGAGGAATTCTAAAGCTTTGTTTAAATGGGAAACATTGGACATTTGGAGGCTGTTAGTGGCCACTGATTGGGTTAAGGATCTGTAACTTGTGGCTAGGTTAAGGCAAGATACATAGGAGTAATAAAATGTAGTTAATTCTGATGTTTGTCATAGGGTTATCAAGTGAATGTTCTGATCATGAGTTGTAAAGCAAACAAAAAATAAATAAAATGTGCTGATTATAGTACTAAGTTACTTGTTTTCGTGCAGGATTGTTGACATTTTAAGCTACTTACTAGCTAGTTTCTCCTCGTTTGTAAGGTCCTTCCAAGATCCCCTCTCCTTTACTTTCAGAGCCCTTTGCTCACTGTTGAGTTCTTGCTGATAAGGGACGTCAGGCAGTGGTGTATCCTGGCGGTCTATATACTTTGGCACAGACATATCTTCCTGTTTAGCGATTTCTACGAATGACAAAACAAAAACAATGAGTAAAAATAGCCCATCATTTGCTCTATTCACTTATTTATACTACAAAGCAGGACTTGCATCTGCTGAGTTAGGCATCAAGTGGCATAGCCCATGAGATGGGACACCAGGACTCATAGGAAAACTTAACTGAAGGCTGCACACATTATAAAGTACTGTGAATTCCATATGCAGATCTCACAAAGCCTCACCTGGGGATAATAATCTTATTCTGATGTCTTAACTTAATGAACATAGCTAGTAGGGAAGCGAGACATTGCAATGTTGTGAATGACAACAGAACAGTTCCTCTAAGTTGTCATACCAAGGTGATTGAACATGTAAGGGAGAAAGGGCACATTACAAAAATAATCAAGTTCATTAAAAGGATTAACACTGAATATCTTCTCTGAGATGATCCCTTATGTTCACCTGATTATGCATGGAGCTCTTCAGGGCAGAGTATTAGGATGCATGAGGAGTTTAAACTTGAAAAGAACAAATAAGCAATGAGAAAAACTGCAAGAGTCTAAATCCAGAAAATGAATCTTTTTTGAAGATGAATCTTTTATAATTTTAAATGAGACACTTAGCAAGGGTACTTTGCAAAGTTAGCCAACATGCTTTCTGCAGTGCAAATCAAAATATCCTGCGTCTGATTTATGGTACAAATCAAAACACTTTGGGGAATTCCAGTAGCCATACTCTTGCACTATTTGTTGCATTTCTTGAGCTAGTATTTGCACTTGGAATGTTCAACTTTCAATGAAATACTGATAAAATTTCCACAGCACAGTACACACAGAATAAACAGCAAAATAATTGCGGGAAAAGACATTGTACTTGGAAATGACAGTGGTGACAGTAAGTATATAAATGTTACATGCATAATAATCATATAATAGTGAACATTTTTAGTACAAATCTGTGCAAAAAGATGGACATTAAAGAATGTTACATGACTAATAAGTAAACCTTTAGTAACTTCAAAACTACAACAAGAGTATGTACATTTTACAGGATATCAGAACTGAAGGGGAGCACAGTCAAATAGTACTGGGGCCATTTATAAAGAGGGAAACCCAAATTTATGTAAGGTATAAAAGTTCATTTTTGTTCCTATTGCTTGGCTATTGAGTTAAATCAAATGCACTTTCGTCAGGATTATAAACATTTTTTTGTTAAATGTGAAGTAAGTTTTTCAAATATGAATCTTATTGAATATAGAACTCTATAGAGCTCCGGTGGTGCAGCAGTAGCATCGTCACCTCACAGCAAGAGATTCTCCCGTTAGATTCTCTGCTAGAGCACCTTCTATGTGGAGTCTGCATGTCCTTCCCACGGTCAAGTGATGTTTAAAGACATGCAGGTAGGTGCGTGCGTGAATGGGTGCGTCTTTCTTGAAGGCTGGGCATCGGGCTGGCAACTCTGCACTGTAAAAATCGACTGCCAATCATGAGCGGACCAGAGTTCTGCTGTGGTGACCCCTAACCGGGAAAAGCTGAAAGACATTTAACAAGGAAGACAGGGCAGTTTGTCTCCTATTTTTTAATTTTAGATATGCACACTAGCCTGCCCACGGGAGGCTAGAGTCTCTTTTGAGGGGCTCAGGATTGGCTAGAACAGGACACTTGCATAAATACAGAAGTTTCAGTTTAGCTGCATAAACAAACACTGCTGGCTGAACACTGGCTAACTAAGGCTACAAAAAGTGGAGCAGTGATATATCCTACCCTGGTGTACTGCAGCAAATCTTATTATCCAGCCGAGTAGTGTACATTATGGTAGAATATTGTGTGTGCTGGAAATTGAGAAGTAAACTTGAGTAAAAGGTCTAACATTATGTGAAGGGAACATGTTAGCTCTAGGAACACAATTTGAGATTACTTCTCACTGGTAGTTTGCTTACTTGTTAGTCAACCCTTTGCTGGCTTGCATTAGAGACAAAGTAGCGTTGTTGACATTGCTTCCTTCGTGAGCGAGATATCCAGGAATGTAATAGAAAAGACCCTCTTTTAAAGATGGAGATTTTAGATCAATCTTTGACTGGAAGTTTTTGATGGTAATGTCTAGCTCTTGAGTAAAGTACTGTCTGGTTTGTCTTTTTGGAACTAGTGTAGCTCCAAACATCTGAGGTATGGCTGCCATGAATGAAAACTGCATTGGAGGTTGGTACTGAGTGCAAAACTTGCCTCACCTTCATTAAGTATTGTAAAGTCATTAGTACATTGCTCCATCTTTGAATTTTCACAATAACTAAGAATTCAATTTATGGAGATTTATTTAGTTGTCATGGACAGGAGGTGAAAGATGACATTGTTCTAATGGACTTATTGGCACTAAAGCGGAGAGGCTGTAGTAAACCAGGAACTTGAAGAGTGGGACATGAGTAGTAGTGTCAATGCTTGAAGTCCAAAAAAAACTAAAGCTCCAGCCATACTTCCATTGTCTAAATGATCACAGATATATTGTACAATACAAACCATAGAAATATCCTGACTAGGCCTGAATCCATGCAGAGCTGGAGAGGAGGCCAAACTGTATTCAGTACAGTGAATCTGAATACATTTGAGGATTTCTGATAAGGGGATAACAGACTGATGGGATGATAGTTAATGATGTCAAATTCTATTTTATGCATCAGAACAATGAGTGCATTTTTTCCAAATGCTGAGAACTGTACTCTCCCTGATCTGTAAATTAGTACTGCAACTAGATGTAGAATAGCAGCTGTGTGGATTTTTAAAAAAATCAAATTCAGATGGTAAGTTATCAATTGATGCTGGCCATGGTTTAGGCTTGGGGGGAGGGGGTTGGCACACCTAGTTGATGGAACATGCAAAGGGTGAAGGAAGGAAGAAAGGACAGTAATTTTGTGAGGAAGCAAGGCCATCATTCTAGAGGCCATTTTCCATGAGGTATTTTAAAGCTTTAGAAATACACATTCCACACAGAGTAACTCATTGCTACTTGCTTCAGGGAATTGTGGAGGGTGTTGATATGCATTTGGGGGTTAAGCAGCTTATCTGTGCTATCCCACAACTAAATAAAATTATGTTTATTCTGCGGTGGTGATGCTGCAGTAGCGTTGTCGCCTCACAGTTAGACGCTGCCCGTTCAATTCTCAGTTAGAGCGTCTTCTGTGTGGCGACATGTTTGAATGGGTGTTCCTTCGTTGAAGGTTGTGCATTAGGCCCGGCAAGCCAGCACGTAAAACTTTACTGCCAATCATTAGAGGACCGGAGTTCCGCTGTGGTGACCCCTAACCGGGAAAAGCCGAAAGACACAAACAATACTTGTGTTAGATAATTACTAGGTTTTGTGTAAGATAATTACTAGGTTTTGAGGTTCTTGGAATACAAGATAATTTCAAATTTTAAATCATCATAAATAAGCCAGAGATGGTCCCTTTGTATGATTTAAATGGAAAACAAAATGCACATCAGCTGGAGCATAGAGAATGTTTATGTTTATTAGGGAAGTTTTCAGAAAAAAAATCCACAAAGGAATCAGTTAAACAGCAGAAAGTTGGAGAGTCAGGTTGTTGTTACCATTTGAGCTCTAAAATCCCCCCCCCCCCCTTTTTTTTTTTTTTTTTTTTTACAGCCTTGTGCTCCAAAGGCCTCTCACTAAAGGAGATAATTCTCATCCAGTCTTTCTTTGGACTTTTACTGGCATGCATTCAGGTACATGTTCTTTCCATAATGTCTTACTGTTGTGTATATCAGAATGTGATGTTCTCTCACTGGCATGAATTCTACAACCTACCCCCTTACTACTACACATTCCATTACCTCGTCTCTCCCTTCATCCTCACTAACATGCATAAAATAATCTCAGACCCTGAACCTTGGTGGTGTATAAAGACCTGGCCTATTCAGTTTTATTGTCTCTTCCCATTACATTTGTTGTCGATCTTTAAGAGGCAGGATTCCTCATTCTGCCTTTTCAAATTGTTTTAAATCTATATTGTGAACTGTCTTCCTCCATTAGAGTCCATCACCTCTACAAGGAGGCTGTAATGCACACAGGCTAGCCCTAAGGCTCTGCAAACTATTTAATCATTTCGGAAGCCAGCTGCTGTGAGAACAATTTTCCTTGATCTAGGTGCAGAAATGCCATACATTATAGTCAGGGTACTACAGATAAGTTTGTCCAAGACAAAAATATTTTTAAAGGAAGTGACTTTGTAAAAAAAATATTTTACCTTGAGCCACCCAGACATTCTTCAAAATCTGCCTTATGGCTTCCATGATTCTATTTGAAGAAAAATTAATAAATTAGTGTGCAATTAGATAACTTACTCTATCTGCGGGTTTCTTTTCTACAGTGATCTGGGAACTCTGCAGTGCTCATGGCATTTATTGAGTCACAGTGTATACGGCTGATTACTGTCAAATCTAAGTCTGCACATGATATAGGCTATTTAGTTTGTTGTCTTAAATCAACTGCTCTGTCAAATAAAATGCCTCACCTAAGGTCCTTGTCTGCTCCCCAAAAATTTATTTTGCCATTAATAGACTAAAGATCTAACCTCATAAATCCTTGTTCACCCCTTTTATTATCCTACCCCATCTGCTTTTAACACCCTTCCATCACCATGTGAGGCAAGAATTTCCTATTCAATGAAGAATATTTTCTGTAACCTCATCTCAGAGGTAATCTGGGGTGGGGTGTAGTGGAGTCAGAGTTTAACCTGCTGTAATCTGTGCCTGGCCTGCATTTTATCAGTGAATGCCATACCTTTCCTAGTTGCTAGACCAGTTCTGTATATAATGTGTTCAGTAATGTAACACTGGATCTAATGTGGTACTTGCATGACTAATTTAAGCATGCCACCCACCATGCACGCTTGGCAGAGACATGTGCCTGGGACCAGCCTCCTTATTTCCATTTTCCACTATTCATATAAAAATGTTTCTGCTACTGTACATTTGTAAACAAAAACGTTTTACTACCATATTACATTTAATGTACTGTCTATACATGTCTTTTATAATAAAATTTGTAATGTAATGCATTTTGTGATGTGAAGTAGAGCTTTTTTCCCCAGGCCTCTGCAGAAAATGGGCACCCTGTGGGCCAGGCCAGACCTTCCCCATGAATAAATGACAAATAGTAAATAAGTTTCCATCTTGGAGTTCATTTAGCAATCCCTCCCCAGTAGAGGGCAGCCAGACTCTGATCACTTGGTTCAACCTTACACGGACAGCTCCCAGAGGTGCTATGTCCATTACTTTACTTTATTTCAGGCTATCCGTTGAAGCCAAGGCTTCAGGTTTTTCACAGTGGAGCTGGAGTCCCATGAAAAAATTTGACAGCTTCTGTCATGTTTCACTTTTCTTCTGCTATTTGAAGCGCCTGTATTTTTTTGCATATGCCATTTGGTGTAGATGCTGTCTAATTCATGAATACCTCTGGACTACCTTCTTTCTTTGACGGAGCTCGAATTTGTTTTTACATTTATGAGTGCAGGTCTATATTACAGATTTCAGCATATTGATTAGTACTTTGTTAGCAAATGAGCAAGGACACTTTATAAACAGTGAACCTCTCTAAAAAAAAAACTGAAGTTTCTTGCTGTTTACTGATTAACACACAATGTTATATAACCAACTTGTTTTTCACAATGTAAAGGTTTGACTGTCTCCTGCATCTTACTGCAAGAAGGGAGGTGACAAATGGTAGCTCTAAGGAAAACTGCAATGCCTCCAATGAGAAGGGTGAGGCATACAAAAGAAAATGTTAGTGTGTGTATTTTACTTTTAACATAAGGTGGATTCTTGAGTGTTTCTCAGTATGTGCCTGGGGATTTCCTTCCTGCCCAATATCAATTGCTGACAGGGTAAAAATGTAAACAGTTTTTTTCTCTGTAGAAACTTTGATTACAGAATTTGGAACTCATGCCTAATATTGGAAAGTCATAAGTAAGGAGTCAGGCGATCTTACCAAAATTAATGCTGCAGTATTCTTTTAATTGGTCGATGGCTGTTCTAAGATTGTTACAATAACATTGCATCAAAGAATGTATAAAAATGCCATGAATTTGTAGTTTGGGGAGACTGAACCTTGATTTCAGAGTCTCCCACATATGTGCTTCTCTTTGCAATAAAGGAGATTATTCTCTTTTGAACTGTATAATGTGAAAGTTATTGGCTACATTAAGAGTGTGGTTCTGTGCTTGGATTTCTAAGCCATGTGTGTGCTGTTGCATTAGAAATTAGCACGTAGCCCAAAACGGACAGGTTTTTCTGTCATGTAAGTTTCTGGTGTATCAATGTGCAATTTTGAAATCTCAGATTTAAAGTTTCTACAGGTAAGCTTTACTAAGACTTTCTTTAGTTTTGACTGTATGTGAGCGGGTAATTTGTATCCATCTGGGAAATTGTATGCACGTGGATTCACCCATACTGGACAACCTTTTTTAAGTGTGCTAGTCAGGTCTAATCAATATATACAAGGACAGAGTATCCTTCTCATGAGGGAGTGGTTTCTAATCAAAGAAAAGGAACAGACAGGACTCCTTCACTGGAAATGTGAGTGACCTTATAGTCGCACATTAATCCCTTTGGTACGAGAGTGAGTTTTCATAATGGGCACCAGTACAAGTGACTCAAAAGAGCAGGAGTATGGGACTTCAGGCAGGAATATGTTTTAATAAGTATGGCATAGACCGCTGTAATTATTTGGCAAAATGGCTGGGTTTAGTAAAAATGATAGCATTTTACAGTTTCTGGGAAAGGTACTTTTAATAAGATTTTGGAAAATCTAAAAAATAAATTGAAAGAAAAGGGTTACAAGATACCAGCCTCTTGCTGGTCAGCTTTTAATGACTGGCAAGCAGCAGCTAAAAATATGGAAAGGAATCTGTAGTTACAAGTTTAAAATACAACTCAGCTAGACTAAAGTCACAGCTGCAGGAAGCTAATAGAACAGCATGTATGTTATAAAAATGTGCAGATGAAAAATCCCATTCCTGGGGTATGTATCCATTAAAACTGTTATAAAAGTTAATCAGTCACAGTCAAAATTACATTCTGCAGTCACTCCACCTTAAGCTCCACCTGTGCCTTAAGAAGCTGCCAGTTCTTTCTTTCCAAGAGGGTAGGTGGAGGTGAATGAAGCAGAAACTACAATCACTTCCCAGATATAGCCCAAGTTACTTCCAACAATTCCAGTTGTCCCTCTAGGATGGCTTGTAACATGACTCCAACCACCATGTCATTCAGTACCCACAACAACATCCTCAGATCAAATGTTAATGCATATAGCCAATAAACAGAAACAAATGCATCACAGGCTTACATACAGAACTAATGTTAAATGTATGGGAACTTTAGTTCATCATAACAGACTAAGCAGCATCAAGCACATTATCCCTCCGTTTCCCTTGTTATAGATGGGGATGAATATCAATGGACATCGCCTGCTAAGCACATTGTAGAAAAAACAGATTCTGACTCTTCCACTAACTGATACACCTCCTACATAAATGCACCCCCTTTACAAGTGACAGATAGCGAGGCTGAACCTACTACAAGGGTAGTACAACCAAGGACTGCAGTGAATTCTCAAACCTTTGTACATTCTATTCTTCCCATTTGAACACATTTGGCAAAATATGCAAACATCTTAAGACATATACAGTTACAAAATCCTACTATCAAAGACCTGAAAGCAGTACTAAAAATACATACATACCTCCTGATAAATTGAACATAGGTGATAAAATTCCAAATATGCCAACGATAGATTTCTAGATGCTGGAAATCTATTAAAAGCCATTACTACAGCATGTCCCTGCAACGCCAAATTGGTAAAAAATCAATGCTATTGTGCAGAAATAGAATGAATCTAATGCTATTGTGCAGAAATAGAATGAATCTATTGATGTATATATATGTATATATACATACACACACACACAATGCACGAGAGCTGTGTTTGAAGCCTACTCTAGACATCCAGAGCCTCCAGCAGGTGCAGCAGCCAGTGGGTAATCAGCAGTTTTTGTAGGGGTCCTGTTACCACCCATACAAGAACAGATTAAAAAGGTATGTTGTAACTGGTCAAGTGTAGGTATTCATGAGATTGTGAATACATACTTTGGGGAAAAAAGAAGAAAATAAACTAGTAGACCGCCATCTTCAACCGTTTAATACAGATTCCTGAGGATAGGGAAGGAAAATAATTGCAGGGAAAGTGGTAGATTCCAATTTTTCAGCAAACCCTAGGACAATACTATTGTCCTGACTTACCACAGTCACTGTAAGGTGCACCAATACTGGTTTTAATTCTGGTCAGACTGGCCATTGGTGAAATGAATGTCCATTATCTGGACAGCAAGCAAGTTTAACAAATGGTCAAGTATCACAGCAAGGTAAAAGAAACCCTTGTGTGTGGAACACTGCTCTGCAGCAACCAATGTGGCAGCAAAATTATTAGGACAGCCATGAGCAGGGACCATGGCTATTTCCCTTGGTACTATAGGACCATGGTCCTTTTCGTCAATATTACAGTGCAAAATAAATCTGATTTTTGGTTGATACAAGAGCTACTAGATGATCACTTCAGCAAATGTTGAATACCATAACCTTCCCAAACACATGATTCTGGGTGTGGGCATATCCGGAGTTCTTTAGACTGTCCAGAAGCAAAACGTGCTCCTATTCAAATTGGTACGCTAGGATCAGCATGCATTTACTGTAGGAAATTCATCCCCTCTAAATCTGTTCAAGGTTAATTGTGTAAACTGAGATGCAGTGTTTATTGCACACCTGATGGTGTATTTCTAGACGTTCCTAATGAATCTTTAGGATTATACTCAAATGCTATCTACACAGCTGAAGATGCTCTTTTTGCCATTTTAAAATGATGCTGGTATGGAGGAATTAAAGGCAGTCCCTCTGCAGCTCTGGACTACCCATGAGAATGAATTAAGGCAATGGTAGTTCAGTGTCTGTTGGTAGAAGAGGAAAAATAAATCAAACCTGTTCTGAATTGTTACAAGGTATTATTGATCCAACTTTCAGTCCATGTAACATTCCTATTTTACCAGTTTAAAAAAAAAAAATGGAAAAGTACATAGATTTGTACAAGACTTACATGCAGTGAATGCTGTGGCAGTACCAGCATTTCCAGGTGGTCCTAATCCGGCAATAATATTGAGTTATTGCCTTTTCAAGATAAGACAGAAGATTCTGAACACGTGAGATGGACAAGCGATGCCTGCAATTGCTCTCGAGACCTTTTGTGGCACCGTCCAGATTAGTAATTCCACAAATTTTCTTAAATTATTTGGTAAAATCCTACCATCTACATTTACATTTGGGAAAAATGCATTAAAACAATTTCAAGTGATCGGTATGCCCCGCAGCTCTCAGAAGTCGCACAATCTGTAAAAACTTGTGTAGTTTGTTTAGAGCATAATGTATCTACATTAGAAACTGCACCTGTTCAATTAAAAAAGCCTTGGGGACCATTTTGTTTGCTGTGGGACTTTATTGAACCTCCACAAGTGTTTAGCTATGTATCGTGGTTGACATTTTTTTCTGAATGGGTTGAAGCATATCCTTCTGTGATAAACAATGCAGGTATGGTAACTAAGAAATTTGACTGAGTTAATTCCTAGATTTAGTGGTCTCTGTTGCATACAATATGATCAGGGCACACATTTTACTATCAAGTAATACAGCATATTTGTAGAAACCTAGATGTTAAATTGCAGTTTCATTGTCCCTGTAGGCCGCAGGCTTCATGAATATTGGAAAGGACCAATCAAACCATGAAAACTAGGTTAGCTAAAGTTTGTGAGAAAACAGGTCTCTAGTGGCCAGAAGCTTTGCCTTCAGTTTTATTTAGTATTAGAAGTGCAGTTAGCGCTACTATAAAGCTGCCCCCTCATGAAATTCTCATGGACAGAGCCATGGGAATGCCCAAGAGTTTAGAGTCGCAAAATGTTGATGAACCCATACATGTTTATTGCAAATTTCTGCTTTATTTTGCATAAATACCACAGCATTGCTCTGCATGCAGAATGCCCAAGAGTTTAGAGTCGCAAGATGTTGATGAACCCATACATGTTTATTGCAAATTTCTGCTTTATTTTGCATAAATACCACAGCATTGCTCTGCATGCAGTCCAAAGATTCACAGAGCAGGACCTGCAACCTGGAGACTGTCTACTTTGAAGTATGTTTCGGAAGAGACTCACTTTGACGGAGATGGAAAAAAAAACATACCTGGTTTTGCTCAGAACTGCTAATAGTATTCATTGTGAGGGCCTCCCACCAGGATACATGTGCCACATGTCAGGAAGCCCCTCCCTTGAGTGAGTTCAGACAAAATTCCATTGATGTCATTATCAAAATGAACCAGCAGAATCTACCGCTGGCAGAACCAGATGAAAAACCTGGGACATTACTGCAACCAGAAATGACAGCTAGTGACATTTTGCCGTCTAAATCGCATCTGAAACTGCAAACCGGTTGCTATCAACCTTGATTCCACATCCACCATCTAGATCTGATCTGGAACTGAATGCAGTTAAGTCACTGTCTTTTATGACTTCACAAGGACTAAAAATTCTCAGATGAACAGACACTTTCACTTGCTATTAGACATTCTTTCTAAGCTATTTCTTTCTGTCCCTGACATGAAAATGTTTTATACAGTTTCAAAAATATTGTCTTATCAATGAAAACATGCCTGTGTCTTAAACAGAAATACAATCAGAATGCTGTAAATAATCTTCAGTAACATGATCGGTACTTGCGTATTATCGCAACCAGATTTTCGCGGTTGCGAATTTACAATACTTCTGCACAAACGAGGCCGCAAACCACTGTAAGGTGGTATTTAGGGTCGGTTTTATTTGTTGTGGACTAGCTTTCCATTACAGGGTCTGTGTGAAGGGGAAGACAAACATTTGAGGAAACCCGCTTTGTGTTTGAGTGCCTTACACACGCACGCTTGAATTAGAATGCCTGCTGTTGTTCTGACGGATTATTTTGACAGTGTGAAAGGAAGCAGCCTTCAGAGAAGGCAAAGGCAGACCCTGTAATGATGGTTTTGGCCACTTTTTTGGGAGTACTACTTGTAAAGACATCTTCAGGTCAAAATTAAAAAAAAAAAAAAAACTGTTGCTAACAGCCACAAAGTACAGGAAGAAGAGCATTGTCCGGCAATGAAATGTTTTCGGAAAGTGCTCTTACTACGTGTAATCATGAAGTGATTTCAGTAACTGGGAAGATGCAATGACATGCTGCTGCCAGGGAAGTGCATGCATAGACAGTTGACTATTTTTCTAATTTTTATTCATAACCCTGCATAAAAGACCCTTCCTTGTCAAAGAAAACACATTGTCTCCCATTTTTAAAATCTTACCGGACACATTTCACTATTGGGAAGCAACCTTTACGATCGCAAAAATCTGGTTGCGATAATACGCAAGTACCACAATCTATTTCTAACAGAGCTCTTGTATACATTATACATGTTACTAAAATCTTACTACACTTTGTCATCTTCTATTTTGCTATGATTTTTATCGCTTGTGGTCAGTGGTATTGATTTAATCGTTTTGCATTTGTAAGTTGACATTGTATGCATTTTAATTTAAAAATGGATGCTTTTACCATAAAAAGCATAAGGCCTAACAATAAGATAGCAAGTGAAAGTGTCTGTTCATCTGAGAATTTTTAGTCCTTGTCAAGTCATAAAAAACAATGGCTTGACGGATGCTTTCTAGCACTGGATGGGGGAATGTGCAGTGTGAGGCATACTGCTAGAAGGAAAAACGTTAGTGTATTTAATTTCCAATATTCTTTCATAGCATGGTATTTCCTGAATGTTTTGCAGTCTGTATCTGATGATTTGCTCCCAGCCTAATTAGTGATTACTGACAGGGTAGAAGTGTAAAAAGTTTTGTTCCATGTAGAAAGTTTGAATATGGAATTCAAAACTCATGCCTAATAAAGTCATAAACAGAGTCAGGCGATCTTAGTTAGCAAAATTAATGCTGTAGTGTTCATTTTTAATTAGTCAGTGGTTGTTCTCAAATGGTTGCAATAATGTTGCTTTTAATCAAAGAAGGTATAAAAATTCTTTGAGTTTCTAGTTCAGGGAGGCAGGACCTTTATTTCCTAGGCTTCTACATGCATTTCTCTTTTAAAATTACCTGAACTATATGCAGTGTGAAAGTTATTGGGTACCTTAACACTAAAATGGTCATCCACTCCTTTAAATGGGACACAAGCTCTCTGATGTAGAGGTTATGATTTTCACTCCAACTGCTCTACAATTAGAAGTGAAATGATCTATGCTGGAGATCATGTTTACTTGAGGATTAGAGGTCAACATCATCTGCAGGCAGCCTAAGCTGGACAGGATCTAAGCTACTGATTTTTATTTTACATTTATTAACCAGGAAAGTCCGACCGGACACAGGTCCATTTTCAGCGGAGGCCTGGGGAGAAAAGCTCCAAGCAAACAATACAATTCCACAGAGACAAAACAGCAGCATCCAAGGAAAAATAATATACATATAGGATACATATAAGGAATACAAAAGAGTGCAGATGGTTCCAAGCACAAATGTAGGTACAAAAACTATCACATAAGAGAACAGTGAATATATTTGAACATGGTTAGCACAGATTAAGAATTTTGGAATTTTTTGTCAGTAAGCCATTATTCATACAAGTATATAAAAGATACAACAGTTTTTTTTTGAGTTGGGTAGCAACCATTTGATACTAAGCAGATTTCTAGCAACAGGACATAGGGAGCAGCCATTTGATCCCTAGCAGAATCTTAGCACCAGTGCAGTGATATGGCCTAGCCTGGGGAGTAACATGCGAGTGCCAGTTATTTATGTAGTGGGTTTTGAGAAGTTTTTTTAAATTGGGAAGTAGAGGTGGAAGAAGTTAAGTGGCTTGAGAGTGAATTCCAGGTTCTGGCAATCGTGCAGGCAAAGAGATTTACTTGCATCATTTTTGTTTGATGACATTTATGTGGTTTTGATAACTAGATCTTAAGGTCCTGGTGGTGGTGTAGAGATGAATTAGGTTTTGAAGTGCTGGGGTTTTGTCAGGGAGGTAGTAGAGCTTATGTGCTATTGAGAGTTGGTTGAGTAAGAGTTGAGGTAATTCGAGCCAATTTAGTTGCTTAAGGGCAAGACAGTGATGGGATCTATGAGAGGAATCAGTAGCAAATTTGGCAATCTTGTTGTAGCAGGATTCCAATTTGTTTAGTTCGCTGTGGAGAAGATTCGTTAAGATAGGGGAGGTATAAAGGAGAATGGATAAGAGGCGAGTTCTTGCTAAGGTGGCCTTGGTAGGTCTAGTGGTGAATTGTCTATTCCTGTAGAGGAGACTGAGCTTCTTGTTAACTTTCTTAATTGCTTGGGCTATGCATGTCAAATCTTAGATTGCCGATTTCATCACCTAATAGTTTTGTGTGTGTAGTTGGGGTAATTTGTATGCTGTCTCTAGATGTTATGGTAAAATTATTTTTAGGAGATCTACCAGGACTAAAGAGAATGAATGTTTTTCTGGGGGGATTAAGAATAAGTTTTATGTTAGTGAACCATTCAGCTAAGAAGTGTTTTTGGGTTATGGCTTTTAGCTAATGTAGGGTGGGGGAGGCACATATAATGGTGGTATCATCTGCATATTGCACAACTGAGGCAGAGTGTGGAGGAGGCTATCTGGTTAGTAAATAGCGAGAACAGAGGTCTAGGATGGACCCTTGGGGGACATCTATGCCTACTGGTAATAGAGGGAACAGTTGTTCTTGCCATAGAACTGCCTGCTGACGGTCTGTTAAGTAGTTATTGAACCATGATATGGTGGAGGAGCTTATGTTAAGTGCTGCTAGACTTTCTAGGAGCGTACTATGGGTTTCATCATGTCAAAGGCTTTTGATAAGTCTAGGAATATTGAGGATACAAATAGACCATTGTTTCTATGGTGATTGACAATGTAGGTGAAGGAGAGTAGTGCTATGGGAAGGTCTGAAGCCATGCTGGGATATGGATAGCAGGTTATTTCTTAGGAGGTACTGCATTAGCTGGGAATGAGCTACCCTTTCTAATATTTTTGATAAAGGTGATGTGCTTTGATACCCTGTCCATGAAAATCACAAATATAAGGGGAGATTAGATATACCCTTGGCAGAGTGCTGTGTCCACCTTGGATATGTTTAATTTAATGTTGAGCATATGGACACAGCCCTCACTCTTCAAATATAGATTGCTGGAAAGAATAACTTACTCTGCCAAAGAGAAGGGGGCAAAAACTTCTGAAGGTGGAGGTGTCTTAAGAATCTTTGGGTTTAATTTATGGGTGAGGGTAGAATGGGTCTAGCAATAGGACAGTTGCAGAGGATACTACTACTGCAGGCAGTGAACTACAGTAGTGGGGAAGCAAAAACAGACAAAACTCTCAGTTTACCAGTCTGTCACTTCCTTTACCCATGGCCATGGGTTATGTATAGTGACTAAAAGGATGAGATCACAGGTACAAACTGTAGAAATGAGGTTCCTCTACAGGGTGGCTGGGCGCACACTTTATGGCAGTCTGAGTTGCTCAGAAATCCAGGAGGATGTCAGAGTGCAGTCACCACTCCTTTGTGTTCAGAGGAGTCGTGGCTTGGATATCCTAACAGTATACCGCTGTACATTTGCTGTGGGAGGTGTACTAAACAGCTGAGTGGGGGTAGATGCTAGGGCACAAACGCATTGGAGGAATTATATACCTCAGCTTCCTGGTAACTATTGGGGACTGTTGCTGGTGCTGTGGAAATCTGGACTACTCTTTTCTGCTTGCCACCACCTTGACTCTCACAAGGATGAGCAGTTCAGAAAGTCAACAAAATGAAAAAAGATTCAGATATGCCTTCTTAGGTCTTTATTGCAGCAGATTCCTTGTGGCAGTAAGGATTTGTCCACGTAACACTCATAACTCCCCCCATGGCTAATTGCTTTAGCAAACATTCATCAATAATCTGCTAGGGGGCAAGTACCTTAGCTGATCTGTTAATGCTGAACAAAAAAAAAACATTGTCATAAGACATTTTGTTTTCTCTTGCGTCAGCCTGACAGAGTTCATGTGAGGTAAGCTGCAGTGGCCAAAGAAAAACAATTTTGAAAATTACTGCAACTAAGATGAACTTTCTGGGGAGAAGAGAAATGTATTTTCAGAAATGTCATGCAGGTTTTCTACTCAAAGATGATTAACATGCTCACATTTCAAGGATGAGGCAAAACCAGGCAACTGCAGACCAGACTACTGATATTAGTACTGTGAAAGGCAGAAAAAAATGAAATATTTGACTTTGACTACTACTCATCCCTTCTATTATAACTATAATTTCTAATGTTGCTGAACCAGAAAAGTACAATAAGACGACTGTCAGTTGTCACAGAAGCATATGATTTGGTTGCATTCACAACCCCCAGTCACAAATACCGACTCCAGGTTTGGAACCTTGTGTCCTTAAATGAACTATTTATTTTTGAGGCAGACACTAAACCATTCTAAAGATGTACCAAATGCAACTGTAAAGAGAATGCTGTGAGCTTTGATCTAGATTTTTATTGTTGGGTACAACATGGCAAAGTTCTATGACAAAGTAACCAGTCTGGTAAAAAAAACAACCCTACTACAAAAAACCAACACTACATTGCTATATCTTAAGGGAAAGGTCAGATAAAGTTAAATATAAAATCCCAGATATCCATTTATGAGAAGTTCTTCTGCATCACATTGTTGAAGGAAGCGCTGGTAGAAATGTATACTGTTGGCAGTTTAAGTGTAAACTAATTCTATGTCAATATGGACAATCCAAGGAAATGTATGCTGCTACCCTAAAATCCTTTAGCCGATATGTGTTTTTAGGCACAAGTACACAGGATCAAAGTGAGCCCTAATATAATATTTATGCTGAGACTAGAAGGTACATGCATCTATTACATCCTTACCTGGCTATACAGTTGAATGTTGTACCCACTCATGAACTGGTGGCAGGTCAAGCAGGTATACTATATCTTACGGCCCTTAGCAAAAAGAGTAAGGGGATTTCCTTGTGTCCTGGTCATATGGTCCATAATCACTACAAATACAGCCTAAGTCTCACCTGGAAAATAGACCATGCCTAGTGGGACTGAACAATGGAATAAAGGAGTTTCACTTGACACTCTGAAGGGATGTCTCGATTTTAAAATAGAACACAACAGTATAACCAAGGCAAAGCAATTGAGGAGCGATTACATAGACAGGATACCGATATAAATTCACACTAAAGAAAAAAAAACAAAAGAATGCGCTTATTGAAAAAAATTGCACATGTACATCTTGGATGTTTATATAGATTCTAACAGATAAGCAAGGAATGGAATTCTAATCTCATGGCACAAATGGTTCTGGGACAGAGCATGAAAAATGCAGGCTTATGACAACACTGCATGTAGGGACAACAGCCACAGATGATCTACAAGTATCAATACATCATGGAATTATGTGGTCTCCAGTACATATACAAGTAAGCAGACAATTACAACCTACAGCATTGCAATTTGTACACTAGTGAATTGTGTACCACCAGAAATGTTAGCAAAGCATCATAGCCAACTTCTCTCAGTCACAGTATTGTACCAAGCATACCTGGTACACATGGTGTACACACATATATACATACACACACATACAAGTGTACCTTCTACACATGTTGCATTGGTTTCAGTGTATATAGCAGGTGATCTTCTGGTACACATGGTACTATGGTGCCCATATGCATATCAAGGGAGGTTACCTATATACTGTATACAGTCACTCACTAGATTGACACTGTAAATTGGGAGCCATCAGATTTCCCCATGACATTAAGTTCGAGAATAACAGACAAATGGCTGGCACCAAAGCCATGGATTAAAACTCCGCTCTAAGGAATGCATTATAGTGCCCTTTAAAATTCACCCAAGTTAACACCTCCATCGATAAAACAGCCATAAGAGTTGATCTGGTAGTTAGCAGTCTGGGAGCATATATAGACAATCATGCCTTCAACCAACACATAGCCAAAAAGGTAAGAAAAATCATTCCGTCACTAAATTTGCACACAAGGGGATGGCATCCAGGTCCAAGGAACTTACGGTACCACTCTACTCAGCCCTTATCTGACCCAGAGTATGATGCCCCCCTTGGTATGTAGCTAACAAGACACTTGTAACAGTTGTCAGCTATGTATGTACATTGGCCAGCATTAGCATATCATTACCCTGCTCTGTGGAGTCAGGAGATAACTGCAGTGTTATTGGCTGATAGAGTGAACTGCTGCCCATGGCCCCAACAAGGTGCATAGTTATTTTGTTTGTTTACATAGATTAGTTGCATTTGGTACATTCTTAGAATGGTTTAGTGTGCTCTGCCTCTCAACACCAAATAAGTCATTTGAGGACACAAGGTTCCAAATGTGGAGTCAGCAGTTGTGTGACCGGGGGTTGTGACTACAACCAAAGCCATATGCTTTTGTGACAACTGACAGCTTCTTCTTGTGCTTTTCTGGTTCAGTAGCATTAGTACGTACAGGAGTCTTTTTCACTGGGAGAGTCTAGGGTATGAATCTGTCCTACACAGATTGCCTTAAGGCCCTATGACTATCCATGTAAAGCAGAGTTCATCCCGACCCTATTCAAATGAAGTCTTGATCATTGGATGGGTACTTGAAAATTCACCCCTGGTCTAGCCCCCGTCTCTGATGGACAGAGGTAAACCCCCAAGTATAATACCAAACATACCCCCACACCCACATAACCCTTTGCTACCTCCTTACTAAAATAGACTCCAACAAATAGAATCCCAAGGTACTTGGGGATAAAACATGGTTGGGCTGTGTGGCTAGACTTATAAAAACCCTGGTGATCATCAGCTTAGTATAAACTTATGAACCTACAAAGCTGTATAGTAGAGCAGAACAGGGTTCTTTGACCAATATAAAGACACTGAAGTATGGGATATGTATCCCCTGAAAACTGCAAATATCTGCATTGTACAACAGGCCTTTGTGGAATATGCCCTGAGCAGGACGTGCAGTTTAATCAAGTATGTGCCACTGCTGCTGCACACAGAATAATGCACCTTGTAGGGGCCATGGGAAGCAGACTTATGTAAGCCAAAGACACTGCACAGTCACTCACCACCCCACAGGGCATTGTAACATGCTAATGCTGGCCAGTATACATGCATAGCTGACAAGGCAAGCTGTGCGGAGAAGGTTTATGAATGGTGCTTGCCACACTTTAATATAAGCCTGGTTATTGTGGTACACTGCCCCCTGCTGGTTGGGAGATCAGCATGGCTTGCAGCCAGTCTGCCCCTGCCATCACTGTGCTAGTTGCATGCTGTACACATTGGCATGTGACATCAGCCTCACTCTCCTTTACATTGCTATTCTGTGTAACCCCATGTCCTGCATCCAAAGGAAGGTATAAGGAGAATGCGCAGGAAGCATGTAGTTCTAATGAAAGTAGCTGTATTATAGACTCATGACAAATGTAATTTCAGCGAAAGCCACTTACATTGAAGTGTTCAGTAATGAAGCGTGAAATCATCATGATTATCAAAAATAAAAGCATTTATATGAAATTAATCAGCATATAGAGCTACTTCCCCACAACTGTGCAAGTGCAGTCCCTTGCAAAACATGCTGGTTTGTTTGCTCACTACTTTTACAATTACATGATTTTGTTTGTTTTGTCACTTTTGTTGGTAGTTTGTGCCTTAGATTTGATTTTCAGTCGTACTGACTTGTTTTTTCATTTTAAGTGGTTTTGGTATGTTGGGATATGCTTGGCTGATTTTACTCTAGATTTGTGTACCTGTGCCCAGAAAGCATGCAGAGGCCATGGTGTCATGATATTTCTATATTGTGGATTATCCACTGCCTGGGGATGCCCTGTACGAAACCAAGTCATGTACTACCATCTTCAAAAAGTAGACATGGAAGGGATACAGATGGTCTTTTCCTCAGAACTTGAGTGTCGCTCACCTATATTTGAGCTAAAGATAACCACTCAGAAGTGTGATTTATTGTCATAACATCACTTTACATGTGGATAAGGGAGGCAAGTACATAGAGGAAAGTGCTGGAAAATCCAGAATGGCATGCAGACAGCAGTGCTTATTCATGATCTGCTAAATTCAGGAGGCCCAGACAGTATTTTTGATAGACCTAATTATATGTACATTTCAGGAGCATTGTTTCTTGATAAGTACAACTAAATCACCCTGTTTTCATTTATGCTTCAGGTTTAGATCATGATTTTTAATGCTGGATTGAGATTCTGATATCTGTTCTGATTCAGATTTTGAATTGGACATTACTTGGGTATAGATAGCCGAGGCCAGAGATAACAGCCAGCTCGTATCCTGCCTTATCCTTGACCTATCCATGACAGTCTCCCACCACATTATTTTATCTAAACTTGCTAACCTCAACCTCTCCCCTCTCACTTCAATGGTTCACCAGTTATCTAACAGGAAACTGGTCTGTCCGTTGGCTCTCTTCCTGCACCTCCTCACTTCCCATAACATCTGTTGTACCCAAAGGCTCCATATCGGGTCCCCTTCTGTTTAACAACTTCACTAATGATCTTCACACATCTTGGAAACTATCCACTCTTACACAAAATGCTGATTTGACTCATCTGCATTTCCATAAAATATCTCTGATTTCCACATACAAACCCAAGACACCTTTTCATAATCAACTTATCCTAAACCCTCAAAAAACTAAACTCCTGCTCTTTCTCCCGCTTTCTCTTTCCTAACATAAGTCAACGTTTCTCATCACATCCTCCAATCACACCATCATGAACCTGAACCACACACTAAGCTCCTTGGTACCATTACAGATTAGCTCAAATTTAACTTAATTTCTTACAAAGCATTAAAAACTCACCAAGAACTAGGTCTCCTATACCGAAACAGAAAATTTCTTGCTCCCAATGCTAAACTCTCCCTGACTCAGGCTCTACTCCTCCCCTCCCTAGTCTACACTGCCCCTATCCTTACCAACTTACAAACCACAACCTTGTCCAAACTCCAATAAACCTATCACAATGTAGCCAGATTTGCCACCAACTCACATCACAAGTCTCACCACTGCCATTAACTCAACTATCTCGAATGGTTAGAATTTCCTCAACTCCTCTTACCATCTCAGTTACAAATGTTACACTGTATAGCATACAACCCATCCACTTGCCCAGCCCTCTCCTGTTACCCTATTATACCCCTACACGTACTCTACACACCTCCAACCAACCACTTTTGAACATCTACCACTTTTGAACATTTTAACATGTGGTATATCACGATAGTGGGGTCAGTGGTAAGATAACTAAGCGTTTTATATGAATCTAGAGTCAGAATCCATTTCACTGGGGACAAAATGATACAAATAAATGTAACGTGTGGCACAATGATCAACTTAAGAGTTTGCCATACAGATATAGTCATGGAACTCAGTGCAGTAAGAAAGGGTGAGTATAAGAAGAAAGGATGCATAAATCTGGTTCCGTAGTGGAACATAGACATGATCTTGCTGCTCTTTCCTGGAGTATAGTTCTCTTGTCATGAACATTAACAACATTGAAGAAATTGAAAACACAGAAAACGCTGCTATCTGAAGGTCCAGCTCAGTAACTAAAAAGCAAAAAACACCTGGTATAGAACTAAACGAGTGAAGACCACCACGAAAAAAACAAAAGAGAAATTTATTGCATATAAAAAGGATTAGTGCTTTCACGTACTGCCAAGGTACGCTTCATCAGATCTCAAAAACATTCACAAGAACTCATATTTTTATATAGCAACTGATTAACTAATTAACACAATCATTTAAACAATTAATTCATTAGCCAATTATTCAACCAATACACAACCATAGTGAAAAAACACTCCTAAAGTGGTCTTGTGACAATGCTCTTGAGATGCATATGTATAACAAAAAATTAAAAAAAAAATAAATATTTAAAAAAAAAAAAATTATATATATATATATATATATATATATATATATATATATATATATATATATATATATATGGACATGATGTTAACATATAAAACACTCTAACAGATAAGAAATACTACCTCAGTAGTTATGCTTTAAACCTGTAACTATCGAATGAAAATACTATTGATTAAATAAAAAAAAGAAAATCTAACTAAAATAACACACTATCATGTCTATTTTAATCTACGTGCTTCAAATATAGGTTTAATAGTTATGAACTGATTTAGACCCGGATCCTGATGTGCTCGCAACTTAATCCATTGGAGTTCCACTATCTCCAGATGATTCATATTATTCCCCCCTCTTTTATTAGGGGTTACTAATTGTAACACCCTAAATTTAAACTTGTGGTCTTCATGAGCAATAATGTGTTTAGCCAAAGCATTTTGTTGGTTCAACTTCTTGATGTCATATACGTGATTATAAATCCTGTCCTTAAGCCTCCTTGTTGTCAAACCCACATAAAAGGCTCAACACTGATCATAAGTAACTAAATATATAAGGTTAGCATCATCACAAGAGGCAAAAAACCTAGGTTTAAACTCATAATCTAATGTAGGATATACAAACAACTGAATGTTATTAGTCATTCCACACATATTGCATTTCCCACACGGAAAAGTACCAAATGAATTAAAACATCTAGGGGGTTGCCTAACATCTGGATAGCTGTGGTCAATACATAACCTCTTCAAGTTTTTACTATTCCTATAAGTAAACCTCTGTGTCTCTCTTACTACCTTAATGATATAAGGATCTGCTGTCAATACATGCCAATTTCCTCGTATTATTTTAATAATTTCTTTAATATCATTAGTAAATCTAGTAGTAAAAGTGACTCTAAAATCACAACTACTGTTAATCAATCCCTTCCGACAAGCATGCACATTATCTGATTTATTTAGAATTGAAACTCTTATATCTCATATCCTCTTTCTATGAGGAGGCACTCCATAATATCAGCCTGTTCATTCAATTTTGATGGTTCCATACATAACTTCCCAAGTCTAATATGTAAATAGAGGATGCATGCTGTTGAAATGAAACAATGCATTCTTCCAGCATGCCTTCCTAAAAAGGGAGGTAGATAACTGTCCCTGTATATCTTTTAGAATGGTAATATCTAAAAAAATCAATATTAGACCTAGAATAGTCCATGATAAATCTTAAAAAATTCGTAGTGGATTCTAGATATCCAATAAACTCTGAGTTCATCAGGAGTACCATTCCAGAACAATAGTAAATCTACAAATCTCCTGTACAGTAACATTTTGTATAATATTCACTGTTGAAAAGGTGTAGACTCTCCCAATGATGAACTACTAAATTAGCATACGTATTAGCACATGGGGTGCCCATTGCGACACCCCATTTTTGCAGATATATTTTATTGTTAAACATGAAAACATTATTAGACAAAATAATGTCTAATAAGGTGCAAACCAGTATTTGTTCATCATTACTGAATTCAAGAGTATAATTCAGAATTTCCCTAATGGCTTCTATACCATACTCGTTAGGGAGAGATGTAAAAAGACTTCTTACATCTATAGTAACTAATAGGCATGTATCAGGTAGTCCATCTTTAAAAAGCAGATCCAATGTGTCAATTAATTGATAGGCGTCCCTTAATATGGTAGGTATATTCTTAATCAGAGAACTCGATGTTTTCTCTATATAAACAGAAATTGTTTCAGTTACCCACCCTTCACCTGCCACTATAGGGCGCATAGGTAACTGTAAAACATTTTTGTGGATTTTAGGTAAACCTTTGATATATGGTATTAATGGATGCTCAACTAAAAAAATATTCATATAAATCAAAACTAATTTGCCTACACATTAAAAGATCATACAAGTCATTATGTATCTTCCTAACTAACTTCTCCAACATTTCATGGTTAATCTCACTATAAGTGACATCTTGTAGCATTAAATGCATAGCTTCATAATAATCTTCAGTATTCAATAGCACTATACCACCCCCCCTTATCAGCTGGCTTGATAGTTAACTCCGAATTATTACGTAAAGTCTGTAGAGAACACCATTCGTTTACTTACATTATAATAGGAGCATTTAGGTTTTAAAAAGTACATATAAAAATCCTTTTCACATATTTTGATAAATCAATCGAAATTAATTGGCAATGCAGGTGAAAAAGTACTTTTCCGTTTAAAATACGATCTCGAAGCAGTCTCTTGTATAGCTTGTTTACTAGTAAAAAACAATTTTAAAGATACAGAACGGCCAAACATTCTTAGGTCCGTCAAAAGTTCACTCAAACGACTATTCTGTGACGGTATAAAGGAAAGCCCTTTATTCAAAAGTAAAAAGTCAATTGAAGTTACATCAAAAAGTCAATTGAAGTTACATCAAACCTGCAATAATTAAACACCAAGTCCTTCAGTCTCTCATTCGGCGCATCTGTTCCAGGTTTTCGCCTCAGTTTCCTCTTTCTGCGACCCCGACTGTTTGACCTGTTCCTCGACACTGTGCGCATCTGAACAGGAAATGGTAAAAAACGTTCCATACTCCCTGTAAGTAGCTTGGGTCTGGCTCCCAATGCATGCTCTATCTGTCTGGTAGTACAGGCCTGCTTGTTAGGTGGAGGAGTGTCCTTCCTCATAGCAGCATCAAATTCATAACTTCTTGAAGGTGACGTAGTCAACAGTTCTGCTGCGTTCATATCAGTTGTAGCTGGAGCTATGGTGCTTAAAGAAACAGTTACATTCTCCCTCGATGCCTCATTTGGTTCAATAGTGGGCAAATCAATAATTGTATTTAACTTATGCTGAGCAGAATTGTTATAATTATTCTTTGGCCATACAAAGACTTGACCCATGGTAAAGTCTTTATAATCTCGTTGTAGTTTACGATGTTTAATTTGCTGCAATTTATCGCTATACATGGCTACTTGAGAGTACATATTATCAAGTCTTGTCATAAATTTCACCTTTAAAATGATTACGTAGGTCTTTAAAGTCTCTACTTTCACGGTTAATTCTGTTTCTAATCAATGAGTAATCTCATTTGTTGCTAAGTTCTATATTCAACTTCTGCCATCTCTTTAGAAGCTCAGGATGGCTATCACCATAAGGCGGCATGCAAAGCACTCACCTCCAGGACTGCATAGGGGCAATCCGTCTGGTGGACCCCAGCCATTAACAAACTTTACAATAAGAGGATAGAACAAAATCCATAAAAGTCACCCTGATCATTATTAGTAAAAAAAACTCAACTAAGGCCAATTTTGAGAGAAAAATTGCCATGGATTCAAGACAATCATAAGGCCTTTTCAGCTATGTTAGGAACCTGGGTGGAAACTCACAGATATGCTCAGAATTAGTCCATGATACAAAAATCACTGAACCCCCTAAAGGAGATCAAATCACAGCATCAATGGGACGGATGGTGTGCTATGCAGACATTGGACCAGTTTGGCTTTGTCAAGGAAGATCATCAAGGCCATTGATGAGGCAGTCCATAAATGTAAACCCATATGTCACAAGATGGGTAGAACCCACAGGGTTAGAGTTGCTGGCAGTTTGCAGATGACTGCAACCATAGTGGAAAGTGCATCATATCCTTCAGATGGCCTGAAGTTAACAAGGTAACCCCAAGCTACCATATAGGTGGCAACATTGCTAAAGTGGTTAGAAAGACCACCTGATCATCATCCAGATCTAGTGAGGTCATTGTTCCCCTGTACTCTTCCTTATCAGACCAATGATTGCATCTCACCAGACATCTCCCAAAAGTTCCTCACCAAAAGGATATATGCTGCCAGATTGAAGAAACCCAGCTCTATTCAGTCGCATACTCTGCTCAGAGGTGACATAATGGACATGCTCCACCTCAAAAAATCACTCAGAGACTCCTATGCTGTGGAATAAAATCCCGGTCCATGTGAGCAGAGCACCCTCTGTTCAAGAGAATCATCTCTGGGTCACTGCTGGACAGAGGCACAGCAAACTAATTATTTTTTCATATATAAATGCCTTAGGGCAGATAGCCTAGTATAAACCTATGAACCTATGAACCTATACCATGGAGAATGACATGGAAGTGTAAGCATGCTTCCATGTGTCGCCTCTGCCATATGAGTCTCTGTAGCTTATTCTCCAATTCTCTGTTCAGCATATTAAACTCATTAAAGCTCTCCATTGTATCTGTGTTTGGAACTGGTGTAGGATGCTGTAGTTCCAAACTAAGCAAGGGGTTGTTCCGTTGTTCAGTAATATAGTTTCATCTCCGGTTTAAGTCTCTACCTTCTGGGTTATAGTCCAATTCAATGGGTATAGAATACATCATGTGATAACTGCGTTAACAAAATAATATTTAATAATTAAATAAAAATTTCTCTTTTGTTTTTTCGTGGTGGTCCTCACTCGTTTAGTTCTAACATTGAAGAGATGCAAAGCAGTGGTCAGCAGCATAGAAAAAAAAGTTGATAACGTCTGTTAAGGCTTGGACAACTGTCTGTTTGCAAGGTACATGCCCTCAAAACAGTTTCATATAGGTCTCAAGAGATTTACTAGCTGTGTGGCTTGTTCACCACAGTCTTTACAGATGAGAAAGGATGACATACAGAGGATAAAGTGCATTTTCAGTTCCCTGTAAGCTACTTCAGTAAATGGTAAGCAAACTGACTAGTCCATAGTTCATGTAAATGACATTACAGCTGTACCAGCAGATAACATGCATTGTTTCTTAGCTTGCATTTACGTTTATATGCACCTTATTCCCCACTCAGACTGGGGAAAAACCCTAAGAAGGTTAGGCAACCTGCTTTGTTCTTAAATATGAGTAGTGGAATCTGAGAAAATCTGGTTTATCCAATTGTATATTTATGGTAAGAAAGTTCAGCTTTGGTAAACAAGGTGCACACTGACTTGTGAAATAACTGCATCCAAGAGCTACTACAGCTCCATATTTCTGCTTTGCCCCCCAAGACTACCTTACATATATGTGCTAACACTAACTCTAACCCTGCCCTTAACCCTGCATTACTTTACTAAACTCCAACCACTACATATGACAAAAGGAAACAGAACACTCAACACCAAACACGCAAAACAGTAAATATGTCCCCTTATTGACCCATTACCTTAACCCAAGAGTCCCACCTACCTACAAACACTATAAAAAAATTAACATTCAGCCATTTGAGCATTGTGTGTGTGTGTGTGTGTGTGTGTGTGTGTGTGTGTGTGTGTGTGTGTGTGTGTGTGTGTGTGTGTGTGTGTGTGTGTGTGTGTTTTTCACCTCCCATGCACAAGGTTCGATCTTGACCTCTGGCCAATGCCTATTTGGAGTTTGCATCTTCTCCCTGTGCCTTTGTGGGGTTCCTTCCCACTTCTGAAAAACATGGAGTGTTTCCATCTCAAACTCCTCAATGAATGGAACTGTGGGCAGCAGCAGAGTCTACATGAGGCCCTTTTGGGAGAAGAGTTGTACAGATAAACCGCTTTGGCCATCTACTGTGGTGTGCAGTATTCTCAAGATAGAACATATATCACAGACTGCATACCATGGCAGGACTAGCCACTTGGTGTAAAATATGGCTCTAGGTGTTTTGGTCATGTTGACTAATGTCGCCAAATGGGCATGGGTAGTTACCAGTAATAAGTGAGCTGAGGACCCAGCCTACACCAGGGACGCATTCTAATGGTGAGGGTGTACGTGACCCTATTGACCAGTGTAGGCCCACTATAAAGCCCAGCAGCCCTGTTCAATAAGCTGTCCCATTGCCCAGACTGGATTAACAGAGATACAGTAGCTCTGTTGAATGAAAGCTGGACATAAAACCAACCTGCCAAACATTAAATGAGAATTGCTGCACTTGATGTAGGTTCACAGACAAGAGGCTGGACCTCCTATGTATCCAAGAGACAAAACGGAACTGCACTGCAGCAAAGACACTTTGCTTAGGATCCAGAGTCTACTACTCAGGAGGCTAGAAATGGTGTAGGAATTGTGGTGAGAGGCTCCAGAAGATAGTGAGGGATATCAGAATTAGTGACAGACTCATAGAAATCAGACTCCAGTGTAATGATAGGGCAGTATTCATTATCTCAGCCTATGCCCCACAGCAGGGTTGGGACAGTGAGGAACAATGCATTCAAACAGCATTTGCAGGACCTACTAGATAAAGCAGGAAAATATGAACTGGTGTTGATCATGGGTGACTTGAATACACATATCAGGATAGACAGAACAGGATATGAGGGCTGCCTGGGTCCACATGGAGGGGCAACAGGAATAAAGGATAGGCCATCCTAGACTTCCTCCTAGTAGGGAAAAGGTACTGGGGTAGAAGCAATGATTGCAAAGTCATCCCTACTGAAAAAGTTGGCCCACAGCATAAAACATTGCTTGCCACAATCGGCTGCAAGCAGTGGTCAAAGGCGGCTTTAATGTCAGAGGCCTGACTGAAGACTTGGAAGTTGACTTGAGAGAAAGTACAACAGTTCAAAGAATTACTTAGGGCTCTAGCACCCCAAGAAGAGGAGGAAATAGGTGGAGTTGAAAAATGGTAGCACCTCAAAACAGCATATTTGAGGACTAAACAGATGTGTCCCTAGTCAGCTATGGAAATAAGGTACATAAGGAAAGCTGGTCATGGAATGCAGAAGTCCAGGAAGTCATCAAAAGAAAGGAGTGCAGGAAAAAGTGGAGATAGCAAAGACAGACCAGGCTAGGAAGGAATACTGGTTGGCTAACAAAGAAGCCAAGAGAAAAGTTGCAATATCAAAGAACAGGGCATCAGAGATACTCTACCTGCGTCTGGAAGGTGACTCATTAAGTGGCACAAAGAAAGTATATCAGGTTGCAAAGCAAAGACAGAAAGTAACCGCCCTTCATAAGGGATTCCAGCAACAGCCTGCTCAACAGTCCAGAGAATATCAAAGCAGGTGGAATGAGCATTTCTAGCAGCTTCTGAATGAAGAAAACCTCAGAGAAGCTGTACTGTCCCAGTCAGCCTACAATGTGAGAAGAGGAGCCCACCCTAGAAGTAAGAACAGCACTAAGGAAAATGAAGTCAGGGAAAGCATCAGGCTGAGAGGAGGTCACAGCAGATTTGATAAATATGCTGGGTGAGATGGGGGAGAAATAGCTCCTGAGGGTACTCATAGCAGTGTGGAGAGAAAGGCATATCCCAGATGACTGGAGAGTAAAACATATGCATGCCAGTGTACAAGAACAAAGGGGACATCCACAATGCATCAAACTCCTGTCATATGGCAAGAAAGTTATGGAGGGGGTGATTGATAAACAGATATGCAGACTAGTAGAAAGTAAGATGGGTGATTAGCAGTTTGGATTCATATCAGGATGCAGCACAACTGACCCAATGTTTGCAGTGAGACAGATAGTTGAGAAGCTAGAGATGAGGAAAGTCCTACTGGGCATTCCTAGACTTGGAAAAATCATATGACAAGGTTCCAAGAGAGCTGATTTGGGCAGTACTGCAGTGGTTAGAAGTCCCAGGAGCATTGGTAGAATTAGTGCAAGCTATGCACCAAGGATCCAATGACTCAAGCAGGAACAGTGTTCGGCCACACAGAGGGGCTCCCAGTGGGAGTGGGTGTGCACTAGGGTTCAGCTGTGAGCCTGCTGCTGTTTATACTGATGAACTATTAGCAAACAGGTTGGAGGGAACAGATCATCCAAGTTGCTGTTTGCAGATATGGCATTACAGGCAGACTGAGCAAGAACCTCACCAAAGAATAGGGGAATGGAATGCAAAACTGAAGGCACATGGGATGAAACCAAGCACAGATAAGACAGTGGTAATGGCAGCAAATATGGGAAATCAGAAGAAGCTGAAGAGGAAGATCATGGAAAAGGGTAACAGCTTCAAGTATCTGAGAGGGGTGGTTGAGAAGGCAAGACTGAATGAAGAGGTGAAAGCTAAAATCAAAGGTGTTGCAGGCAACTGGCAGAGTCTCAGGTGCAGTTAATGACAGAGGAATGTTAATGACAGAGGAATGCCAAAGAAGCTGAAAAAGTAATGTATACAAGACAGTGGTGTGGCAAATGTTACAGAAACCTGGGCAGTAAAGGCAGAGCAGATGAGGAAGCTAGAGGTGATGGAAATGAAGTGCCTGAGAAGGGTGGTAGGATGCACACTGTGGGACAGATGAAGTTAAGACATAAGAGCAGAAGCCAAAGTAGCTCCAATTGCAGAAAAGATCCAAGAACAGATTACAGTGGTTTGGACACGTGCAGAAAAGCAGAAGACAATTTGGTGAGGAAGAATTGGACAGATAGGAAGAAGGTAAGAGGAAGTGAGGACATCCAGCAAAGAGGATGGATTGTGTGAACGAAGATCCATGAGAGTCAGGCACAAGTGTTGAAGGCAGGAGTGTGGCACTGAAATCGAGAGAGTTGGCAACAGTTAACATGATACCCTGACCCCAAGTAGAAAAAATGGGGAAAAGGGAGTGGATTATGATGATGAGAAGCCATTGAAAGAAAGCATTCGTTTGTGTATGCACCTGCTGTGTTCGCAGGGAAAGGGGAAGACAGCCATATTGTGGTACCGGCTGAAACGTGGGAAGATCCAGAGTGCTTAAAATGTAAATTTTGAGAAATAGTTAACCCCCAAATGAATATTACAATGGAAAGGCACTTTTTACACTAGAAATCAAAAGCCTGGTGAACTTTTGCAGCATATAACTGACTTGAAATAAGGCTAAAATGTGCAGATTGTGTGATGAGTTGATATAATACAAGCTTGTGTGTGGTATTAATGATACAGTGGAAAGATTTTGCTTCAAGATAGTGATTTAATGTAAACAAGGCCATTGAGATTTGTCAGATATACAGTATTAGCTTATAGAACAGCACACAAATATGCTGATAAATGAGAGCAGCACTGGAAGAAACTGAAGGAGTGCTAATGTAGATAGTATGTAGTAAGAGGTCAAGATACAAGCAAAACGGTGGGTTGGCCACAGCAAAACCCAGAGCAGCTTCAGAAGGCCCAGGGGTACACACAGCAAAGCACAGGGCTGATTCAGCAAAACCTATAGCTAGCCTCAGTCAACTGTCATAATTGTGGTGGTCACCATGAACCAAAATGAGAAAAAAGTGCTTAGCTTTTGTTCAGCAGTGCCATATATGTGCTAACACTAACTCTAACCTCCATTACTTTACTAAACGCCTACCACTACATATGACAAAGGAAATTGACAACAACACACCAAACACGCAAAAACATAAATATATATTGACCCATGACCCTATACCATTACCTCCCACCTACCTACACACACTATAAAACACTATAAAACAGCCATTTGAGCATTGTGTGTGTGTGTGTGTCCATGCACAAGGTTCGATCTTGACCTCTGGGCCAATGCTATTTGGGTTGCATCTCTTTGCATCTTCTCCCAGTTCCTTCTGTGGGTTCCTTCCCTATGGAGTTCTTCCATCTCAAAACTCTCTCTCAATGATGAATGGAACTCAGCAGCAGAGTCTACATGAGGCCCTTTTGGGAGAAGAGTTGTACAGATAAGATAAACCGGCCTTTTACCATCTGGTGTTGTGTTATTATTCTCAAGATATATGTTTTCTCAGACTGCATACCATGGCAGACTAGCCCACTTGGTGTAAAGTGGAATAATTTCAAAAGGTTTTGTAAATCTAAAGAGGCTCACTTTTTTTTTTTTTTTTAAATGAGTTTTCAAAGAAGCAAGTTGATCAGTTAGAAAGCTGTGACCCTGCTTTTATGTTGGTGTGTCTGTGCTTGGTGAAACAGTCAATGCAGTAGATTTGTGGGCCTGTCTTTTGTACTGTTCAGATTAACGGGAGACCCTTTGAGCTCAAAGTATATACTGGTTCAAAGTACAGTATTATGTCATCAGAAATGTTTACTAGCGTAAGAGATGGAGAGCAACTTGATTTGGCAATGTGCAAGAAGCTTGTTGCTTATGGTAGTGAAGAAATTCAAACCAAAGGCGCAGTAGTGCTTTCATGTTACTCTGCTGGGAACAGCTATAACTTGCAATTTTATTTAGTCAAAAGACATGTGCAGTCAATTAGGCCTCAGAGACAGTTTGAAAATGGGACTGTTTTCATTTAATAAAGAAGTTCACCATGTAAGCTTCACCCAAACTATTTGACTATTTTGATATTTTTGAAGATAAACTAGGCAAACTCCAAGTTGTGTACTCCATGAAGATAGAGCACGAGATAAGCCCAGTTGCTATGCAGAGCAGAGTCAAAGCTGAGCTAGACAGAATGGTGCAACTAGAAGTCATTTGTACAGTAGAAGAACCAACTGAATTGGTATCCTCCATGGTAGTAGCTCATGAGAAAAGCTTAGAGGATATCAGAATTATGTATTGAAGAGATTTGAACAAAGCACTAAAAAGACATCATCCAATGCACACAGTCTAGGAAGTTGCTGCCCTTATGCCAAATGCTACTGTTTTTCTGTCTTAGATGCAAAAAGTTTATTTTAGCAAATTTTGCTTGATTATAACTAATTGCTAACCACATTCAGTATGCCATTTGGAAGGTACACATGTCCAAGAATGGCATTTGGAATAAATTCTGCCAGTGAAGTCTTTCAGCATGTGATGGAACAAATTTTTTTTGGCTATCCATGTATTATAGTAGATATTCTTGTAGGAGGCAATGGTGAAGTCAAACATGATTGAAACCTCAAGAAAGTTCTGGAAAGAGCTTGTGAAGTGAATCTCAAGTTGAATCCTCAAATGTAAATTCAGGCTAAGAGTAGATACTTATGTGGGGCATTTGTTTACCATTTCAGGCTTGCATCCAGATCCTTCCAAACACCAATTTTTTGAGATGCCAGCTCCAGATGATGTCTAAGCCTTACGTTTTCTTGGCATGATCAACTATTTAGGCAAGTTTATTCCAGATACGAGTCAACTTTCAGCACCACTCAGAGAACTGACATGCAAAGATATACCCAGGTCCTGGTCAGAACACGAGAGAGTATTTGATGTCTTGAAAGAAAAAATTGCCAGTCCACCTACTTTAAGATACTATGATGTTCACAAACCAGTAACTCTTTCCTGTGATGCTTCTAAGTTTGGTCTTGGTGCAGTAATTTAAAAGGTTAGAGCATCAGCCCGTGCATAGAGAACCCTTACCCAAACAAAGATGCAGTATGCCCAGATACAGAAACAGCTCTCGGCAATTATGTTTGCATGTTTGAAGTTCCATAATTATATTTATAGCCATCCTATTCAGATTGAAACTGACCACCAACCTTTAGTCACTATTTTGAGAAAGCCAATGCACACAGCTCCTGCCAGATTACAATGCATGATGCTCAAATTACAAAAGTACAGTTTTAATTTACACAAAAGGAAAACTTCTTTATCTTACTGATACTTTATCATGATCACCCAGAAAAAAACACTGATCATGTGAATGAGCAACCGGATTCTGAAGTCACGCAAGAAATTTTTTTTCCACACATCTTGATGAGCTTAGAATTCACAGCTGCAAATCCAATTCTCCAGAAGCTCAACAACTATCAGTCAAGGATGGCCTTCAAAGCAATTTTACCAGTAGACATGCAAGCAGTATTTTCCTTGCCAAGACGAGATTTTGTCTGACAATGGTATCATCATGAAAGGTCCAAAAGTGGTTGTTCCAAAATCCTTGCAGCAAGAGTATATTCAGATCTTGCATCATAGCCACCCAGGAACTGATTCTAACAAAGGACGAGAAGTCTAGTATTTTGGCCTTCTATGTCAAAAGATAAAGTACTTTCTTCATGTTCTGTTTGTAATAGTACAAAACTGCATCAACAAAGAACCACTTCAGTTAAGCCAGATTCCTGAACTACCTTGGTCAGCAGTATCTTCGAGTGGAATGGTCAACATTACTTGGTGTTAGTAGACTCTTATTCAAATCGTTCTTAGATTGACCCATTTCCTAACCTAATGTCCAATACTGTCATTACTAAGTTGGAGACATTTTTCTGTCCATGGTAGTCTGCACAAAAGTCATTTCAGTCAATGGTGCACAGTTTACAAGTCAGCAGTTCAAAACATTTGCTGAAACATGGGACTTTATTCATATTACGAGTAGTCCTGAGTACCTGCAGTCAAACAGCTTGGCTGAGCATGCAGTTCAAAGTGCAAAACAGCTGTTAGAGCTCCAGACATGACAGTAACTTACTTTAAACTTGCTTAATCTCAAACATTCCTTGTGATAATCTACTTGGTTCAGCTGCCCAGAGACTTATGCAGAGACAAACCAGAAACACATCACCAATCAGTAGCCATGTGTTGGTTCCATGTACTAAAAACAAAGCAGAGAAAGCCCAACTCATGTAAAAGTGCTGGTCTCAGAAGTCCTACTATGATAAAACCAGCAAACTTCTCAATCCATTAAAAGGGGAGATAGTGAGGATGCAGACGAAAGGATTTGATCCGATTAGACTTATGAAAAGTTTGGATGAAGAACCAAGACCGTACATCGTTGAATCTCAGGGAATGGAATTTAGGTGGAATCGGAAGTATTTACTACTGTTGTCAGAGCCAGTGTTACAGCATCATGCCTGTAATAAACACTAATTCGCATAATGACTTATCCAATCTTCCTGTTCCAGTGAACATTCCTTCAGATATCCTTGTTCCTGAGAATATCCCTGAAAGTCCTAAAGCAGAACATTCCCCAGTGACCGTCCCTGTTGCTAAACCCAGTCCTAACTATTACATTACAAGATCAGGTCACATTTCCAGACCTAGTTTCAGATACACGGCAACCTGGATATGAATGTTTTATTATTGTCTGTATAATTTGCATGCGTAAGCTGCGGTGGTGCAGTGGTAGCGTTGTTGCCTCACAGCAAGAGGTTCTCCCGTTCGATTCTTGGCCAGAGTGCCTTCTGTGTGGAGTCTGCATGTCCTCCCCGTGGTAGAGTGGCATTCGAAAGACATACATGAATGGGCATGCCTTCGTTGAAGGTTGGGCATCGGGCTGGCACCTCGGCACTGTAAAAATCTACTGCCAATCATTAGCGGACCGGAGTTGTGCTGTGGCGACCCCTAACCAGGAAAAGCCGAAAGAACAACATTTAAATGTCATTGTCAATATGAGAAAGCTTAGCAGACAGAGAATGTAGATCAGTGTGTGTGATGTACCTTTACGAAGCATTCCAGTCAGTGGGCACATGCATATAAGTACTGAACATGTGCAAGCAAGACTGCCATTTTGATTGAGCAGCCAGAGTGAAAGCATGTGTGTAAGTCAGTTTAATGTTCCTGCCATCCACCCTGATGTGTTTGCATGCAATAAACTACTTAAATGAATACCCAAGCCTCATCTTATTCAGATACACAAGAGTAACACAAATCACTTTTATTCCCTAGGTAAACACACATCTGACTTCGGCGCCATATTAACATGGTTAAAGCAAAAAATAAACAACTTTCCTTGGCAAAAAATCTCATATTTGTTCTCACTAGAAGAACTGTTTGTTGGAATGGGTGCTATTGACTAATTCAGTGGCTGTAAATTGTATGTGGCTTCATCATCCTTTCCCCTAAAAAGGAACATTACTACCATATTCTTACAAAAGCCAAATGGTTGCCTGTTATATTCTTACAAAAGCCAAATGGTTGCCTGTTATAAAGCACACACTCTTCTTGGTTTTCATTTACAATTCTTAATTTACAGTCCTTTTCCTTTCTTTCCAGTAGTCTTACTGTTAAAATCTCTTCCCATCTTGAATGGTTACCTCTATCTGCCCCTGTCTGACCATTCTGCATAAGTTTCAATGCATCAACCGTAAGTTCATTCATGGACCCCAAGTTCTAGGAAGCACTACCTCCAAGTTAAAAGATCTTTAGGTACTTCCCCAAATCCCTCAAACTGAAAAAAACACTTTTGAAGAAGCTAAGTGTACCTGCTTTATTAACAGTAGCATAATATCAACTAAGAACACTATAACCTGCCTACTTCAACTATATTAACTCCATAGAGCTACAACCTGCCCTTGTGTCTCATTTTCACCTCAATATCTGTAGTACTAAAACTGGAATATTGCACAGTGTAAATTCTGGCCCTTCTTTCCACCTTATCTCTTTAGTACTAACTCTGAAATTACTGGGTAGATACGACTGCCCTTTCTCTTTCTCCACAGTTCTGACACTACTACACATGTTTTTCTTGATGTATAAATATTGTGTTATATATTTGCAAACCTTACCACATTATACTTTGAAAAACTTTTCACATTTTTTGTTAAATATAACAAGTCTTGGATTCTTTACTGTCACATCTATCTTTATCACTTTCTGCTTTATAACTTTGTCTGGCCTACTAATGATCCATGGAGATCAGAGCTCTATTCATTTAGTACATTCAGATAAACTGTGCCTAAAATGCACTTAGAGCTTCCTAAACCATGGTGGTATAGAAGCTTAAACAGCACTGCTGGAGGCTAGATGGACTCCATGATTTTGGAACATTCAAAGATAAGTGTACAGAGCTGGAAACTACCACAGTTTCATTTCACATCCAGTAAACTGCACCCAAGGCCACTCCAACCAGTTCTACACTACTTCTGGTACAGAATATCTCTTTCATAGGTTCATTTTATGCTCAACTTCTGAAACTTGCTTGGCTACAAACATCTGCATTAGAAGCTGAAGCTAAGTGAAACTTGCAGTAGTGTATTTTAGTCTTCTAAGTACAAACTTGCAGTTTTAAAAGTACTGTATTTTCATTTTTTTGTTTCCTAATTGTGTTTCTGAACAGTGTGCTGTGTGTCTCTCTGCAGTTAGTTCCCCATCCACCCTCCCTGTAGTGTTGGTGGCTCTGGAAATGCCCACCCCTCATATTCTAAGCCTAGTGTTCACTCTACTTAATAGAGAGATTTTGCAGTATTCATCTGCTTTTACTGTATTTGTGTTTCCTCTTACTTTATTTTATTCTAAGTCTTTTGGTTTAAGCACTTAGTCTTCATAGGTTGTTTTACATTAGGAAGGTTTGTGGTCTGCACTCTTGTGGCAGGACAGGTAGCATACATCCTTCTAAGCTGGGAATTGCTGATTGAAGGCCCAGTGTCTGCTATTCTAAAAGTGTATTAGTTCTGGCTTAAGCACTTGGGCTTCAGGCCAGTTATTCTACATTGAGGGTTGTGGTCTGCACTCTTGTGGGAGGAGAGGCTGGATTCTGCCCTTCTGAGCTGGGAATTTCTTGTCACAGTCTTATTGTGCCTGCTTATTTGAACTGTTTTTTTCTGAAATTGGTGCGCCTTGTTGCTGTAGCATAGACCAGATTCAGACCTGCTGAATCTAGCTTTGTTTGTATAACTTGAGCACGGATCTTTTTTGGAGAATGTTCCCATGCACCCTAGTAGCAGGAGTGTGCAGTTAGAATTTGCCTGATTGAAGACTGCTAGAACAGGGCTCAGTTTTGAGCTTTTTTCTGGTTAACTGGGTAACTTGTTTAAATTGGTTTGTTTTCAATGTTTTTGTATGTATGTATGTATGTATGTATGTATGTATGTATGTATGTATGTATGTATGTATATATATATATATATATATATATATATATATATATATATATATATCTCAACAAACTTTATTCATCTGCTTTTACTGTATTTGTGTTTCTTCCTACTTTATTACTAGGGGCATCAAACTACAACTCTGATCTGCGATATATAACTAAGTATCCTTTTCTGTGCATTGAAGTGTTTTTTTGATTGTATCCGCTTTATTTTCTGAAAAAAAAGACAAAAAAATACCTGAAAAGTATTGTATCAGTGAGTTGGAATCTGTAGTATGATCTTTTTTTTTTTTAGAAGAGAGGGACAGTTGCAAATTCTTACCCCACAGAAAGTACTTGTGGTAGTGTCAAAACATACAGTTGTGTCTGCAAAAATGGGGTGCCAACTGTCATAAGACACTGATTTTAACATTTATCTGGGTAATAGGGTGAACTTCTGACATTTTGCTGGCCATAAGATCAAGCAAATACAATATACATAGATAAGTGTACCTATTCATCTGGTATACCTCTGAGAGGTAGGAAAGAAACATAGAACATAGAGAAAGCTAACAGCGGTCATATGAAGAGCATGCAAAATGCACACAGTTACCAGAAGCTAGAATCAAACCAGAGGCACTGGAGACATGAGACAGTAATCACAGCATGACCATGCCATCCTGTATATTCAATGTTTTTTCTGTCAACTTGTCATGTTTGCTCTGTAGCTCTTAATGATTTAGCTAGTACTTACAGAACATATAAACAGTTTCTGTTAGGACTAGGTTGATATTGATCCTGTGAATAACACATTTTTCATAAAATGCACATCAGATTCACCTAAAATTTTATTTTTTCTTGTATTATGAAAAATGAACAGTATAGTCAAGCAATCTTAAATCATGTAATGCGATTTGATTAAAATAAATCATCCATATCTGGAGTGCATGTGCCTTCTGTGGAATGTTGGGCGCCGCCCTGGCAACTCAACACTATAAAACTCCACAGCCAATCATGAGCGGACAGGTGATCCTCTGTGGTGACCCCTAACTGGGAAAAGTCGAAAGAAGATTTTGACAAGCAGTGCATTTTTCTTTAAAACCTGTTCAGGCACATGAAAATGTAGTACAACACAGCATAAGTGTCATGTGACTACAGTTTCTGAAGATTTAGCTTTTAAATATAAAGTTCTATTATGACAGATGTGCAAGTTGTAAAAATGCATAAAATGTTACAGCAGCTCGTCTGATACAATTTTACTAAAACCTAAACCAAGTTTGTTTCATGCCACTAACATGCCCTCATCGGTTGCCTGCCATTTGAGCTTGAATCTAATGGAAATAAACCGCTCCTGATTTTAATTTGTTGGTGACAAAACCTCACAAAATAGAATGTGCCTGTTTTCTAGGGATACTTAATGAAAAACTTTGACAAAATCAAAAAATATAGGGATAAACATCCAAAGTCAGGGATAAATTTTAAATATTGTCAAGTTGTGAGAACAGGTTTTGCATTAGTGTGCTTTTCTGAAGGATATAAAGGCTGAAACTCATATTTGTCATTTAGTGACACCAGTCCTCAATGTTTTGTCAGAAAACCACAGATTTTATCAGGAACCGATAAAAACTGATCTACTCGTACTGACCATCACCTGCGAAAATAATTTTAGGAGGACCAGATCATCCACTATTGTTGTCTTGGAGAATAGCCAAATTCTTATTGCCAAGGTTTGTTTTATAACATTGCATCAATTATCCTGCCGATTTAGCCTGGTTCTGTAATGCAGAGGAATGGTGTCTTGAAGGTAACTCGGGTGATTAGAGTTTGATTAGCAGCCCCAGGACCAAGACAGCCAGGTAGTGAGGGAGATGACTGAATGGGGTGTGACCAGCTTGCTTCTCCTGGGGTTTTGAAGGGTCACATCTGGGTGTTCGATTTCCTCCATGCAAATTGAGGAAACTATCTCCCATACTAGGAGCTGGTGGGCAGGACTGTCCTTAAAAGTAAGGGAATGTCTTTCACAGACAGTTGATTGTATGTTCCCTTTCCTTGCACAGCCGAGTGTGCAAAGGAGTCCTGGGGGGAACAGAAAGATAAACTCCTTGATAATTGACTACATGATGGAACCTCTTGGCTGACTCTGTGAAAAGGGAACAAATAGTTCCATTGACTAAGAGGGGGATTGGCAGGAAGTGGGGGAAAATGAACACAAAAAAAGTCTCCTGAAGCACTATACTGATAGACAACCATAAGCTGTGGTTAGTTAGCCTCTGTCTCTGCTGGTAGCACCAGATGCATCAGGTTCTGTTATAGTGAGTGAGGTTCTTAAATTCCCAGACCAGATGTATCAGATTCTGATACAGTGGGATCAAGTTCTTAAATTCCCAAAGATGATGCACCAGGTTATAGTATAGTGAGTTGGGGTTCTTACATTCCCAAACCAGATGCATTAGACTATGGTAGAGTGGGACAGGGTGTTTACATTCCCATCCTGGATGCATCAGCTTCTGATACAGTGAGATGGGGTTCTTACATTCCCACACCAGATGCATTAGATCATAGGACCCTAGGATCATAGGAGGTTACTAGGCTACTGGCCCTAGGGTCTGTCTTTACAAGCCATGTTTTTCACTTGTTTCCCCTCATAGACCGAGAGAAATAGACTATATTAGAGTGCAAATTTATGACCAGCACAGACTGCCCCTATCCAAGAGAGACACAGGTGAATTTATTGTTTCCCATCCAATTGTCCAAGTTACATTAAAATAGGGTCATTGAGGAGCTTTAACCTGAATTGGAGTTTGTTCCAGAGTGGCAGCCTCTGGGAGATGTATCCGTCTCTCCAGAAAGTCCTGCTTATGCTTCAGGTTAGGTTAAGGTCTCTCGAGCAATTTTGTCCCATTAGATTTGTGGTTCTGCAGCATTTCCATTAAGGTGGGGTCTGAGACTACTCTGTAAGCCAGGCACAAATCATCTCTTAGCAGTCTATATGACACAGAATATAGTGACCGTGCCTTCAGTCTGTCCTTGTAGGTCATGTTATAAAGGCCTTGAATTTTCTTGGTGAGAAACCTCTGTCTCCAGCTGCTCCAGCTGCTGCAGGTGTCTGGTGAGGTACATAGAGAAGGGAGCATTATAATCTATTATTAGTTTGATGAGTAGAGGGCAGTTGTAATTTCCTTCATTTTGGACGACATTCCCTTACTTTTGAGATGGGTAATTTAGAAGGCCTTCCTCAACACTGTGGACACATGATGATGGAAGTAAAGGCTGTTATCAACTTGTGTTTCCAAGTCAGGGTTTGAAATTATGGGGGTATTGCTAAGACTTATTTACTGAAGGGGATAATACTTTTTTTGCATTAAGTTTGATTCAGTGATTTTGGATCTTATTTGTCTGTGTAAGCCCTTTTTGTAGTATGGTGATAGTTTTGGATTTCAGTGACTGCACCCAGTTTGCAGTCATCAGCAAACCTGATAAGCCACAGACCATCTATTTTTGCCTGAACTTCTTAGAAATAGATTCCAAACAGAAGTGGACTCAGCACAGATCCTTGTGGAACACCACTAGTAAAAGGTCCGCTGGTAGAGGTGGAATCACCTACTTTGACTGTATGTGTTCTGTCGGTGAGCCAGTTGGCTACCCATCTAGTGACATATGAGTTTATCCCCAGCTGGGTGAGTTTATTGATTATGCCTGAGTGGGTGATAGTGTCAAAGGCCTTGGCTAAGTCAAGACAGGCACTATACACTATTTTGGCTTCATCCAAAGTTTTGAAGACATTTTCAAAGAAGTCCACCAGGTTTAACAAGCATGATCTGCCTTTAATGAAACCAAATTGGGTCAGGTCAACAGTTTGAAGGTCTCCTATATCCTTGTTGATTAGGTCCATGATGATTAGGTCCATGATGATTATTTCCATGGTCTAATTCCCAGGGTCAGTCGAGGGATCTCCTTTGTGTAAAGGGATCACAGTTGCAGTTTTCCATTCAGGTGGGACAAAGCCAGTATTTGAACTGTGGTTGGAGAGAGAAACCAATGGTTCTGCTAGCCCCTGTTTTAGACCATTTAGTAAGCACAGCCCGGGATGTTGTCCACTCCCACAGAGGTTGTGTTTTTGGCCTTGACGATGGCTATGACCTGCTCATTGGAGATAGTAGGTAGAGGACTAGTGACAGGTACATTTTGGGGTATGATTGGTGAGGACAGTGGAAGTTTTTGCTGAACCTGTCTGCTAGCAGGTTCTGGATGAGTGGCATCATCCACTAGTTTTGTGCAAATCTGAGCCCTCCCTTTAAGATTTTGGATGTAGTTATAGAATGCCTTGCAATTATCTTTAGCCAGGGATGCTAATTTGGTTTTGAAGTTAGCTTTGCAGGACTTTCGATGGCTAATTTGTTTATTCAAGGTGTGAAGAATGTCTTTCCTCTGCTGAGACCTTTCCTTCTTGCTTAGTCAGCAGTTTCTTTCTCTTGTTGTATAACCTATTTATGCTGGATGTTCACCAGGATGGTTCATTTTTTGAGGATCCTGATTTAATCCATTTGGATACAGCAGAGTCTATACACTTGTATAGGTGTTTATACAAGACATTAGTATACTCCTTAATATGGAAGACAGTGCTGTTGGTGGTGAGCAGGGGTTTGAAACTTATTTATGCTATTGTGTAGGAGGCTATAGTTTGCTTTGGAGATGTTTTAACATTTTTCCTCTTGGGGGGGGGGGGTGTGTGGTCAGAATGAAACAGATTTATGATCTGACCTTACCAGGGAGAGCCCCACACATGAGGTTGTGCAGCGATCTCCCATATTGGTGAGCACTAGGTCAAGGATATTTTAGCCCCTTGTGAGGGTGCTGACCATCTGTTCCAGAGCATTTGGGTTAAAGTCCAGGAACCTTAGGGCAAGTGTGTTAGTGCTTGTATATGTTGCCCAGTTGCTGGGGCGATAGTTAAATTCACCCATGATTAGGGTGTTTGGCTGTAGAGTGACTCAAGTAGGCCCAGGTAGACAGTGTGGTTTACCTGGTTCATGCTGGTGGAACTATAGCTAATAATGATGTGGAGGGGGGGGGTCTTTACTACAATTAGCTAGACTTGGAGTAGCTCTAGGAGTTGTACTGTTTAACCAGTCTTGAGGTGTATTTGTCTTTTAGAAGATAGATAAACCTCCCTTTCGTTCATTTTTCAGTCTGAACATGTGGAAAGCATTGTAGCCTTGTATGGTCAGGGTACTCTGTGGCTTTGAGCCATGTCTCTGATAGTGCATATACATCGGTGTCTTCCAAGAGTGCAGTTTCTGATTTAGACTCGTAGCATTAAGCACCATAACCTTGAGTTTGTCTCTAGAAGAGGTTTTTACATGTGGAATTTTGTTCTTATGACATTGTCTAAAAAAGGCACTATGGGGAGGTAAGCACCTTAAACAGTAATCAAGACAAGAGGTGACAGATGAAGACTGTCCCTGGCAGAGCAGTGACCATATCATCCTAGGCTGACAAGATACTGGATCCCCCTGGATTGACACTAGAAGTTAAGCCAATTGTTAAAGTCCATCACTTTTTTGTTTGTAATGAGGCATTCTGGGTGAAAGTAGAATGCTGCTTAGGGACAGGGACATACCTGTATACCTGTCTGGGACACAGTGAGCTCAGTCGTGTCTCTCTTCATATAGTCCAGTGAGGTACGTCTCAAGCTGTTCACCCCAACATGGACTATGGCAGAGTTATAATGGTACTTGCTGTTGAGAGACTTTAGTGTCATTTGGCATATCCTGGCACCCAATACACAGCTGACCATGACCTTGTCCAGCCTGGAGAGTGGGACATGTGTCTCACTATGGAGTTGACTATGACCAAAAGATTTGGTTTTGAGGCATTTTGCCTTAGTGGCTTGTTGGGTGAGACACTGATGTTTGTGTGTAGTGGATGCTGTTGGGACTGCATTATGTATGGACGGTTTGTGTTTGGGAGGTCTCTGCTCTTTTGGTGTACTTTTAGTAAGTACCTTCATGTATGTGGGTTGTGTTTTGTCGTTGGTTTGGGGAAGATGTGAAATGTGTGTACGCTGACAACCCATTTGGTATCGGATGTACTGTTTCGTGAGAGAATGAGCATTGATTCCAGATTCATAGTATAGATACAGCTCTAACATATTGTATTAGTATGTTTTAGGAGTAATGGGTTGTCCGTATACATGAGGCAGTTACTAAATTGCCTCATGATGCCCATGTCTATCAGGATGGCTGCAGAAATGGTGGGAAACTGTCCATCCATTGTCAGGTCTTTTCTGTAATAAGTAGTGGAGTGGTGGGGATGGAACTAGTTCTCCTGAGGGACTAGTAGAATCAACTAAACTATGTAGGTTTGGAAGTAGGTGCCTGCATCAATGGCCTTAAAATGTGTGCAGTTGAGTTGCTCTCTTGGCAGCAGCAAGAGGTGTGTAGTGCACAGAGAAACAGGGAAGACTAAGATGGCACAAGCAGCGATCAGGGAAAATTGACTTTCTAAGTCTTTGCATCTATAATTGGCAGTACTAATCCTCATTACATAATGAGCAGCTTAAGCTGTTTTCAAACAAGCTGGCCAATAGAAATTCTCAATACTGAGACTTACTCCAACAATCCCGAGCTCAGATGGTTACTGGGCTACACCCTTCTGCCACAGGGGTTCAGGGGGCCCTCTTAATGTAAGATTGCTAGTTTTAGTGCATAGATAATGCCAAACAGTCTAGCTTCAGCAAATCTGAATCTGGTCTATGCTATAAAATACACATGTACCAGAAAATACAAAGTGCAAGAAAAACATTACGGTACATGGGGATGGGGTTCTTACATTCCCATAGCAGATGCATCAGGTTATGGTACAGTGAGATGAATTTCTTACATTACCACTGCAGATGAATTAGATTATGTATTGGGATGGGAGTCTTACCCTCCCCACACCGGATACACAATTTACTACACAGTAAGATGGGGTTCTTACATTCTCACACCAGATCCATCAGATTCTGGTACATTCCAATAGAGTTCTTACATTACCGCACAAGATGCATTAGATTGTGGTACACTGGGATAGGATTCTTACATTCCCATAGCTTATACATGAGAGTCTGGTACAATAAGCTGGATGTCTTCCATTCCAAAACCAGATGCATCATTTACTGTAAAGATAGATGTGATTCTTACATTCCCAAACCAGATGATGCATCACTTACTGTAAAGGGAGATGGGGTTCTTACATTCCAAAACCAGATGCATCACTTACTGTAAAGGGAGATGGGGTTCTTACATTCCAAAACCAGATGCATCACTTACTGTAAAGGGAGATGGGGTTCTTACATTCCCAAACCAGATGCATCACTTACTGTAAAGGGAGATGGGGTTCTTACATTCCCAAATCAGATGCATCACTTACTGTAAAGGAAGATGGGGTTCCTACATTCCCAAATCAGATGCATTACACTATGGTAGAGTGGGACAGGGTTCTTACATTCCCACCTTTAGTGCATCATATTCTGGTACGGTGAGATGGGGTTCTTGCATTCCCCCAGCAGTTACACCAGGTTATGGTACAGTGAAATGGGGTTCTTACAATCCCCAAACCAGATGCATTAGATGATAGAGTGGGACAGGGTTCTTACAGCCCCACCCTGTGTGCATCAGATTCTGGTACAATGAAATGGGTTTTTTACATTCCCAAAAACAGATGTATCCAGTTCTAGTACAGTTAGTGAGTTTTACATTCCCACACCAGATGTATCAGATTCTGATGCAACAGATGGTGCAGTGGTGCAGCCGTTTGCATTGTCACCTCACAGCAAGATGTTCGCCAGTTAGATTCCCAGTTGTGGTGCCTTCTGTATTGAGTCTGCATGTCCTCCCTGCATTTGTGTGGGTTTCCTCCCATGTTACAAAGACATGCATCTGGAAAGTTTCTCCCTGGGCTTCCTGCTGAAAATGGTCTTGATCCAAGTTGGACTTTCCTGGTAAACAAATGTTAAATAATGAAGTAATGGGATGGGGTTCTTTCATTCCTGTAGCGGATACATGATTCTGGCACATTAGGATGGGGCCTTTACATTCCCACACCAGATGCATCAGATTCTGGTACAATGCGATGGATCTCTTTCATTTCCACACAAGACTGGGTTTGGATGTTTTCCTTTAGCCTTTGTGTGTGTACATCTCACAGTTACCTATAGAAACCATGTGGGGCTTTCTAAATTGACTAGTTGATTTCATATCCTCTCATGTTCTCTAATGGTAATCACCTACAAAATATTGTCTGTCATCACCAAGGGCACAATATGATTAATAAATATGAGCTTTTTAACTCATTGTCTTTCCAGTGTGCACATAACTATTCAAACAACATCCCTACTGTTGAAGGACAACAATGGGATTTGATTTTTAAATGCTCAGCTTCTCGGTCCTTTCCCCTATTTACAGTCCCTGGTATGAGCAAACAGTACAGCATTTAAAATATTTTAAACCTTGTTTCTCTCCACTAGAACAGTACCTTATGTCATGGTGGTTTCACTTTCAAAAAACTTTTATCCCACCCTGGAAAAGCTTGCTACAGTTTTCTGGTCAATTCTCTCCCCAAACTGACATCACCACGATAGTCCTAAAAACCCAGCCATGCTGTGATGTTATAGCTCCCTGGTCCTTACCCTACTCATACAGAAAATAAAGGCTAGAACAAGGAAACAGTACACAAGTCAAGTTACCTGATGTGAGCAGTCAGTCACAGCAGGTATCAGCTCAAATTACCCTTAGCACTTTGACAGCTAGGGAAGTTAGGTAGTTAGGTATGAAAGGGGATAGATGAGTTGTAGTACAATTCAGGCTTCACAAGACTGCAATTTAGCCATTCTAAATGGAAACAGCAGTAAAAAGCAATTTTGAAAGTCTGCTCTGTGGCATTTGCACTGTTTGCTTTTTAAGTAGTCATTGAATGGCATGAAACGTTACTTAAAACTAACTGAAAGCAGTGTATGTATGTATGTAAAATCAATGCAGTGACAGGAGCTTTAGGAAGAAGAGAGGCCTGTATGATGTAAATTAAGACAGCCACTTCATTGTGGGATACCTAGAGGAGGTCTAAATCAGGATCACTTCAAGATGCTAGACCCCATGTGGTCAGACTCAAATGACAAAAATATTTAAAAAACCTGTAAATAGTCCCAGTGTGGTGCTAAAATGTGGTGTGGTCAGACTCAGAAATGACATATAAAAAATATTTAAAAACCTGTAAATGGTCTCAGTGTGGTGCTAAAATGTGGGAAACACCAAACCATGATGAAAAACGTTTCTTGAGGCTCTACTTTAACCAGTATGTACTCTTACTGGAAGATCCATTTACTCCTGGACATTCTCTTGGGTCCTGTCAAATTCGGCAAACCTGCTGCACATGCCTTGCTCTGGGGTACAGAGGAATGGAGCCCTGACCACAAACAAAATGACCAGAGTTTGATTAGTGGCTTGGGAGCTGGTACAGCTGAAAGAGAAGGGGGTGGGACTGCGGTTTGTGGCACTTTGCCCATTCTGTGGGTATGGACCTAGCTAGGGCATTTGGCTGGGCAGATCTCTGCAATTAAACCATTGGTGGAGATCAGGTTCATGCAGGCATGTTGTTAAGAGAGCAGGCCATTGCTTCATTTGCAGAGATGTGAACAATTATGAGCCCACAGCAAAGCCTCCCCTTGGATTCTGCAGTTATGCACAGAGTCAGGAAGTTTTGCTAGTGCACGTTAAATTCCCTGATGGATGCCTGGATGATGGACTCACTTAACTGTTGCCAGGGGAATCATGCATTAGAGACAACGTTTGCCGAGTGGAGATAACTGGAAGAGCTGATGGTTTACAGACATCAGGGATCAAAAATGGTCCTGCACATACTTCTGGCTTACCAAATTCACCACATCTCTTGTAGTCCGGCATAAGCAAATATTGTCTGATGCTTTATATTTTTATCCTTTCCCAAACAACTGTCAGAATAAAAATGTCTGCCTTATGTTCCTTTAGTACAGAAGTGAAAGGGATCCACTCGTTCCTCCACATACCTAGTAATTCCACTCAAACATTTAAAAAAATGCTGTGATATTGAGTTTAGCAGTGTGACGGGGCCTTACTTTGTGCAGCTTCTCTCAAATAGAAATAGCATTAGTACTTCCGAAAAAAATCCTAAGGGAATGGTCCTCTTACCCAAGGCATGGTGAAATATATTCCATCAGTCATAGGTCTGCTCAGTCTGTTATGTAATTTAAACTCAAAGGGGTATTTTCTTTCACAGTTGCTTTCCCCTGTTTAAACATCCCCCACTTTCACTGTTCTTCATTAAGCCTGCATGTTAACCAATATCAGAGGAAGTTTCTCAATCACTGCTTTCAGTCCCCTTCATTCTTTCCACAGCAGGGACTTTCTGCAGAATGTGGTTTATAAATGCCTATTAATTTCCCAATCTTTAGCAAGTTGAACGCTTCATGCCTTCTTTCCTCCGCAGTAAATTTTAAATGATGAAAAGCTGAATGTGTCAATCCCTCCCACACACTCAGAGGCTACTTTCAATTCTGCATCACAATATTCATGGAATGATGAGGTCCATTCAGGCATTTGTCATTGTTAAAAAAACTTTTCTGAAACTAATTTTTGCAACAGTGTTAAACTGGCCAGTTTGCTGTCTTGCTAATTATTTCATGTATGTTTTCAGGAGCTTTATTAGAGTTTTGACAAATGCTTACCTTAATAGCATAAATGGGCAAAGTCTGCCATGTCGGTAGTTTTAGTTCAGCTCCAGGCATTGACTAACTTCTTGTCATTCCCTCATGTTGCCTTAGACTTTTTCTTCCTCTTTGAATAGCCTTAATTTTCTTATCAAAACATGGTCTAAATCACTCAGCTCCTCTTAATAGAATACATTATCTATAACACCCAAGTTTGTATGACAACCTTTTTATAGATGCTGCTGTTGGATTTGTTCTCCAGAGCTCTCCTTTTTAAAATTTTAACTCCAGTCCATATTCGCATCTCAATAACAGAGTGGAGTGCTACTCAAATGTCATCTGTGGGGCAACTGTGTTTTTCTTACTTGTATGAAAATTTTATCTTGTGGCTAATGTGCATATGCACATTTAAGGGCTTGCTGTGCTTTCTCCCCTTCCTTAATGTGCATGAGTAGTCCCATATGGCATGTCACCCCTCAACACACACCGCCCCACGGAAGGCTTCTCTGCAACCACGTCTTGTAAGGGAAAGGTGCACATTTCAGGAAGCTAAACTGAATCTGTACTCCGTCACTAGTAGGTGGCAGCATTATAGCAGACTAGACTGCCTTTTTCCCTAAAGATAGGTGCTAGCTGTCTGGTCGCACCCTCTTGTCCTGCTGTGGGTAGCTAATCAATCTTGGCTCATCTGAGCCAGTCAGGCCTTTGACCTGCTGTGATGTAAAGCCATCTTTTCAACTAAGTTTGCCTCTGGTCCCTTAATTTATCTTTGGCCACTGTCCCCCACTTTAGCATAATCCATTCCACTGAAATACGTTAACATTGTGTTTGTGATTGATAGTGCACCATCCAATGGGAAAAACAAGCTCCGTCATTACTGTTAACTAAAGAAATCTTCACCTGCAATTTTCTTGCTTTGTTAGGACCACATCCAGAGTTCTCTCTTATGGTACAGGTCCACATCAACTAAGCCTTTCATGGTCCAAGACCTCTGCTATAAAGCTCGGGATGAATGCCTGCTCCTCAAGTTCCAATCCTCCATGGTTATTGCCCTGCATTTCTTTATTCTCTCCCCAGTCTCAAACTCTCCTCCTAATTTGACATGTTTGTGAGTTTGATGCAGTGTCAGTTCACCAGTATTTGCCCTCCTTCCTCCACCTTAACTGCAGGAGGTCTTACCCTAGCTTTGATCCTTATCACTATAACTCCCTTGCCATTCACTTCCCATGTGACACCCATTTGTAATTTTACTAGTTCGATGTGCTTTGTCAGGGTAACTTTCATACCCAGAGGCTCCCTGGTGCAGGTTTGTGCATAGTGAGACTGAACGAGCAAAAATGCAGACTTACATATACCATGTCTGATACTGTTGTCTCCTGGAGCATTTCCTTTTCCCTCAGGAATGGTGACAGTTTGTACATATGAATTCAAGGGTGTGATGACAGGATGGCTTGCCCCTAGCAAAAAACAGCTTTAAAGGAGAGCAGTGAAGTTTAACATTTGCTATTCTCCTACATTTTTGCAGCTTTTTTTTGTTTGTAATTCTGGGACTTATGAATCTCAGAATTTATAACTGGAAGCCTTGTGTCAACTTCTGGCTTCTTGAAACTAAGTCCTCATATTAAAGTGATGTTTGGAACGTTATATTCCAAGTGTGCCATTTTACCATTTGCCTAATTTATCAAGTTTACTGTGTTAATAAGATTGATAGGTAGTGTTTATGCCACATGGCCTGAATTGTGTTTATGCCACATGGCCTGAATTGTGTTTGAAAGAGGTAGATGGTAAAGCCTGCTTACTAGGTTAAGAGATAAATACAGCCCCTCCCCTTTGCCATTTCTAAACAACCTGTACTCTGGTACCTCTGTGTTCTAGCCTGTCCTGTCACTGCCCCATGTCTCATACTAGAGTGTGACCTGGCTCCTCATGCAGCCACTGCTTACAGCTCTTATTTCTTCTTTCCCACGCTTGGCTGCATTTCTTAGTAATGCTACCCAGTTGTGCTCTGAGCTGCCCTTGTTTGTTGCTCAGTCCCTTGTGCCAGTTTTCTCCACCAGTGTACTGTCTGAGTATCTACCACTTTTTTCATGATGATCCTCTCTACCACTTTTTTCATGATGATCCTCCCCCTGCCATCATAGTTTGGATACGATTGTAGGGATCTACATTTTCAAAATAGGCTATATATAGTACACCGATCCAAGTCATCTTTTGCAAGTACAGCACAGATGAAATAATTCATGAACAAGATACAGCATACAAGCAGTACAAGAGCAGTATAAAAACATAGTAAAAGTTATGAAAAAGTGATGCAGAGTTACAGATATTCTATCATAATGGAAATTGTATGCGAGAAACATTTGAGCCATTGGGGTAGAATATCAAGATTGCTAATTGTAGTGAATGATTACCAAAAAGTATAGTATATATTTACAGTTATTATATCCACTGGAATGGCATTAAAGCTGGTGCAGAAAAAAAAAAGGGGGGGGGGGGTGGAAGATAAAGATGCAAGTAAATGAGACGGTATGAAGAGATGGAGGATAAGGAAGTATTTCAGCATCACTAGCCCTTCAGAGATGGAGGATAAGGAAGTATTTCAGCATCACTAGCCCTTCTAAGCTATGACGTACAGTAGCCTACCATATAAACTACTGCTTCCTGAAAAGTAATGTTATGGCACCTTTTATGACAGCTATATAGAACCAAAACTGTTAAGACTCATTTACTAGGTGTAATATCTAAACTAAAATACACAAGTACAAAAATAAAAAGTAACTTAGGTCCATCAGTTGATTCCTTTCAGAAAATCCTTGTTTGCTAGCACCATAGTTCTCCACTGTCCCTGATTTTGCACAACATTCTTTATTTTGCCTAATATTTTGCCTTGTACCTCAGATGTTTTAGTTTTTTGCTAAAATCACTGTGGATTACAGTCAATAATACCAGAGAGAGTTTTACACTTTTCGTTCAGATAAAGCATATTGATGCAAAACCAGTCCTATTAACTTTTTAAGTGAAATAATATTTAACAATTGCCCCTGACACGTGGCCTTTGCCGCTACATTATTTTTGTCTCCATCTAGAATTCTGCAGCCAGGAAACAGAGATGTCCAGCAGTTGGCCATAAATGCATTCTATTTCCTGGACATACAATCTTGTTTTCCAGCTGATCTTTAGGTTTGTTTACTTTTATTTCTGTTAGTTCAAGAGCTTTAACTCTGTCAGCACAGACCATCACTTTTACGATGAGGGTAGATCACACAGGTTTAAGAAATACAGTGTATTTACTGCATAAAATGAATTTCATGTTTCACCTCTTACCATGTCCATGTGCAGTTCGAATGCTGGCAAAAGCAGGAAGGCCCCTTTTGGCCAGGAAGTGTCCAATACGAAATGCTGGCAAGGCTAACATCTGAAACAATGGAGAAAGACAGTTTTAGACATATTGGACTAGATGAAAATATTCTGATACTTCATTTGAAAAATATCCACAATGCGGCAGTAAAGAACAATTGCAGAAAAATGCAAAAACAGACTAATGCATCTAGTGGTGTTATCAAAGAGCTACTTTTTTAGTAATTCTTACATTTCAAGAAGTCAGGCTAGCTGGAAGGCAGTGACCCCTTTTCAGTGCATCCAGTAAAAAATGCACAATTGATGCATTATTAATAAATACATTAACACTGAGGAATTTATGCATTTCTCTGCAGTTCCTTGCGTGTCCAATGTAATGAAGAAATTAAATTTAAAGCAATTTAAGGCTTGTTGGCATATGGGGTTTATGTCTGACTGGGCTAATGACATCTGACATTCAGTTGGCATCCCTGGGATTGGAAGGCAAGATAAAAGATGAGTCACAGGGATTGATGGACCAGGTCTCTTGTCCTGGTGGGTGAGGGGCATTGCTCTCAACCTCTTAGCACAAAAAATCTGGACAAAGCCAAAAGTAATGCAAGGACAAAGTCCCCAAAATAGGGACACATTAAATATTGCCCTTATAAACAAAGTTGCTAGAATAAAAGTTAGTGTTACCGTATACTTTCTGAAGGATATGAAGTCAAACTCAAATGCCCATCATTTAGTGATTTTAGTCCTCACTGATTTGCTGCAAAAATCCAGAAAACTACAATGTTAAAATAGACCAAAAATCAGAGGCAAAAATCTGGGCATTCTGTGAACATTTGGACAGTTGAGAGGTATGGTGAAATATGAAGACGCTGTGGGAGTCTTGGGTAATACTATCAACTTTTAGAGGCACTATTATGGCCATACTGCTGCTGTCCATCTTTTACATGCATTCTGGATGACCGTGGCATGTACAGGAATGTGTGTGCATAAGCCTGGTATGGTGCAGTGCACTCAGGGGAGAGGTCAGATGGATGGGATCAGTACATAGTTGCCTATGGTCAGTGGTCAGAGGGGTATCCTTATCCCCCTCTGGACCATGTTTGTAAGGGCTATTTTCCCCAGTAGAGGTGGCACTAAGGGCTACAGCACTAAAAACAAGGAAGCACCTAGTGTCCAGAGCTAGGCTAGATCCTATGACAAAAAAGATACTGATACAAGGAAAACTGGTAAACCCACAACACTCAAGAACCACAACACTCAAGAACCAAGAAAGGAACACATTACATGAACCAAGTCCTAGAACGGAAATTACATCTATCTTATATTAAGGAAAAAGGTTAGTTATATAATTATTTCACTCAGGGTTGATCCTTCTGGGTAGTGCCCATTTATGGGATATCTGGGACAAATGAATCTGATGACAGTCATATGGACTAATATAGTGATGTACCTAGCTTATCTGACACCTGGAGCAGATCATTTTTAACATCACCAGTGGTATTGCTAGTGGATTTGACACCTGGAACCACCTAAACAGAATTTTTTTTAACACCCCCTCCAAACAACTGCAAGTTCCTCAATTCTTGTCTGACAAAAGAACGAATACTTTTTATATTGACCTAATAGTTTGAACTTTGATCCTTACTGTCTGAAAATGTATGTAAATAATTATCCAGTAATTAGTGAATTCTAATAAAACCAAAACATCTTCAAATGGTGCAGGTCAGGCAACTACTAAATACCTACCCAAACGCAGCCATTTCAATGGCCGACTATGAATACCTCAACATGTCTAGGTGTGATAAAAAAACAAATGTACACAAGTCTTCTAAACCCAGATTAAGGAGTGCAATTTGATGATAGCAGAATCAGTCATTATATCCAAATCTGGCCCTTGTACCATGTGTGTACCTCTTAAATATCCAAGTGGAGTAACATTTAAAATTAAAAAAATAAATAAAATAAAAAAAAGAGTCATTGTAATGAAGTTCAAATCCATTTCACACAAATACAATTTCTTGCCTAGCCCTGCCTGCAAAACCATCCATTGCCCAGTGTCAATATATACTTCTCAACTTTTTAGCTTAAGAGTTAGGGATAAAGCCAAAAAATAATGGGGGACTATGATCCAGAAACAGCAACATACTACATATTTAGAAAATTGCTAGAACAGGCATAGCATTAGCATGGATTTTTTTTTGAAGGTATGAAGTCTGAAATTCAAATGTCTGACTTTTTTCATTGACTGCAGTCAAAGATTTTCTAAAACCACAAGTTTTAAGAACAAACCAAAATATGAGACAAAGTCAGACATTCTGTGAAATTGGTGATAGCTGAGAAGTATATGGCCATATTTCTGAACTTCTTTGCTTAAGAATTCTGGAGAAGGCCAGAAATAGTGGGAGGCAGACTGCAGACCAGGAATAATTGTAAATATTACTATAAATCAATTAACTTAATTAAAACATTAAGTTGTGCATCAACATGCATTTTCTGAACAATGAGAAGCAAGAGTAATGTTTAGCATTACTGAGTAATACTTACTGATTTACTAGAAAATCTAAATTTGAGTGTCATTACAAAAATAGAGAAAAATCAGGGATGTTCAGCAAAATCAGACAGTTGAAAGGTATGATACTCATTTGTTTTACCTGCTTGCCAAAAAAATTGTTTCACTGTACTGCTAATTCATCTTCACATCACCAAACCTTCCAGATCAGTTTTCTACAAAGTGTAAATTCTTGAAAAGATGCATTGTAAGATCACCCACATTTATTTAAATTGTCTGATTCTCTGCATTTTTCTTCCTAATATGTTATTTCTTCAGTCCCATGTTGTGCCTCTCAGACTGTCAGCAACAGGGGGGTATGTCCAAGTGGGGTAACAATGTTTGTTAAATGCCAGCACTCCTCATCCGTGAGTAGATGTGCTGACATTGTAAACAAACACTGCTGATCCCGCAGAAACAGTGGTGCTCAAGTGCTTCAAAATGCTGAAAAAATAGGTCGCACGCCTACACTACTGGCGAAATGGACAAAAAGCTCCATTTTCAGATAATTTAAAAAAAAAAAAAAACAGGATGGCAACTCTACCTATGGACCCTATATCCCCTTCTTGGCTGTTCCAGAGGCAGACAAGATTCCCCACCCCATACTTGTAATACCACTGGAATAAGAAAGAAACTAGATGAAAATGTATGAGAAATGTAAAGATAAAATTATGAGTTATGTAAATGGTAACCATCTACTAGTATCACAATTAATATCCACAAACACTGTAGAAAAGTTAAAGTTAAAAAACTGTACAAGTAGCTCACTTTGGAGCAATAAGGAACAGCCAGTAAGGGAAAAGATCTGGTTTTCGGATAAAGACAGCGTAATAGACAAACTATTATATGATTGCCAGGGTATCAATGAGTAATGATAGTGTGTTACTCTAGATGTCTAATCTGCCCATAAATGTTGGACTGAAATCAGTATTGGATTTCTGTAGTCCAAACAATACAGATAACCTGTTGATGTTCGTGACAAGTGTTTAAGATTTCCTCTTGCTGAACCAGTAACATCATATTCTGTAACTATCCAGTACTAGACAGGAATTTTCTTCATGTTTGGTATAACCGTTCCCATTAAATCTCTCAAGTCTACCTTTTCACAGCAATCAGCTCTGGCTATTTTGGCAACAAGGCCATTGTGAGAAAGATAAATCTTATGCTGATGCGTTAATGGCATGGCATGTGCTTCATGCACATTTTTGGATACAAATGGCATATTGGAAAAACCGTCAGAATAGCGAGCATTAAAATGATCCTATGAAGAAATTGTTTGTTGTGTAAGATGGCTACAGAAATTCTACACATCCTTTGACAGAAATAATTGCAACCATTTTTAAAGTGTAGAGTTTTAACAATGAAATTATGTACATTACCGATCATGAGAGAAGCTAAAGTTGTAAAGAAAATATGCACAGAGCAAAAGTGCAAAGGAGATTGCATAATGGTGAAGGTGTTTACCTTGCAGATGCAAGGTGCAGGGTATGAGTCTCATGTGGGGTAACTGGCTAAGCTAAAATGGCCCACAAGGACAGTTAGCCTAATACTAATCTATGAGCCAATATGCAAACTCCAAGAGTCAGGTAATACAAAAGTTTCAAAAGGGACAGTCTTTGTTGCTGAAACAGATCAATTAGAAGAGATTTGCATCCCCATACAAAATTAAACCATATTATGTGCATGCCTTAAAGAAATCCATGTTAATTACAGAAATCACATAACCAGCACTGTATTTAATCCATGTAGTGATTTAAATGACTCAGTCCCTACTGCAAAAAGACCATTGTGTGAGAGACTGTTATAAAAATGTTCCAAAAGAACTGTAAGTAAATGTCTATCTTAAGTTTGTTAATTTATTAAGAAGCATATTAACTATGTTCTGGACAAAGTAAAAAAGAACAAACCAGTAAGAGGCAAACTATAAACTAAAATAAAGAATTGGGGGTTGGCATAATGGGGTATCTTAAGTTTGTTAATTTATTAAGAAGCATATTAACTATGTTCAGTCTCACACACCCACCAAAATTTCAAAGCCTTTCCTTTCCTTGAGCCAGAATCAGGCAGTGGTCAAAAGGCGATAGATATCTATTAGTCTGAAGAAGAAAGCTATCACTGGAGCCAGAACTTTGTTCACACTGCAGAAGAGATAAGCCAAAGGGCAATGAGCAGAACTGAGGTGAGAAAGTGGAAAGAAACGCAGATACTTTTTGCAACTTCTGCAACTGAGGGAACATGAAGGTAAAAGGTGAGATCAGAAGTTCATTCATCCAATGATCCAAATGATTGTAAAGGTAAAGCAATAAAAGCTGTCACAACCTTTTAACTGGAATGTCCAGATGATAGATAAAAGGACCATCAATAGAAAATTGGTCTTTGTTCTTCCCTCTTTGGGTACTTTGTAGAACAGAACAGAATAAAATCCCAGTGGCATGGATGGCTAAGAGGTCAGGCTATGGGCCCCTTTGGTTGGAGCAACAGAGAAACCCCTCTATTCTATTCTTATTCTTCTCTGAGGAGGAACATCCAGCATGGTGCCCCTAGAGGCAAGGCAAGGAAAAAAAACAACCCCGTGGTGGGTGTTCATGTGAGGATCATCCCTGTCCTGTAATTTCCCAATTTTTTTCTTGGCCTGCACCTCCCAAAGGTGCATAGTTGCCCCACGAGGCATGGCAGCTGAAAAGAAGGTCATTGGGTCTGTTTACGGTAAAGGACTGACCCTGCCCCTGCACCCAAGCCTGCAGAGTTCACCCCTGTTCTAGGCCGGAAAGAGCCCCCTGAGCTCTGCCCTACCACGCCTAGACCTTCCCCCTCTCTGGGGAATCATAAGAAGGATACTGCCCAAGGATCGTCCACACTTCCCCTAAACTTTGGAGGCTGACTTGCAAAAACTTTAACAGTCATACTTTATTAGCTCTGGTAGTCTTCCATTTGGTCTGTCTCAGTCTTTAAGACAACACGTGTCCAAATTGTCAGATTGTAAAGGAGCATCTAAAGGAACATGTAAAGACCTTGTTTTAACATGTTCAGGTTACGTCAGCTCAAGGGGTGAGGATGTCCCAGTGGCAGCCACCCCAGACGAGGCACCTAGGCAGGCAAAACCACATTGTAAACAATGCTTACCCACTCTGTTCATGTTCAGGACTAAATTCCGGGTAACTTTCAAATCATAACATACAAACAATACTGTGATCAATTCCTCTTTTCATTTGTGAAAAGGGGAGAGTTTTTTATTTCATCATGTGAAACTGGCACCAGAGCCCTTATAGCATAGCAAGAAGAAGAAGTATAAACTTTTCCTCCCATATCCAAGGCCCCAGCTTCTCCTCTGTAGGAACGGGATTTCAATAAACAGAAAGCTTAACACCCTTAGCCCTGGCTAACAGTTTCTGGGTCTTATGTTCTGGACAAATAAAAAAAAAACAGTAAGAGGCAAACTATAAACTAAAATAAAGAATTGGGGGTTAGCATAATGGGGTACAGGGTTTATTTCTCACCCTTGGGAATCATCTCAAAGCTTAAAAAACCCTGGGGTCATTAGCCCAGTAATTACCTAGGAACCCATAAACATTTATACATTTGTTCAAAGATAAGTCATGAAAGACCACCTAAATCCCTTCTAAAGAATGTCGGCCCTGAAGCTACAGTTATAGGAAATACTGCACATATAATGCAGTAAGAAAATGACCAATATCCCAAATGCTGCAGATGCCATATGAGAACTTTCAGCAGTCCTAAGGAGGCCAAGTAGAGGGTCAGAAGAGGTAGGTAAAGGTGTAGGTAGGCAGGGAATCCAAAAACCACACAGGGCAGAAAAAAGTAGAGCCTTGAATGAAATACAAGCTCCAAGGAGGCAGCCAGTGAAGGTTCCACAGCAGAAGACAAATATGACAATAGAGTATTCCAGTCAGCAACACCATGCTGCAGATTTATGCGGCAGCTGTGATCAGTCTGACAATGTGGGAGCCAAAAGTAGATGGAATCATAGTAGTTTAACTGATATAAGACCAAAGTGTGTACTGCAGTGGCAGAAAGTGCTTGAAGTGGTTGCTATTCCCAAATAGTAATGGGGATTTGATTACTGCTAATGACTGGACCAAAGATGGTCCAATATTATGCAGCTGAGATACAAATTTCAAGCAATTACCCCAGCAAACAATCACAGCGATAATTGAAAAATGCAGTGTAGCATTAAGTGGTCATAGCTTTCTTCTTTGCAGGGATGAATATGAGGCAAATACATCCCAATGATCTCAATGAGTCAAGGAGGTTATCCAGAGAGTCTTGAGGGACTCAAGTTATACAGCAATCCTAAGGAAAAGGGGTGGTACAACTGGACACGAGTGATACTGAAGACCTTTTCTAATAGCCGTAAGTAGAAGCAAGTGAACCAAATGAGAGGCCATTCAGGCCATTACCCCTGCAAGTCCCTGTCACTTAGGCTAGAACAAGAGCATTGCAATAAGTTACATTACCTAAGGGGCTTCAGAAGCATGTAATTGGTATAACATTACAAGATTTTCTTTACAGCACTTCAATTAAAGCACACCATAAATGGAGCATACTATGATTTGCAGCACAGCATAATCAATGTTATTTTAATCAAGGAACAAAATTCTGTGGAATTGTAAATTTTATTGATTTATGGTAATTATAGCTGGGTGACATTTGCTAGGATGTTGTTTGGTGGTATGTCAGCCACAAGCAATAAGCACCTATGAATAGAAGAGCACTGATCACCAATTTTTGTGATGAGAAATCCAATCTGGTATTTCAGATGGAGCCGAAGCCCAATAGATTTGTACCTGACACTTCTGCTGGCCATGCTCTCCTGGTTTTCTTAGAAGCACAAGTATCTGTTTCTTTTGGAAGTCACTGTCCCATTTGCTATAATGAGAACATTGTGACAGGCTAGCAAAGATGAAAGCCCGTCACTAGTGTGGTTTTCTGAATAGATAAGACCTTATGAATGCTAAATGCTTTAAAAACAAATCTTGGACTTATTATAAATTAAAGTAGGGTTCTAGTATTTTAATTTGTTCTTTAAGCCTTGCAGCAGTAATATTTTCTGTGCCATTAATTGAAAACATGTTTTTAATGGTCTTTAGCTTATGAGGCATCACTGATTCATTCTAGAAACTGGAGTGAATATGTTTTGGTCATTAATGTGGTGTTTGTGTATTTCCTGAATAGTGTTAAAGTACTTTGGCCTACCTCATCTACTTGCATGAAAATACATTTACTCAGACATAACTATTGGATGAAAGCCATCAAACCCAAATTAGAACGAGGGTGATGAACAGGTAAATGAAGGGATATGATCCTGTGAAAGGAGGAAGTTATGTTGGGGCACTTTAAATGGTCAGAGGCAGAGTGGTGCATTCACCCTCTGGGAAGGGGCACCACTATAGCTGTTTTTCAAACCTCATGAACATACCCTGTGGCAAGGCTCAATTTAAACAAGTGCAGGAGTTCAGTGAGGAAATTTCTGGTGTTATTAGTTAGGTATCCAAGAAAGTTATCTGTGCTCATGGTAGTGGTATCTTTAGTTTGAGAGAGTACAGCCAGGACATGTTTCATTGTGATCTTGGGAGGGTAAATGGGGCTCATGGATTTGAGGAATGTCCGTAACTGTTGCTGGAGTAAAATTAACAGTTACTCTAAGTATGTTAATTAAGGCTTTAGGGTCAGAGTGGTGAATGCTATTTCGGACTAGTTCTGCACATTGCAAGCAGTTACTCCTCAGTTTCATATTCTAACCAAAGCAGGATTTGTAGTTATCTTTAGCTTCTGATTCCAGTTTGAGTTCATGTTCAGCATCGGTCTAATACTCATTTTAGTTTCTTGCTAATCTTTATGATGGTCTTTAATGTGGGTAGATTTTATATATGACTAAAAGTGTTTCTTTTGTTTCAGAGCTAAATTGTACTGGTGGAACACCAAGGTGGTTTATTTATTTGGTTTTAAAGTTACCACTATATATTTATGTGGTAGTACAGTTCCGACTGTCAGTGGAGGCTTTAGAATTACAAAAGGATGACAAATAAAAGCAATAGACAGGAAAAAAATGTCAATCTGAATTTAGAATTTCAATAGCAGGGGAAGATAAAGAGGGATATTTAAATCAGTAGTGCAAAGAAATGAAAACAGAAAGGGAAGAATGTGAGATGCTCAAGAAGAATATTAAGGGACATTTTCAGGTAAAAATGGGCATGATAAAAAATGAAGGTGGGAGCATCCTATTAGAAATTGAAGATACTAAGAGGTGGCAGGAATATACAGAGCAAGAGGATGTTAACGTCACTGATGCATACGATGGTATGCTCCTTAATGTAGACCCAGATATCCTGCAGACTTGAATGGCCACTAGAAAGCCTAACAGAGCTGCATGAATTAAGACTTCAGGATGAATTGCTTAAAATTCTATAAAATAATGCTGTAGCAATGAATTTGCCAGAAAATTTGGAAAACATGATGGTGGCCAATAGACTGGGAAACAAATTTGTATCAGATGCAAGAAGGTAATGCTCAAGATCCTGCAAACGAGACTCCAGCAGTGCATAGACTGAGAGCTGTTCGATGTATACACTGGTTAACAAGCAGAGGCACCAGACAGCAAGCTGCCAACATCCTCTGGGTAATGGACAATGCAAGAGAAACTGCAGAGAAATATTGGGTCTATATTATAAGCAAGAAAGCAGAAATAGGCGAACACCAAAAGAGCGACAAACGATCTGCAAATAGAGCGAAGGATGGAAACGCACAACGCCGAACACAGTCCCAGAAACAGCACCATATACGCAGGTAAACCCAATGTAAATACAAAACACTTAACGTTTTTGCAGGGGGGCAAGCCCCATGCACCCCCCCACACCCCCTACTTACATATACCAACTCAGAGACCGTGCTACAGTGGGGAAAAGGATACATTTCCTCATCCCCACAATCACCCTGCTGGCCAGGGAAATCCGCTCGGCATTGTGTCTTTCAGCATTTCCATCCTTCGCTCTAATTGCAGATCGACATTTATGTGCCGATCATATCGGGTTTGCCTAATTCATCTTTCATCTATCTAATTAATTCGTCTTTCATCTATCTAATATAGACCAGAAATATTTAGGCCTGTTTGATTGACTATGTAGACCATAAACTTTGGCAAGTGCCTAGAGAAATGGGGACACTGAGTCACCTTACTTGCCTCCCAAGGAATCTGTGTGCAGAACAAGAAGCAATAGATAGAACAGAGTATGGAACAACAAACAGGTTCAAGACTGGAAAAGGACTAAGACAAGCCTGTACATTGTCACCCTACTTATTCAATGTATATGCTGTAACCCATCATGCAAAATATGCTGGGTTAGATGAATCAGATTCTGGAATCAAAAATGCTGTGACTGAAATTAACCTCAGATATGTAGATAATACCACTCTAATGGCAGAGTGAGCAAAGTGGCCAAAACCATAGGGCAAGGGGGTGAGTGTGTGTCCTTGTTGTACCTCCAGTACAAGAAAACTGGAGCCTGAATTCTCTACCCATACCACCACTTGTGATTTAAGGAGTCGAGTCCATAGCTCTCAACTGTCCAACTTTTCACAGAATATTTGGATTATACTTTTATCTGTTCCTCTTAAAATGTGTTTTTTTGGCAAATCACTGAGAACTGAATTCACTAAATGATAGCCCTTTGGTTCAGTCTTCCTGGAAATGCATGGTAACAAAACATTTTATTTTAGCAACTTTCTAAGGTTATACAAGCAATCAAGCAATGTTTAAAATGTGTCCTTGGTTTTGTCCCCCCCCAAATAAACTGTGGCTTTTTCCAGATGTCTTGTGCTGTGAAGTTGAGAGAGAGTGTCAAGTGGATTTTACAAGGAGCTGAGAGCTTCAGGGGAAGAGAAGTTTAGTGCTGTTTATACAACGTTTGCTTACACTGTTAGTAGCACAACAGGGTAGCATGCTTGCTTTTGATGCAGAAGGCTATGGGTTCTACTCCCACAGTATGCAGATGGATCACTGATACTATACTGTTGTGTTTTAAAGGGAGCAGATGCTGCAGTCCTGTGAATGTCCCCCCTTTGGTGGAGATGCCTAGTAACCATGAACCTGCTACCAGTTTGCCATCCATTCTCTATTGCAATATTACTAGCTTATTTTTTTAATGCAACATAGGCAATTTATTCTTGGGCAACAGACACTTTGTAGATGAAACAGTTTCTTGCTAGAAGCAATCTCTTCATTAGTTATAGATCCCCTTAATATGGAATTATTTGGATGACTTCTGCAGAAATTTTGTATATTTACTGATGCTGGTGGATTGTAATGACAGAAGTTTGAGTGGCCTTTCATGGTTGAAATTTTCGGAAATGGGTAGTTTTGTCATTATTGGTTCATACATTTTGTTTCATTGCTTACCAGAAGACTGCTCAAAATTACAAATTTAAAAACACATTCTAACAAGTGGTGCTGTATTATACAAGGAATATAATTTAATACAATCAGGAAGGTGAATCAAAGATCAGATACATGTATGCTTGGCCCTAAAAATGGGTAAAACCAGCCAAGAGGTAAGCTTAGTCCTCCACTCAGTCCACTGGTCAGATACAAAATGAATGTGGGTTTTTATGCCGTTTCAATGAATGAGTTTCAAAGGCAGAGAAGTTTACTGCTCATTCTAAGTCGGGTTTCATTGCGAGACTATTTAGCTCAGTGTTTATTTTACTTCAATATCTGTAATCATTGCAGAAGTAAAGAAAACAGTATGCACTCCGACGTTTGAACAGTGTTTATGGTAACTGAGGAGAAATAGCCAAGTAATGCAACACTGGAGTGGCTGGGGAGGGGGCTGCTGCAGGAGGGGCTGTTCTGGGGGGCCCAATCTATTATCCTGCCTAGGGCCCCACTTAACCATGATCCAGCTCTGTTATTTTGCACTATTTACTATAATAGACCAGAAGTTGGAATGAAGTGTCAGTTGTAAAAAAAAAAAAAAAAAGCACAAAAGAAAGCTTTTTTTTTTTTTTTTTTTTTTTTTTTTTTTTACAACTGACATTATTTCATTCCATCTTCTGATAATTATTAAATAATAGTGAAAACCATAAACTAACAGTCATATTGTTGAACATGTCAGCACAGTTCTGTGGATTGTGGTCCTCAATTGACTTGGCAGCAGCTCACCCAGGTACTTTCTGGGCAGTCATTTCTGAAGTAACAGTAAAAATTATGACAATGGTGATAAAATAAGACAATGCAGGCAAGAAACTGGAATAACTTGCTGGTACTGAGTTTTCAGAAGTTAGTTTCTTCCTTGCCTTAAACTCATTTTTTCATTAATGTGAACTGGTCCTAGTTTTGTTAGATTTTAAAGTCATGCCAGAAACATTAATTTAAAAGAATAAAAAAATACTGTGATTTTTTTTTATTCTGCGTATAAAAAGGTTATTAAAGCTTCTTGCCTCACTTTAAACCTTCAGTTAGGTTATTGTTATTTTTCAGGTTGCCCAGTTCTTTTGTTGAACTTTAATTGAACAAATAAAAAAAATGCAACAGGTTAAGCTTGAAAGTGGTAAACAGCTGTTGCTCAGTTCTTAAACTTCAAAACCTCATAGCTCAATGGATATAGCCAAAGCCTTAATGAGTCAGGATAAAGATCAAAGGTCCAGAATCAGGGGCAGAACTTAACTATAACATTGTTCTTGTATGCTTTATTGCTAGAACAGGTTTTGCATTAGCCTGCATTTTCTGAAGGATATGAAATCTAGAAGTCTGAAACTCAAGTGTCTAGCATTAAGCTTTGTAATCCTCAAATTTGCTAGAAAATTCCACATACGAGGACCAGACCAAAAATATGACACAATCAGGGACAGTCAAACATATGCTCCGATCTCTCAACCTCTCAGGGCAAGAATCAGAAAAAGTGTGAAAGGCTCAATCATGGGCAAATTTCAAGCTTTACTTATCACCAAAGCAATGGAGGATGGTAAACCGTTCACGCCACATTACACCTGAATAGGGGATTGTGTCAAAAGGCTTGACCAGGTCAAGGTATAGTACAAAAGATGAATAATCTAGGAGCAAACACTTGCATTGCTAGCTGGATTGCCAGCTTGCTCACAGGATGCAAAAGATCAAAATAGGGGAAGTTACCTCTAGAAAGAGCCATGTCACCAATGAAGTCCCCCAGGGTTTGGTGCTGAGACTTTTCTGTTTAGCATATACATCTCAAAAGTAAAAAGAAATACCAAAGGGCTTTGGCCAACGTTTGAGATGACTGCAAACTAGGAGCAGTTAATGAATCCCCAAATGACTTAATCATGCAGGAAGTCATGTCCCAAACAATAACTGGTGCCAGAATCATGAATTGAAACCAAACTCCAAAAAATACATTATTGTATCCGTTGGGAAAGTCATCTACTCCAGGGAACTGCCAAATTGACAATACCCCCTGAGAACTGAACCAGTGGTTTGGTATTTGGGAACTTGTGTGTACAGTGAGAACTTTTGACTAACATGTGCCCAGAGTCATAAGTCTTTCTATATTGCACAGCTTATAAACAAATTGACTGTAACTAGATCTAGAGTTTATTGCCCCCCTTTACAAAGCCCTCGAGGTCATTTTGTAGAATGCCCACTTTGGCATGCATCTGTCCAGACCCATGTAAAAATTGGAATGCCCACAGAATTACCTTACTAAAAAGGATGCAAAAGTCCTAAACAATAGGTCTTGCATGGACCTCAAAGATTTCAGTATATTCAGTATCCTACAGAGTGCTTAGAAGTAACCTGTGTCTGGCATACAAGACATCCTCCAACCTAAATACTGATGGACCTACTGATCAGCAAGTCAAATGGCATCAGAAATACTCAGTCCAGGTATCTAAACCGAATGTTGTAGAGATACTGATATATATTATGGAGGCTACCACTGCTCCAGAACAGACTATCCATTCAAGTAAAACAAAGCTCATCCCTGTCCATATTCAAATGCAACTTGGATCTAAGGATGGGTAATAGAAAATGTACTCCAGGAATGCCCCTTGTGCCACTAAGAGGCAGTTCCTAAATGCTGCATCCCTTACATAGGTCCCCTCAAATTATGGCATAATCAGTTATTCTTACTAGGGATAATACACAATCAGCCATGGGATAGGAAAGACCAATCAGGAAATGTTAATCCAAGCACCAAAAGGGAAATTGGCCAAGCTTAAAATGTTCTCCAAGTGAACCTATGTTGTGGTAGTAAATAGTTTTAAAAAATTGCCCTTTTTAGATCAGTAAGATTACAAAGTGCCCCTTTCACCCCAGCGTTCAACAGCTCTTCTGGATCCTCAGAATGAGGAAGAGATTAAATGCTTTTTGAAAATGAAAAATAGAAAATACAAACACTGCTTTGTTAAACACAAAATTAAACATTCATCTAATCCTCTGTCTGCAGACAGATGGTGAAGTGGAGGTAATATATCTGGTTTTACTGGGCTCAAAGATCTGTGCTGATGGTGATTGCAAATATGAAATTAACTCATTCCCTCTGGCACAGGTCTTCTGAATGGGTACTGTGAAGCCCTAGTGGGTGTGGCTTGAGCCTTTAAAAAATGAAGTTACATTACAGTTCAAATATTTGTATCTCTGGAACCATAAGTGTTACTAGAAATGTGTAAAATGACAAATTATTCAGGATAATTGAATCTTTACATTAGTGGCATTCAGTTTGATGCTTTAAACTGGATTTTATAAGCCAAAATAAAGGCAGTGAATATTACATTTTGTAATGTTGTATAAACAGCTTATATTTCAGTACCATTCAAGGCAGACACATACTGACTGCAGGATTTTCTTTGTACAGATGCAAGCTTTCATTCGAGACTCTGCAGTTCTGTGTGCTACCTGAATGTGGAGATATTTATAGAAATATGATTATTACAATACAAACAGTATACAGATAATATTCAATATTTATTTAGCTGCATTAAACAGAGGTCAGTTACCAACACAACTGTGTTTGCCATCTTGTCTGCATGTTCCTTCGGGATAAGTGACATGTCATTTACTCCTACATAGACAGCCACTAAGCCATAGTCATAGTTGCCCAGTGTGAGGTACTGAAGAGCTCTTGCAGCATCATGGATCATGGCACAGAGAAGCAACTATTACTCTGTTCTCGTCCAGCCTTGTCAGGCTGGTGCATGTGGGTCTGAGAATGGAGTTACCAAATCAACAAACAATTGTACTTGTATTCTCTGAGCTTGTGGCGGTGGATGGTTAGTGACCCACATAGCTTGCAGCTGTGGATGGTTAGTGACCCGCATGCTAGCTACTCTGTTACATGACCCGGTGATTTTGTTGTAGTGCATTTATCCTGAGACTTGATCCTTCAAGATCAAGGAGATTTTGGTAGTGATTTTTTTTTCAGCATCAACATAGGTACATGAATACATGAAACGTAGTGTGGTGCTTGCAGATCTTTGTTTTAAGCCAGAGTTTTTCCTCATGGTTGATAAGATACCTGAACCTCTCACAGGTTGTATTGAGAGTGTGTGAAGTATTACTTCATTGTCTGAGCATCAGGCAGGTTTTTTTTACACTGCCTAAGGACACAGTGCTGGGAAGCTGGGGGCAGATGGAACAAAAGCTGATTTGACATCCATATCAACCAGGTGATTTTATTTCTTGCAAGAGGTCAGGGACATCATTCTGATTCTTGGAGTTGGAAGGAAGGTTACAGTAGACACATGAAGGTGCTTACAGTCAATACCTGAATAAGAGGTTACACTCAGACTTGAAATTGCAATACTTATGGCAGGAATAACAGATGTTCTAATTCTGTAAGGGATTCAGAGTTAGGTTTCAACAGCTTAGTAAGTGGTACTCAGGAAATTAAGATAAAGGTTACAATAACAGTTACTATTAAGGCTTACAATAATAGGTGACTTGCAGTTTGTTGTACCTCTCAACTGTCCCTGATTTTCAGGGATGTCCCTGATTTTGACTCAAATTTTAGCTCTGTCCCTCTTAATCCCTCAACACTGGTGCCTTTTTGACAAAAGGTGGTGAATTATGCTTCATAAATAATGAGATTAAGAGCTAAATACTTATTTTACTTCAGCAAATGTATATTAATTTGCATTTTCTAATTCAGCTATTGCCTCAAGTAAATAGAACTAATATTTTAAAAGTGTCCCTGATGTTTTCTGAATTTGATTCTGTTCAGATTTGCCCCCGATTGGTTGAGAGCTAGTCTCAGCTCAATAGCAGCAGCAAGGTTGAATGCAGAGTGAAGATGCTGATTCTGTAAAGGTGGATAATATGGGGAAATAATATTGCCGACAGTTGACTAATGGTTTCTGTCTGTGCAGAAATGCGGAACAGTACACCCCATAATGTGCAACTCACTGTACCCTGGAAAAATGTAGCATGGGGCAAAAGGCACTGTTATTTAAACATACAACACAAAATCTAAAAACAGCCAATCAATTTGAACTTTGTTTCCTGTGTCAGCCAATCACACAACCCACCAATCTGTTTTCTTTTGGGTTCCATATACTAGATCGAATTTTCACTAATTCGAAATAGTGCATGGAATGCTCACTGCAGCGAAAGTGCACTTGCGCTAAGTTCAGTACAACGAACGGGTGTTGTACTGAACTTCCATGCAGTACTCACGGACCTTAGGGTTAGGGCACGGGTCATAGTAAAGGCATAGCCCTATGAGCTATCCCCTTACCATGACCCGTGCCCTAACCCTAAGGTCTGTGATGGCTGCAGCACAGTGAAGGACATAGCAATGTCCTCCACTATAGGGCAATAGTCACGAACCTTAAGGCATGGGTTAGGTAAGGGAAAAGCTTTACTAACTATCCCCTTACCCTCACCCGTGCCCTAACCCTAAGGTCCGTGACTATCGCACCATAGTGGAGGACAGCTTGTTTTTTATGTCCTCCACCAGGCTGCAGTGTTCGGTGAAGTGCACTTACGCAAAAGTTCACTTTTGTTAAAGTGAACTTTCGCAGAAGTGAGGCTTCCTATTACAAGTTCGAAGTAGTGAAGTTTTGTTCTTGTAATAGGAATCCGTTTCACTCACAATGCAATCACATTAAGTGCAGGACTAGAGTTTCCCTCCCGCACAGCAAAGTAAAAAATTAGCCCAGCTCAGAAGTTAAATGTAAATTCCACTTCTCTGGATGTAGAAGGGATAAGTAGCAAGGTCATATTCAATAAAACTCAGATACAGCAGACTTGTTGTGCAGCTCAATGCTCCCAGCAAAATAAAACAGGGGTAAATAAGATACCGTTATTTAAACATACAAAAAAAATGTTAAAGAGAGCCACTTTGAACTTTGTTTCCTGGGTCAGCCAATCACCCAAAGCACCAGTTACTTTCTGTCAAAAAGCAGCAACAGTTAATTCAGACCTAGACTTTCTGCCCAGCATAACAGAGTAAAAAATATTTTGAATAAATTTATACTTCCCTGATTTGAGGAAGGTTCATCTGAAAGGTCATGATGAGTAAATCTAAGCCACATCAGGAGACTTGCTGTGCAGCACTGTGCTGACCAGCACAACCAAGCAGATGCATGCAGTGTTTTGCTTGGAGGTGGCAGATGCTGTGGTAGCTGTACATCCTGCATTCATGCTTAAGATGCCAAAGCAAGTAGTTCTTGCTCTCTCTCTTTCCAAAGGAGGAGATGATACGACCCGATTTCCTTGTCATGTTTACCCAGAATTGCCAATTTGGTGGCTGTCTCTGCTATTAGTCTCAGAGCTAAACTTGGACATTAGGAAAAGGAATTAAGTAATGAACTGACATTAAGTATTTTGTTTATGGCTAGTGGAACAATGTAAATACAGAATAAATGATGTGTGGCAGTAAGTTTGTATTTTAGTTCTTTCCACTAACCCTTTGCGACTATATTCAGGCCTGCTGCAGGTGCTTGTGAGCTAGCAGTTTGAGACACACCTGCTTGCTGTGGCACCTGCTCACTGTCACTTGCTCAGAAAAGCAAGTGCTCAAACTTCCACTAGCCTGATCGCCCACTTGTACAAAGCCGTTCCCCATATCCAACCTTATGCAACTATATATTCCTATCCTAACCTAAACTAAATGTTAAAACTCTTATGCAGTTCTCATCCCGAGTCCGTCCTCCCTTCCCCTAAACCTCTACTACCCATACCTAAACCTAAAGTCTCCAGTTGATCCATAAACTGGAAACTCCAACCCCCCCCCCAAAAAAAACCCTAAATTCTCCAGTAGCTTTCCAAGCCTAAAACTCCCCTCTGGCTCCCGAAACCTAAAGCCCCTTCCCAGTCTCTAAACTGAAAACTCCCTTCCTGCCTCCACAGCCTAAAATCCACCCCTAATTCCTGCCTCCACAGCCTAAAATCCACCCCTCACTGCCCCGTCTCCCTCCTACACCCTTTCCCATGGCTGCTTACACAAACCTATATTGTTTGAGGGTGAGCATCAGCATAGAGTTACAAGGTGCTTGAGTCCCTAACTTCGAGACAGTGGTCTTCAACAGCTTGGGCCTCGAGTGCCTGGAGTGCTCCCACTATATTATTTACTGTATTTCATATTACAGGTAGGTAGCATATTGATATGAATGGCTAAGAATAAAATCCTGTTTCTGTCTATACATCTAATATAGCTGAAAGAATAGACTAGGTCTGACGTATCATTTTAAAATATCAACTACATGGGAGACTGCTGATTTTTACTTAAGACAAATAAAAGGGATTTCATATGGGTGGTGTAATGAGGGAGATTATAGTCCTGACATTTATAGCTGTTGAAACATTTGTATTGCTAGTGGAGCCTTCCTTTAATACTAAATTATATTATATTACATCAGATATTGAGAGCAATTGTTTGCCAGTGTTTTCTCAAATCCTGCTTAAGCCTGATTCACAGTGGCGGCTGGTGACTTCAAATCAAGGGGGGCTGCAGGAGACAGCTGAATGGGTGGGGGTCAATGAATCAAGACAAATTTCAATGCATTGGCTGCAGCATGACAGCTTACTTAATATCTAGATGGAAACAAAAAGGGTGTGAGGCATGAAAAAATAAATTACTTTTTAAATACAGCAAGAGGTTCACCTGTTCGATTCTCGGCTAGAGTGCCTTCTGTGTGGAGTCTGCATGTCCTCCCCGCGGTCGAGTGGCCTCCGAAAGACATGCGTGAATGGGCATGCCTTCGCTGAAGGTTGGGCATCGGGCTGGCAACTCGGCACCATAAAAATCAACTGTCAATCATTAGTGGACCAGAGTTCCGCTGCAGCGACCTCTAACTGGGTAAAGCCGAAAAGACAAACAAACTGGAATGTCAGTCAAACTCAAGTATAAGAAAAACAAGCAGCACTCAAGTCTAACCACTTCTCCTTGCACTGCAGTTCTAATTATAATTTATATTCAGCTTCATTAAAGTACCAAATAACATGATGAAAGTAGCAATCTCTGTGATAGCCCCACTTGTAAAAATGTTTCTTATCCAAAAAAGACCTGCTGCCTGACAACAACTGTCTTGTTTCATGGGAAAACATGATCAAAGTGAAAAATAAAAGGCAAACAAGAAATAAGCTCAAGATACATTGCTTAAAGGATTATTGCACATGTTATGGACCACACATGATAGACTGGCATTCTGTTTAGTTTACAGCTAAAGCCTGCAATGATGACTGCAAGTCTCCAACAAATGTAATGAGCTTTTTAAAATAATGTAATCCTCTCCTTTATTACAAATGTCATATGCATTTCAATACCCAAGGCTTATACATTATCTAGTTATGCAAGTATTCTCTGCATGGTAACAGAAAGGCTTTCAATGTTGGCAGTTCTTTAACAGTATGCTTATTAAAACTTACATGCTTATTAAAACTTACTTGCATCTTACAATCTCAGACAAGCTTACCTGATGGTCATTAAAGCATTGCTACTTAAACATAGAGCAACAGGCACTTTCTGAATAATAAGCATAAATCAACAGTATAAAAATAGGACAGAAACCAGAACATTCTGCAAAATCAAGGACAGATGAAAAGCCACTGTAGTACTTGTGTCTACCTTGGATAGGGGGATACTCTGCACATTTACACTGCATAACTGCTCCTTGCCTTGCTTGGACACATCCAGAGTCACTACATGGGGGAGTGGGGTGCAATAAGTATGTCACAATTTGAAATGTCTCTGGCTGACTGCGATGGCCCTGACACATTCGTCATACCTCTCACCCTCAGAGCAAGAAACCTGGACAAAGCCATACATAGAAGTGGGACAAAGGCCCAAAAATAGGGACAATTTTTAAATATTGCTCTTATAAACTTCGATAATAGAATAGTAGGTCTTGCATTAGTATGAATTTTCTGAAGGGTATAAAATCTGAAACTCAAATGTCCATCATTATTTTCTAACTTCAGTCTTTAATGATTTGCCACTAATTTGCCAAAAAAAACTCACAATTTTATGAAAAATGGACAAAAAATGTGATGCAAAAATATAAAATAGCCACACAATACAGCTGGGAACCTGTCAAAGAAGGGATACTTTTTTAATATTAGCACTGCTAACTTAAGCAGCTGACAAAATAAAAGAATCTACATGCATTTCTGAAATAAAAGTAATCTATAACTCTGATTATTACAGTTATTTATTAATTGTAAACCCTCCACGTTTTATTCCAAAATTGCTATTTTGCGGAGGGATTATTAGGGGAAGAGCAACATTTTAAGCCAAAATCAGGGACAGTTGAGAGGTTTGGATATGCCTTATGCAACACATAGCCCTTCTAAACCCACACCACCAACACCCACATATAGCAACACTAAATCCACATATGCAGAGGCCCTTAACTGTAACCTGCCCAAGCAACAAAGACCTCTGAAGCTGAAACGCAAACAAACACCAATCAAAACCAGTGTCACATAGTTCAAAACACCTGTGTGCCACCCAGCAACAGCCCCTAAGGCAAGACAATGTGCCTAACACTTTAGTCATAGGTGACTCTATAGTCTGGCACGCTGATGTCCCTCTCACCAGGTTGAACAAGGAGAAAATTACAGTCAGCTGCCTGACGGGTGCCAGGATCCGCCACATAACACATGCGCTCAAGTCACTCCACAACAAGTACAACTATGACTCTGTCATTATCCATGTTGGAGTGAATGACTTGAGACGTACCTCCCTGGACTACATGAGGAGAGACATGGAAGAGCTCTCGGATCATGTGGCCCAGGCAGGTATGACCCTAGCCCTGAGTAGCATCCTGCCTTCGCCCAGAATGATACCACAATATAAGGACAAAATGACTGACTTCAACAATTGGCTAAGTTTCTGGTGTCATTCAAAGGGGATCCAGTATCTGTCTGCCTGGGATGACATGATTGACAGACCACGATGCTTTGCCAGAGATGGTCTGCACCTGTCGCCTCAGATTCAGGTTTCTGGCTAAGGCTCTTGCCACCCCTATAGTGCCTTTTTTAGGCAAAGTTCAAAGAACAAAACCACCACCGTAACAGGTACAAGCATGCAAAATCTGAAGGTAATGCTACTCGATGCTAAAAGTCTAAACCTCAAAATGCACTCTCGAGTCACTCCTAAAAATGGAGAACATCGATATCTGTGCAGTAACAGAGACCTGGTTCAAGGCTCCAGGGAGCACCCCTGCAATACCAGGCTACAACTCTTACCACACTTTTCGGCCACCAAAGCAGGACAGAAACACTAAAGGTGGAGGAGTGTCAATATTCACCAAGGATATTCACACCACCAGGCTAGTTGCCCAACACAATGAGTCTGAAATTCTCCAGGTGCAATTAACACTAGGTAAGACTGCAATCCAAATTGTAGGTTGCTACAGATCCCCCACCATACCCCAAGATTCTCAATACACCTTTCTAAACATACTGGAAAATATTAAGATAGAACCAAACACCCTAATACTGGGTGATTTTAACTACCCTGCCATTAACTGGGAAAGCTACTCATGTACCAACACATTTGCCCAATGGTGCTTGGAATTCATAAATTCCAACGCCCTGGATCAACTAATCCATAGTCCCACCAGGGGTCCAATATCCTAGACCTGGTCATTACCAACATGGGAAAATCGATGCTCCACACCTATGGTCACCCCCTCATTAGTCACGTCTGACCATAAGCTAATCACCCTTAACATCCACATCCCACCCCCACCACCCAGTAAGGAAACCTCCATAAAAAATTTCTCCAAAGCCAACTTCATGCTACTAAAGTCAGAAGTGACAAACTTCATGACACCCATGCAGACGGGAGCTGAAAGTTCAACTGCTGAATCCTACACCAAGGCACTGTATGAGCACATCCACTCATGCATAAATCGTGCCATCCCAAATAGAACCAAGATGCTCTCATCCAAAAAAAAGAAGCCAATCTGGTGGTCCCCTGTCATAAACAAACTTTACAACAAAAGGAAGAAACTGTTGCAGAAAAGAGGAAAATCCCAGGATGCAAAAAACTCCCTTACCAGCCTCAGTAAGAAGCTGAGATCCCTCAAAATCCTCCAAAGCTAGTTATGAAAATACAATTGCCAAAGATTCCAAAGACAACCACAAGGCATTCTATAACTATTTCAAGAATCTAAATGGCAATGCTCAGATCTGCTCTGAGCTAAAACAGAATGGCATTAAATATACTGATCCCAAGGATATTGCCAATATCCTGGCAGATCGATTCAGTGCCAACTTCACCCACCTCTCACCCCCTAAATGGCCCATCTCAATACCGGAAGATTGCCAAATTCCGGTAATAATGGCCACACAGGTAAAAAAACACTCTTTCCAAAGCTAAGAATGCAGCATCCATGGGACCAGATGACATCCTGGGCTGTGTACTACATGCACTACAATATGAACTGGCACCTCACCTAAGTGTCATGTTTAATCATAGCCTCACCTCAGGTTTCATGCCCACTGAGTGGTGCACAGCTACAGTTATCCCACTCCACAAGGGGGGATCCACCTTGGATCCTGGAAACTACCGTCCCATCAGTCTGACAAGCCTTATCTGCAAGGCCATGGAGCGTATTATCATAGAACTTATAAACAGACATTGGCAACCTTCAAACACTGGACCCCACCCAGTTTGGGTTTGTAAAGGGCCAATCTTGTCTCCTGAACTTAACTGACTTCTTCGAATCAGTCTCCAGAGCCATGGACAAGGGTAAGGTGGTCCACACAGCCTATCTAGACCTTGCCAAGGCCTTTGACACCATCCCCCACTCTGGAATCATAGATAAACTTACTAAGCTGGGCATTAATCCCTACGTCACCCAATGGGTTGCTAACTGTCTTACTGATAGAACCCACACTGTAAAAGTAGCCGACTCCAAATCCAGCTCCAGACAAGTGACAAGTGAAGTACCTCAGGGTTCAGTTCTGGGACCACTCTTGTTTGGCATCTACTTCTCTGAAGTACAGGCCAACAATAAGGGACTCTGGATAACAAAGTTTGCAGATGACTGCAAACTGGGAGCCATTATTGAATCCCCAAATGATGTGGATACTCTACAAAAGGGCCTTACAGAAACAGATGCTTGGTGCCAGAGCCATGGGCTCAAGCTCAATGCCAAGAAATGTATAGTTATCCCCTTTGGGAAAAAACATGTATCCGTGAATTACCATATAGGTGGCAGTACACTAAACACTGCAAGTTTGATAAGAGACTTAGGGACACAGGTGGACAGTGGTCTCACCTTCGATAACCACATCGCCAGAACAGTCAGGAAATCCTTCTATGTGGCACACCTTATCACCAAGGGCTTTTCATCCAGAGAGGTCATTGTCCCACTGTACTCATCCCTCATTAGACCCATTATAGAATACAATGCCCGGTTTGGCATGTACCTATGCCCCGTTTGGTATGTACCTCTCAAGACATCTGCAACAACTGAAAAGGCCACAGAAATACCTCACTAAAAGAATCACAGGCCTAAAGCAGATGCCCTATGCTGACCGCCTCAAAAAACTCCAGCTATACTCTGTCGCATATCGTCTACTCAGAGGCGATCTTTGCTTAACATACAAGGCCATGTCAAACCCAGAGCTGTTGGACATGCTACACTTAAAGAAATCCCAATCCCTCAGAGCCACACGCTCCAGGGATCTAAACCTTGTCATCACAATAAACAAAACATGCTGGAGGGATAGGTTCCTGACCCAGAGACTCCCCAGACATGTCAAGCAGAGTGCCTCTTTGGTCCTCTTCAAAAGGAACCTTGATGATTGGATGGGAGAAAGGAAATTCACCCCAGGGATCACGTCAGTCGCCCTGCTAGACAGGGGTCCAGAGAAGTAAATAGTGTGGGAAGAAATAGCCCTAGGCTTGTATAGGCCCTAGGGCCGATAGGTTCATAGGTTGGTACTAGTCTATGAACCTATAAAGCAATTTGCACGTACCTCTCAACCTGTTAATGCAGGAAATCTGGACAAGGCCAAATATATTGGGGGAACATATAAACAGTACTACAAATTGCTCTTTTATAAACAGACAGCTGATAGAATATAACGGGTCTTGCTTTAGCATGCATTTTTCTGAAGGTTATGAAGTCAAATTCAGTGTGTCATTATTTAGTGACTTAATTCCTAAATGATTTGCCAGAAAACCACAAATTTTATGAGGAACAAACCAAAAATAAGAAGCAAAAATCTATTAATTCTGTGAAAATCTGGACAGTTGAGATGTATAGTTTAGCCGGGGCTGTCTGAGTTTGCATTCTTTCCCCCTCACAAAATCATGGTCAAATGGAGCCTCCCCCCTGCAGCCATTCCAATGAACCATTACTTGGCTATTTCACCCCATTTACCATAAACACTAATGTGCATACTGCTTTACTTCTACGATGATTTGGACTTCATTTGAAAGTTTTATTTTGCATTTTACAGCACAAACACAAAGACATCTGCTAAACAAAGCAATGCAGTCTCACAATGAAAACAGACTTAGCATTAAAAGTTCTTTGCCCTTGAAACTCACATTCATTGAAACAGCATTGAAACCCACATTCAAAGAAAATACATTTTGCCAGTGGTAGATAAAGACTAACTTTGGGCTGTTTTCAAATCATAGGCCCCTTGCACACGAAACATGCATGTGCTCTTTGATACACCTTCCTGATTGTATTAAATTATATTCCTTGTACAATACAGTACAGTTGTTAGAGGGCATTTTAAATTTATTGTTTTGAACATTTTTCCAGTAAACAATGAAACAAAAATGCATGCACCAATAATGACAAAACTGCCAAATTCAGAACATTTCCATCATAAATGTCTACTCAAACTTCTACAATCCACCAGTATCAGTAAATATGCACAATCTCTGAAGTAAAAGTCATCTAAATAATTCCACATTAAAGAGATCTGTAACTAATGGAGGTTGCTGCTATCAAGCAACTTTATATTTCATTGTTTCATCTACAAATAAAGTGCCCGTTGCACTTGAGGAATAAATTGCCTATGTTCCATTAAAAAAAATTATAAGCTAGTAATATTGCAATAGGGAATGGATAGGAAACTGATAACAGGTTCATAGTTACTAGGTATCTTCGCCAAGGACTGCAGCATCCACCCCCTTTATAACACAGTACAGTATCAGTAATACATCTACCTACTGTGGGAGTAGAACCCACAGCCTTCTGCATCAAAAGCAAGCACCATACCTGTTGTGCTATTAACAATGCAAGCAAACTTAACATAAGGAGCACTAAACTTTTGTTCCCTGCAGCTCTCAGCTTCTTGTAAAATCTACTTAACACTCAGCTATATCTCTGAACTTTGCAGCACAAGAAATCTGGAAAGAGCCAAAATTTATTGGGGGGACAAAATCCAAAAAAAACAGAGACACATTTTAAACATTGCTTGTATAATGTTAGAAAGTTGCTAGAATAAAATGCTGTGTTACCATCATACATTTCACTGCCAAGTATTGAACCCAGGACCCTGTGCAAAACACTCAGTGCAATATACCATTATGCCAAATCATCTGTTTTGTGAAAGTGAGGAAGACTTAAAACTTAAATGGCTACCATTTAGTGAATTTGGTTCTCACCATAGCTGTCAACCTCTTAGCACAGACACCTAAACAAAGCCAATAATGGGGGAAAACAGCCCTCAAACATATTCAGCGAATTCAGTTCCATAGCCCTCAACCTCTTAGCAAAAAAAAACACACAGACAAAGTCAGTAATGGGGGAATACAGCCCCCAAATGTATTCAGTGAATTTAGTTCAAACCATAGCTCTTAACCTTAGCACAAAAAACCTGGACAAAGCCAATAATGGGGGAAATACAGTCCCAAAAATAGGGACAAATTTCAAATACCCGCGTTATAAACTTAGAAAATTGCTAGAATAAAAGGTTTTGTTACAGTGTACTTTCTGAAGAGTATGAAGTCTGAAATTCAAATGCCGGTTATTTTTATTTAACATTTGTTAACCAGGAAAGTCTGACTTGGAACAAAAGCTAATGCACCCCAGCCAAGAATCAAACCAGAGAACGTGCAGCTGTCAGGCAACAACACTACCAGTGCACCACTGCACTACTGACTGCATAAAATAACAAAAATACAGACACCACAGATTTTATGAGGAACAGAACAAATGAGGCAAAAATCTGCAATTTTTTTACAAATGGTGGTGGGTAGGGAATTCAGGCCCTTGCCACCTGCAACCAAAGTACAGGGCTCAAGCCTGAGGTATTCTCTACCCACCACCATGTGTTCTCTCTAGCCAGCAGTATAAAGCAATTGGGCATTACACTTACACACATACATACAAGACAGATTATGCAGATTTACCTTCGCCTACTACTATCAAGCAGGGGATATACAACTAAAACTATAGACCACATAATGTAACCCAAAAGAGTATTAACAGGTTAAACCCCTCCCACTACTTGTCACCTGTCCCACTTTGAGGCTACAACAGCTAAACCAATACACAAATGACTACAACAAGCTTGAATAACAAATGGGAACTGGATTTATGGCTCTCAAACAATGACAAAATAATTACCTTAGCAGAATTATGGCTAAAAATGGTAGTTGGATGTCAGACATGCAAAGAGATATTACATATACACTGTAGACAACTGTCCTGGGAAAAAAGAATAACGGATCATAACAGTAGAAAAGAAAGCCAACTCAATGCCACCCTAACTACCACAAATACTTCCTCTAACTCCAGTCCAAAGTGGACCCTAATACAGGCAATGCATGGGGATAAAACAAAGCCTTTCATAGCATCACTCTACATCTCACCACAAAATCAGACTAATGAAATAAACCATAAACCACCTGCTATCACATACCAAAAGGGGTTTAACAGTAATTGCAGGTGGCTTAAACCTTGACTGCAAAAGTTATTTAACATAGCAACATACCAGGGGAAATATTAATCAACCTAACACAACTGTTTCTGAGAAGGTAGTAGACCATATCTCAAGAGGTAAATGTACCCTCTTTGAAACTGGCATCACAAGGATTGCAGATAAATTATCTGCGCTAGTGATATTTCATTTCACAACCCAGCCACTGGGGATGCACAAGCCAGTGCATTTCTTTGTGCCGGTCCCAAGCCCGGATAAATGGGGAGGGTTGCGTCAGGAAGGGCATCCGGCATAAAACTTCTGCCAAAAATTACTGATGCGGAGAACTTTTCATAATTGCATACCGGATCGGTCGAGGCCCGGGTTAACGACCACCACCAGTACTGTTAGCCAACAGGGTGCTGGTGGAAATTGGGCTACTGTTGGCCGAAGAGGAGGGCGAAGGCATGCCCGAAGGCAGGAAGATAGGAGGAAGGTTAGGAGTGTAGCAGTGGGGGTAGGAACTTTGAATGTTGGCAGTATGACTGGTATAGGGAGAGAGCTAGCTGATATGATGGAGAGAAGGAAGGTTGATATATTGTGTGTGCAAGAGACCAGATGGAAGGGAAGTAAGGCCAGGTGTTTAGAAAACGGGTTCAAATTGTTTTATCATGGTGTGGCTGGCAGGAGAAATGGGGTAGGGGTTATACTAAAGGAACAATATGCCAAGAGCGTTTTAGACACGCTCCAGGGATCTAAACCTTGTCATCACAATAAACAAAACATGCTGGAGGGATAGGTTCCTGACCCAGAGACTCCCCAGACTCTGGAATAGATTGCCCATACATGTCAAGCAGAGTGCCTCTTTGGACCTCTTCAAGAGGAACCTTGACGATTGGATGGGAGAAAGGAAATACACCCCAGGGATCACGTCACTCGCCCTGCTAGACAGGGGTCCAGGAAAGTAAATAATGTGGGAAGAAATAGCCAATTGTTGGTTTGTAGTTGCTTGTAGGCTAGTAGGCTGCCTAGGGCTGACCAACCTATAGAAGAGAGAGTGTCTGACAAGAGTGATGTTTATGAAGCTCGAAATTGATGGTGTAATGATGAATGTTGTTAGTGCATATGCTCCACAAGTTGGGTGTGCGATGGACGAGAGAGAAATTTTGGAGTGAGTTGGATGAAGTTGTGGTGAGTGTACCCAAGGGTGAGAGACTAGTTATTGGAGCGGACTTTAATGGGCATGTTGAAGTGAACAGAGGGGATGCGGAAGTGATGGGCAGGTATGGTGTTAAGGAGAGGAATGCAGAAGGTCAGATGATTGTGGATTTTGCGAAAAGGATGGACATGGCTGTCGTGAATACATATTTTAAGAGGGAGGAGCATAGGGTGATGTACAAGAGTGGAGGAAGATGCTCACAGGTGGATTATATCCTATGTAGGAGGGCCAGTCTGAAGGAGATTGGAGACTGTAAAGTGGTGGCAGGGGAAAGTGTAGTTAAGCAGCATAGAATGGTGGTATGTAGAATGACTGTGATCAAGAAGAGGAGGAGGAGTGTGAAAGCAGTGCCAAGGATTAAATGGTGGAAGTTAAAGGGTGATTGTGAAGTGGAGTTTAGGGAAGAGTTAAGACAGGCACTGGGAGGCAGTGGAGAGTTACCGAATAGCTGGGTAACTACAGCAGAACTAGTAAGCTTGGTGTGACATCTGGACAGAGGAAGGAGGACAAGGAGACCTGGTGGTGGAATGAGGAAGTACAGGAGAGTATACAGAGGAAGAGGCTGGCGAAGAAGAAATGGGATTGTCAAAGAGATGAAGAAAGTAGACATGAGTATAAGGAGATGAGGCGCATGGCAAAAAGAGAGGTGGCGAAAGCTAAGGATAAGGCATATGGAGAGTTGTACGAGAGATTGGACACTAAAGAGAAAAGGACCTGTACCGATTGGCTAGACAGAGGGACAGAGCTGGGAAAGATGTGCAGCAAGTAAGGGTGATAAAGGATAGTGAGGGAAAGGTACTCAAGAGAGGAGAGTGTGTTGAGTAGATGGAAAGAGTATTTTGAGAGGCTGATGAATGAAGAGAATGAGAGAGAGAAGGTTGGATGATGTGGGGATAGTGAATCAGGAAGTGAAACAGATTAGCAAGGAGGAAGTAAGGGCAGCTATGAAGAGGATGAAGAATGGAAAGGCTGTTGGCCCAGATGACATACCAATGGAAGCATGGAGGTGCTTAGGAGAAATGGCAGTGGAATTTCTAACTAGATTGTTTAATGAAATTTTGGAAAGTCAGAGGATGCCTGAGGAGTGGAGAAAAAGTGTTTTGATACCTATCTTTAAGAATAAGGGTGATGTGCAGAGCTGCAGTAACTACAGAGGGATAAAACTGATTAGTCACAGCTTGAAGTTATGGGAAAGTAGTGGAAGCAAGGTTAAGAAGGGAGGTGATGATTAGTGATCAGCAGTATGGTTTCATGCCAGGAAAGAGTACTACAGATGCAATGTTTGCTCTGAGAGTGTTGTTGGAGAAATGCAGAGAAGGTCAGAAGGAGTTGCATTGTGTCTTTGTAGACTTGGAGAAAGCATACAACAGGGTGCCTAGAGAAGAGTTGTGGTATTGTATGAGGAAGTCGGGAGTGGCAGAAGTATGTAAGAGTGGTACAGGATATGTACGAGGGTAGTGTGACAGTGGTGAGGACTGCAGTGGGAGTGACAGATCCGTTTAAGGTGGAGGTGGGATTACATCAAGGATTAGCTCAGAGTCCTTTCTTATTTGCAGTGGTGATGGACAGGTTGACAGATGAGATCAGACAGGAGTCCCCGTGGACTATGATGTTTGCAGATGACATTGTGATCTGTAGTGAGAGTAGGAATCAGGTTGAGGAGACTCTGGAGAGGTGGAGATATGCTCTAGAGAGCAGAGGAATGAAGGTCAGCAGGGCTAAGACAGAATATATGTGTGTAAATAAGAGGGATAAGTACTTGGGATCAACAGTTCAGAGTTATGGTGAATGTGGAAGAGAGGTGAAGAAGAGAGTACAGGCAGGGTGGAATGGGTGGAGAAGAGTGTCAGGAGTGATTTGTGACAGACTGGTACCAGTAAGAGTGAAAGGGAAGGTCTACAAGAGGGTAGTGAGACCAGCTATGTTATATGGGTTGGAGACAGTGGCATTGACAAAAAGGCAGGAGTCAGAGCTGGATGTGGCAGAGTTAAAGATGTTAAGATTTGCACTCGGTGTGACTAGGATGGATAGGATTAGGAATCAGTATATTAGAGGGTCAAGCTCATGTTGGACAGTTTGGAGACTAAGCAAGAGAGATGAGATTGCGTTGGTTTGGACATGTGCTGAGGAGGGATGATGGGTATATTGGGAAAAAGATGCTAAGGATGGAGCTGCCAGGTAAGAGGAATAGAGGAAGGCCTAAGATAAGGTTTATGGATGTGGTGAGAGAGGACATGCAGGCGGTTGGTGTGACAGAGCAAGATGCAGAGGATAGGAAGAAATGGAAAGAGATGATCCGCTGTGGCGACCCCTAACAGGAAAAGCCGAAAGAGAATGATGATGAGTGATATTTCATTTCATACTAAGCAATCACTGCTGAATCATCTCTAGAGAGAAAAAAAGGTAAGCATCCAGGATCATTACAATATACACCATAACTAAGGCAAGCAAAACCATAAAAGCTACAACTTATAAACTGGGAACAAGTTTACAAATATTAGAATCTTACAACTGCACTATCCAACTTCTACATAATATTAACTCTAATTAAAAAAATATATAGATACACACACTTACCCGGGACCAGGGCCTTCATTGTGCTGTATAGCTCCATATTTCCACTTGATATGCTTCTAGGGCCTTCTGTTAGCTCCTGTGGATGTCACCGATCCCATGGTGACATCCTTGCTTCCTGCGAGAGCAGGCCAGCCTGTGGATGTTGCAGTCCATTCCCTTTCCAGTCTATGCAGTTGTACCTAACTGCACAGACTTCTGGGATGCTATTGACTGCTGTGTTTGCAATCCGGACTGCTGCTGAATCAGTCGGGAGCTCTGCGCATGCTCCAGACTGGTTCAGCGGCAGTCCAGATGTCGGAAATGCCGCGAGTGCGCATGCGTGAAAGTCTGTGATTTTTACCCTTTTTTTAAAATGTTTTTTCTTCTTTCTTCTACAGCTGGGGTCTTTCTTTGTTTTACAGCTGGGAGGGCTGCAGTCATGCAGTCCAATAGCACGGGCTGCCCCTGCTGATTCAGCAATACAGAAATTAGGGCTGTGTAATGAAGCATTATGGTGTTTAGTTTAGGACTCTGATTAATGTATTTGTAATTTAATGCTTTTGGTTTCTGTTTTTTTTTAGATTTACCTTTGATTAATGCAGTTAAGTACATGCTCAAGGAATATTGCAATCATTGCTACATGGCACAAGTCACAGTCAGTAAGACTTTATTACAGGACATTGGTTAACACATTACAAGCAAAAAAATTACTATTAAACATTATAATAATATTTGTATCTATCAAGTAAAGTTTCAGACTTGCGTATTACAGCTTTCTAAACATTACTACTTCCCATAGTTTAATCTTATTTTCTCATAGCCATGGAATTGTTATGGCTAGGCTTGTATAGGCCCTAGGGCCGATAGCCTAGTACCAACCTATGAACCTATAATTCTTCTATTAATAACCTCTCCACTGGGTTAAAAGGGATATGTTGTTCTACTAACATTCAGGATTTTATGATTTAACAAAAATGCAAGCATTTATAAGTTATTTGCAAGTAATGTGCTATTGTTGTATATCAATTCAAATTTCCAAGAACAGCAAACTAATGGAGCACAGCTTCTTTCTAAATATGCCCAAGGACAAATGTATTGTATCAACTGTACTGTCACACACAGTACGCTACGTCTGCAATGTTAGTGCAAATTTTTGCCAGCATCACATTTGAAAAAATGTTCACAAAATATAATATAGCAAGTATTTATAATGTAAATGGTGTATTAATAAACAACTCTTATTAGTACATATTACTGGTATAGATATTCGACATATTTAGTTTTTGAATGCTTTGTTATTGGTGAGCACTGGGTACTTCTGATGTTTGAGTATTCATAACAGCATTACTGGTCTGCATTTTTGACAAACATTCATGTTGCATAGCGGAGGGGACTTAGAACACCAAAATAACCTGGATTCAGCTTGTTTGGTCCTATAAACAGATTTCTACTCAACAAAACTAGGGAAGTGAGCAGGCCATACTAAACTCCTTTAAGCAGCTTTTTGCTGTACAATAACTGCTGCCTTGAACACTGAAAATGAGAGTCTTGGCTGCTTGCCAAGCATTAAAACTGAAAGGCCGGTGTTTGGCATGGACTCCGCACAGGCCCTGCAACATGTCCTGTCTGACCTCAGCAATTAACACTCAAGTCAAAGTCAAATGGAAACTTTAAATTAATTTTCACTGCCACTACTGCATTTCAAACTTAGTGTCAAAGATTTGCTTACTGTTGCAAAGTGGGATAGTTTTGTAACTTTCAGTTTACTGCTTCCCTTTTAAAAACAAATTTAGTAAATAAAAGTATTTGCCAAGCAACATGCTACTCCCACCCCCTCAAAATAAAATGCTGAATCCCTAAAAAAGTTGTACTCTCCAAAAGGACAAGTAGAAACGGAAAGAGCATTTACATAGTGTGGTCATTTGCAAGTGTAAAATGGGTATCTGCTCCCAGTATGTCTATTAAACAATGTAGAAAGTTTCCTTTCTAGCCATAAGAGGAGGAAAAATATAGTTTCATGCAAAGTTTTGTTCAATAAAGTATTGTTGTGCTTAGCTTTACCGTTGCATAAAATTAGAAACACATCTGCTATTTTCTGGAGCTTAACAGCCCCACCTCCCAGCTCAAATTTATAGAACTTTATGGAACTTTTCCTTATGTGTGCTACTTACAGAAGCATTTTCTGTGTAACTGTATACAATTTTAAAACACTTTGCAAACAAGTTACAGAATGATTGCATAATGTGGCATTCAGGTTTTCGTATAAAGGTGGAGGTAAAAAAAAAAAAAAAAAGAAAGATTTTGCTCTATCTTCTCTGTAAACAGCTGTTGCTTTTGACCACTGAAAGTTATGCAAGAAAGCAAACAAGCACAAAGTATCGCAGCTGAAAATAAGCTGCAATGGAAAATGTACCAACCGTTACAGATGAAAATAAACCAGGGCTCTGCTGATTTCCCCTGCAGCCTGCCTTTTCTTCTGTGTGTCTGAGAACAGGGCCACACGTCACAGTCCTCCTGCTTAAACTTGCTGTCAGACTCTTACTGAGATAGGAAAAAATGTAACCAAGCATCATGGGAGAGCTGTACCATAATAAACTCAGATGTATACCATTCTTAAAGCTGCTTAGGAACCAGAATCTGGCTGAGTGAATGTATAAGATTCCTGGTCCGTTACTTTACTGTCTTGGTTCTGCAAGTTGGGGTATTAGTTATGAGAAAGGGAAAACAAAGGAGAAGAGGCCAGAATGGTTCCTTCTTTCTTTTTAGCTGGCCCCCAGCCAGCCCACCACATTAAGCTGTGTAAGAGTCTGGCCAGTGTTAACATAGGAACCCAATTGGAAAGCAAGGAATATGCTATACGTCTCCATGAGTAATTTAATATAATACAGTAATACAAAATGTAATGAGACAACAAAATGTCTTAGTGTGACTGCTGAATTTGTTGGAAATGGCTTTAGATTGTTTTATATTTCGCAGCACTACATGGAATCCAAGAATAGTATTAAGCTTTATGTAAAAAGTGCCAGTAGTAATTTGACAATAGCTTATCTGCACCATATTCATATGTGCAATTCCATATTTCAAGGTGGACATAACCACTTTTGTATCTCAACTTGCAGAGCTCATTAGCAAACTTGTATATCTGATCATATACTTACACATTCAGCAAAAAACAAATGGAATACTACAGACATATGCTACAGTAAGAGAGACAATGGTGCTATAAAGGAAAATTATCACAGAGCATAGTCCTTTTTATAACATAGCAAAACTAACCTTATTTGGTTAGCTCCCATTTAATTTGATTGTTCCAGTCCAGATACAACAGGAACATGCAAAAGTGAAATTATGGGTGTGTATATCAGGCAATTGACTGGTCCAGTAGGCTTTGTGGACAGAAATGGAATGTGATGAGGTCTGTATTGTTACATACACACATTTTACTGTATGATAAAACTGAAGATATCACATTATCTGCAGTAATGGATGGAACACCTTTGTTGGTCACTTAAGTAACGGATTCATTTCAAGATATTCACGGTGTGTGATAATTATATTCATTTTACAGCCTTCAGGGTTCATAGGTTCATACTAGGCTATCTGCCCAAGGGCATTTATAAGCCTAGCCCATAGTTATTTGGCTTTCGCCACCCCTTTAGTTTGAATAAAACTATGCCTATTATTTTGCTGTGCCTCTGTCAAGCAGTGACACTGAAGTAATCCCTGGGGTATATCTGCGATCCCCCATCCATTGGTCAAGATTCCTCTTGAACAAGGCCAGCGAGGTGCTCTGCCTCACATGTACCGGGATTTTGTTCCACAGCATAGGGAGTCTCTGGGTGATGAATCTGTCCCTCCAGCATGTTCTATTAATAACCGTGTCAAGGTTCAAGTCTCCGCCCTTGTGGTTCTGAGGATCTAGATTTTTGAGGTGAAGCATATTCATCAAATCAGGGTTTGACATGGCCTTATATGTCAGGCACAGGTCACCTCTGAGCAAGCGGTATGAGACTGAATAGAGCTGGAGTTCTTTCAGTCGGGCAGCATAAGACATATTTTTGAGACCCTTTATCCTTTGGTGAGGAACTTTTGGGGCCTTTCCAGCTGCTGCAAGTGTCTGGTCAGATACATTCGAATGGGGCATTGTACTCAATCATAGGTCTAATGAGTGATGAGTACAGGGGCGATGACCTCCTTGATCTAGATGTGAATCCCTTCATGATCAGGTGGGCAATGTAGAAGGTTTTCCTAACTACTTTAGCAACATGAGTGTCAAGCGAAAGGCTACTGTCAACCTGGGTCCCCAGATCCCTGATGACTTCTTCTGTGCTCAGTGGATTGCCACCTATATGGTAGCTAGGGGTAACCTTGTTTTTCGAAGGGTATGTCTATGCATTTCTGGGCATTTAACTTTAGGCCATGGCTCTGGCACCAGTTATTCGGTTCTGTGAGACCCTTCTGAAGGATATCTGTGTTAGAGGTGTTTTCTCTAGGCGCCCAGTTTGCAGTCATCTGCAAACTTTGTCAGCCATAACCCTCTTGTGTTTGCTTGTACTCCAGAAAAGTAGATGCCGAACAAGAGTGGACCCAGGACTGATCCCTGTGGGACACCACTTGTGACAGGCTTTGAGTCTGACATGGCTCCAGCAACTCTGACCCTGTGGGTTCTGTCACTTAGCCAGTTTGCAACCCATCTTGTGATGTATGGGTTTACATTCAAGCTGATGAGTTTTTTGATGATACCTGAGTGGGGTATTGTGTCGAAGGCCTTTGCCAGGTCAAGGTAGGCTGTATGGACTGCCTTTCCCTCATCAATGGCCTTGGTGACTGTCTCGAAAAAGTCAACCAAGTTTAAAAGGCATGATCTGCCTTTGACAAAGCCAAACTGGGTTGGATCCAAAGTCTGCAAGTTCCCTATGTCTTGGGTGGTGCATAATAGCTTTTTTAAGATTAAGGCCATGCACTGCAATTCAATCCACCTGCTCATCTGTGAAAGACGCCTGTACTAATGTGTAATAAATAATGCATCAATGATTATATGTGGTAGAATTCTAAGGAAATAACACTTCTTCATAGGTTTACAGTACATTCTGGAGTACAAAACCCTTGTGTTGTGCAATGTTATCCTATTATGCCTTCTCTTACCGCTCACCCTGTTATACCAAGAAATCTGGACACAGCCATAAATGGGGGACAAAGGCACAAGAGAATTTTTAAATATTTCTATTAAAAACTTAGAACAGTTTTTGCATTAGCATGGATTTTTCAGAAGGGTATGAAGTCTGAAACTCAGATGTGTCATTGTTTTCTGACTAATACTCAAGGATTTGCCATAAAACCACAATTTTATGAGAAATAACCAAAAATATGAGGCAAAAATCTGGACAATCTGCAAAAGTATGGATAGTTGAGAGGTATGTGCTTTCTCTTACCACTGACTGTGTTGACTGAGTGAATAGCACACACTCTGGTGCACTGTGTACCTCTAGTCTCCTAGTATACCGAGGGTCAGGTGTGCAGAATGAGTTCAGACTGAGGGTCAGGTGTGCAGAATGAGTTCAGACTGAGGGTCAGGTGTGCAGAATGAGTTCAGACTGAGGGTCAGGTGTGCAGAATGAGTTCAGACTGAGGGTCAGGTGTGCAGAATGAGTTCAGACTGAGGGTCAGGTGTGCAGAATGAGTTCAGACTGAGGGTCAGGTGTGCAGAATGAGTTCAGACTGAGGGTCAGGTGTGCAGAATGAGTTTAGACACTTGGATTATTTTGCTTCAGTGATCATTTCAAAGTAGTGTGTAATTTTTTTTTTTTATAATCCACTGCTTAGACTTCTTTTATGAAGGATGCAGTACACTGCTCCTGCATGCAGGAATTGAAGGGCTTTGTGTTGTATAGAAAAAAAAATTGTTTTAGCACTGCTTGGTGGGGTTGCCATTTTGAGCACTTTCATTTATAGCGGTGCCTACAAACAGTGCATTGGTTCACTTTTTTTTAAAGGTGTCTGCCTTTTTCCATTTTTTTGTTTTCCACCTACCACAGGGCATCACCTATTATGTGCACCAAATGGCACACTGCTGTGTGTATATTATCTCAAACACCTATCTCCACTACGCAGTTGATGTACTTTAAGTAACTCAATACACCACTGAAATGTATGGCAACGCTGGTTTCAGAGCATACATCAAAATGATCACAGTCACTTTAAGCCCAAAACTGACAATTTGAATAAAAAATTAATTTTTGTTCATAATTTGAATTGCTGGCGTTCATGTCAATACATTTTGACTGCAGTGCCGAGTATTTACTTTTTGGGAGGAAAAGAGCAATCACTTTAAACGTAAGCACAGAAAGTACGCTAGAAAAACTCAGGCTATCACAAAAATAGACAATCCCATATAAAAATAACAGATAATTCATAGGTTCTCACTACTGTTCAGGAGCTCTAGTCAGCTGTCAGAATTTCAAATATGAGCGAATGCTCAGTTTGAAAGGATTATGGAGTGTATTCAGAAAAAAGCATAATGTGATCCCGCAGCAGTGAATAGTGTGATAAATTTAGTACATCATTGTGTGACAGGGAGATGAATTTAGTAAAACATTGCATGGCAGGGACTAGGCAGGTATGCAAGTGGTGGTGCTGCATAATGAATCTTCACCACCAGAGTAACAGCAGTGACCATGCAACTGAATAGACCGTTATGAGCAATCATGAGACTGACATGGAGAAAGATCCATGCAGGTGGAAGGTCAGATGACACGCATGTTCACATGTACATTGAAGCACCCCATAGTTGTTACACAGGCACAGTGGGGTGCTCACAGGGGTTCATCACAACAAAGCACCAACTGATTTTATATATGGGAAGAAAATGGAAGCTGGACAGTTAGAAATGGGCATGAAAAAGCAGAGGAGTGTACTGAAGGACAGTTGAAAGGGAAGTGTGGTAAGTGAGTGGGGGAAGACTGGTATATTTTTGGGAGGACAGGTGCTTTTTTTTGTTTTTAAAAAGGAGTAAAGTGGGGAGGCAACATGGAAAACTGAAGGATGGAGGGTTTAAGGAAGGAAGCAGGGGCAGACAAAACAAAGAACTCAGTGACTGACAATGGAGGTGGTGACATGTAAAGGGGGCAATAGAGAGAGATGGAGACTGGAAGTGTAGAGGGAGGATTCAATGAGAAATGATAACGTGGTTTGGGATAAAGATGGGAAGCAGGGAGGGATTAGGTAGACCTGTCAATGTTGCCCATAGTGGAACCCACACAGAAATCAGTCACCTTAGTGGCCAACATCATGGGTAGACTCGGCATCTGTTTGCATGATGGTTAGAGCCAGCCAGCCACAACTCTACAAGCTACAAGAAAAGGTACACTAAGGTGCCAGTTTAGCCAATGAGGTGATAGTTCACCTTAGTCCACACCTGCCACCACACCTCCTGATGGGTGATTTAGGTGGGTTCCTCTGCACTGCTCTCAGATAAGGAGCTTTTGCCCTCTTCATAACAAGAGTCAATGAAGACTGCCAGCAAACCCTCTGGGTCACCTTCCACAGGGTAACCATCACTCTGCAGTCAGGCCTAGGGGTCTGCTGGAGACCAAGTGATTAGTGTGGCGGCTGTCACATCACCTCTACCTGCACTGTGGCAGATCCTGCAGGCAAAGGGAAATAAATGGATAAAAACAAAGTGCAATACAAAAGAAAATGAAAAAATATACAATTACAGCAGTTCAATTGTATTTCACATAATTTATTTCTTTCAGCTTTTCCTGGTTAGGGGTCACCACAGCGGATCACCTGTCTGCTCATGATTGGCAGTGGAGTTTTATGGTGTTGAGTTGAGTTGCCAGCCCGATGCCCAACCTTCCACAGAAGGCACACGCACCCACACACTCACACCTAGGGCCAATTTAGAGCGCCCAATCCACCTACAGCATGTCTTTGGGATGTGGGAGGGAACCGGAGCACCCACAGGAAACCCACACGACCACAGGGAGGACATGTAGACTCCGCACAGAAGGCACCCTAGCAAAGGATCAAACCAGAGAACCTCTTGCTATGAGGCGGCAATGCTATATTACTACCTACAAAATACTATACTGTCCCTCTTACCTCTGGCAGGCAATTCATTTTCTCAATATTCTGTGGTACTATAAAAAACATTAATGAACACAGTATAACCCCAATATCAGAAGGTAATTACAGCTACAGGTGCTGTACAGAGAATTCAATACTAGAATATTTAGAATAAAAACATATTTCCTTCCCTACCTGTTATGGTCATTGGCAGAAAAGGTCTGTACTGTTTTCCCAGTTCATTGTATTTATGCCATGGCTGCTGGCTAGAGTGGGTAATGCCAGTTACATCACTTACAGTCCTGGCAAGCTGGTATCAGACATGCAGTTTATAAAGGAGGCCCTCAGTCCTCCAGCAAGTTCTCCGATTCATTTTATACCTGCTGCTGCAAAGGTTTTATGCACTTCATGCTGCACAGGGAGAGACACCTGCCAAAGATTGTGCCTATTGAGGCCTCTTCCACTTATCAAGTCAACTCAAGGAGAATAAATGGTAGCCATAGCACATGGCTACATGTAGCAAACACCATGTGATGTGCATCAGTGTGCAGTAAGGTAGTTAAATGGCCATTATCAATAGCTTGAAGCTAATTGAGATTAGCATGGCCAAAGCTTCACAGGCATGCACACCCATGTGATGTCCGAGCCAAAGAACATTTATGATGGGCAGCAAGGTAGCACAATGCCCTGTAACAATAGCTGAATGCATGTGGTTAGCAGTATGATACAAAGTAACATTACTACATGCACACTCCCTTCATAACCCTTAGCCTATGAATGAGCAGGAGGGGCCCCCAATGTATGGACTAGGTGTGATGATGCATCTCGTTTTTGGTGCATTTCAGAGACAATCACTCTAATTCACCTCACTAACAATCACGCTATGAGCCCCATTTTAGTATAATAAAAATTGCAATCATTTTGTGGGATACTGTTAATTTAGTGAATATGAATAAAACAGATATTAGATGTCAGCAGACAAGGCAACAAGTAATGAACCTCAGGATCACAGTAACCACACAAGGATGCATGGAAGCAGCAGATACTGTCAAACAGGAATGGGATGTGTAGAGTAGCACAGCGGAGTGCAGCACTGTGCATGTCGGTGGACTGACTGGCTGCAGAATCCATTTTGACAGGCCATAGGGGACAGACAGGACAGGTTACAGTCTGGTTGGATGGGCCTGACCTGCCAGGACAGACAACCTGACAAGGCACATTGTGCACAACCAGTAGCATGGCTAATGGGGTGTGGTGAAGGGGACACCTACTCTGGACAGTTAGGGCATGCTGATCGGCCATCCAATTCCTCGTCCTGATTTTTGATTGCTCTTTAGTGCAATACTGGCTTTTGAAAGCTATTCTGACAAACTAACGCTAAAAGTTACTCTCCCATAACTATCACAGTGACTCCCTCTATTCCTTCAAAAACTGCCAAACGCTGGAATACTCTTCCCAGCCCATCACAAAAAATCTGCACTATCAAGAGTTCAAACTCCTAAAAAACTACCTATTCAGTGGCTCTGCACCTGCCATACCCCAGGCTAATTTCCTCAAACTCTTACCACCTTCTACTCTTATCCTACTGCACCTACCTAACCCCACTCACCTATACCGCTTTTAGGTGTACTTTCAATTGCAACTACTTAGATGTTCTTATTTATTCACAATTACTCAGTTGTGCACACTTGCATGACTATATTCTGTATGTACCTTGTATTTAATTTGCTTGTACCATTACTGTTAGCAGCACACACTATTCGTGATCAGGTGCAGCAGGGACTGGCATGGACATCAGTGCAATTAGTAGCTTTAAAAAGGCAATAGTTCAACGGTTGTACAGGTTCCACATATTTTACTGTATGCCAGGACGAAGTTACAGAAAATAGACTGACCACTTGGTGGGGGGAGAAACCACCAACAAAGAGGAATCTCAGATGGAGTAATTCTTAATATCCCTCATCAGGGAAACTGAGGGAATCATCATAACAGGCAGTAGCTTTAATGTGGATGCAGGGTTGGTGTCAACCGACTTGAGTGTTTGTAGAGGATATACCAGGTTGGTTGTAGTATGCACCATTGCTGAAGGACATAGACTTGCACCTATAAGTGGTTTCCTCAGACATACACCTCTACATTTATGTCATCCAAGGACACTGAGGCTGCAGCAGTGATTACCTATATTACAAGGTATGCATCTACTTTTAGGCTATGTATAGAACTAGTTTGTAGAAATCTGTGTGCCTGATGGCGAAAGTCACATACATGATACAGTATTGACCCAGACATGTTCTCTGTATGCATTTACAGGTTCTACTCTGAGATAATTCAGCCAAAAAAGTTGAAGCATGCCTGATGTCAGTGAGTCACCCATGGCTGATGATACCACATACATAGCACGATCTGAAACAATGGGACTATCAGCAGTGTTAACAGGGGAGGGCACGTGCATAACCCACACTTGAAGTGACTGTGGAGGTGCAGAGCAATCCTCTATAGTTTTACCTGTGTTCTGCAAAGATCATCTTTTCTATGTCATCCCCACCCAAGCTTATACAGGTACTAGGTACCACCGCAGACAGCATCAGAGGATTGTGGTGCTTCTGAGATGTGCACACTCGGCACAAGGGAGACCTGTGCAGGTGGCCATCACTGCCATGATTCTTACAATTCCCAGACTGGATTATCATCCTTTGTGACCCTCGGCATCAGAGGTTGTACAGGTCATTGATCTAGGCTGAGATGACCATCACTCACCATGTCAGAGATATGGGTGCCGTCTGGCCTGTATGAGGACCTCTAACTACAGTAAAGACTGCAGGACACACCACAATGCATGCAGTGAAATGGAATATATTGACCAGGAGCAACCATGCCTGTTTCAGGCACTGGTGGCATAGTTGGCCACCACTGATTTATCCAGATGGATGTGGACATCATTTTAAAAATGAGCCACACTGTTCATGGCTGCATACATTCTTGGGTGTGGACACTCCCAAGAATGTGGCTGGATTTCTTTCAGCTCTACTTTGGGCATACCACACTAGGCCACAGCCAGTGCAGGTACTACACTTCAAAGCTATCATACTCCCCTGTAGCCCTAAACTGAGTAATGCCTGCCTACATTCTACTGGGTCACAGCAGAGAGGGCCAGAGGGTGGGGTGGTACACTATCTTCTTGGCAGGATGGCTCTAGGTCAGACACTGCAGAGCAATGTGGTACATCTAGCCACCAATAGACGTTCCACCCTATCAGTGGAAGAATAATTTGCCTGACTCCCCCTCAGCCATGTACAGAGTTACTTTACCTACCAACCATGACCCTTCCACAAATGATAGCATTGCTGTGTGATCATTGTGCCCCTCCTGTGCAAATGATGACTGCATCCTTCCTATCCCTGTGGCTTGTGTGGGTATGGTAGTGTCTGATGCACAGAGTGGACAGTCAGTGGATTGTTCTAAATCAGGGTATATAATTACATGCATCATATTTGATTCTGTTTTTGTCAAAGGTCAGTTGTGGACCATATGCCACCTATTTCATGATGCCATGATGTACAGTGCCATGCATGGGTCACCACAGATGATTCCTCAGAGTCCTCATCAAGCCACTACACTGTTAACGTGACAGGTATTCGGTGCCCACATGTTGTAACTGTTTTCTTAGCATCATTTTATGAAGGGCTCTACTACAAGTACTAGAATCCCACGTGCTCAAGGATAACTGTCTCAAAGACAGGGACTCGAGCTTCTTTTAGCTTGTGCTCAGTCTCAAATATGAATTTGGGCAAGCAGCTGCCACACCTTAGCTGAACAGATAATTCGAGTTCGAGTGAGGCAAGTACAGCAACATTGGGGATGGGAGTGAATTAGGGCAGTGATCAGGAACGGAGGTCTAGGATTAGGAAGGAGGAGGGGAATTTAGGTTTAGGAAGAGGGTTGGAGTTTTAGGTTCAGGGGGTTATTGGGGACTTAGAGTTAAGGAGCAAGAACTCTGCTTAGGAACTGGGTTAAAGTTTTAGAGTTAGAGTTAGGGCTGTGGAAGGGCTATATAGTTTTATAGGGTTGAGTGCTAGGAGGTCTTTGTTAAGTACAATTGGGCTAGTGAGACTGAACACTTGCCTTTTCTAGCAAGTGGCAGTGAGATGTGCTGTGATTTACTAGCATATAAGCATGTGGCACAGATAGCAAATGTCTTGCTTCATATGCCTGTGGAGCATACAGCAGTATACCACCATGCATCTTAACAGCAGAACTAGGGCTTCACAGCTCTAAACACATTCAATGATGATTTGTGTTTGTGACAGTGATGTTGTAGGCCCTCTCTACCATGGTCAGCAGACTGCAGATGGATGGCATCAGCTGTGGCTCCATCACCTGCAACAGACAACTCAATTAGTGGCTTGCTACTCATGTTCATGGGGCCAGAATATTCAGGAGTCTGAGTGGCAGTATGTGCACATACAGACTAGAAAACACTGTCAAAGTGTAAGCCACTGGTTGACCCATCGGTGATACAGAGTGGCAATATACATCATGGACACTCATTCTCAAGTGACTAATGCATCTGCTTTAGCTGGTCAGCATGCTTTTCCTTAGCACAAGCGATATACCTGAACATTGAAAAATGATGGTGTTCAGAAAAGCTGATCACTATGGTTCATAACACTAGTTTATTTTTGTGAATTGTCACCATGTTCAGTTTCATCATTTGCATATTAAATGACTCATTATGACAGTAATTTGCATATCATTATATGGTTATTTGTATGTAATGCACAACACCCTATTTTTCCACTAGCACACAAGTGTCTCTGAATCACCCCTTCCCTGCACGTTGCCTCTTACCTTGCTGTTTCTCTTAAAGCATTGTACTGTTTCTGAATACCCTCCTATGGCTCTCACAACAGTAAAATCAGTAGATTTCAGACACAGCTAGCCTAAACAGAGGGACACCATACCTCTCAACCTCTTAACAGAATAAATCTGGACAAAACCAAAAATGATGTGGGACAAAGGGCCAAAAATAGGGAGAGAGTTTAAATATTGCAAGTAAAATCACCAACAGCTGTAATGGAACAAGCAGTAAAAGCACAGTAATTACATCTAATACAACTGAACTGACTGAGCGCTTTCACCCAATGAGGGCTTCTTCAGAGACTCTATTTTATTTAATTAGATGTAATTATTGTGCTTTTACTGCTTGTTCCATTAAAGCTGTTGGTGATTTTACTTGGACATCACCAGAGTTTTATTTTTGCAAGTTTCTAATATAAATGTTTGGACTGTTGAGTTTAAATATTGCTCTTATAACCTTAGAAAGAGCTTAGAATAAAAGGTTTTTATGTTATCATGCATTTTCTGAACGATATGGAGTCTGAAACTGTCATTTGACTTCAAACCCCAATGATTTTCCAGAAAACCACAACTTTTATGAGGACCAGTCCAAAAATGAGGCAAAAATCTGGACATTCTGCAAAATGTTCCATCAGCCTGATAGTGACAATAATAGGGAAGTTATGAGGACAACATGCTTAACCATACACCTTTAAACAGACTTTAAAGATCTTTCCATTTTTGAGCACAGTGTTCCATCTGCTGAACCTAGAAGGCCCATACATGATAACCCTGGTGAAAATTTGTGTAACCATCTAGTCATTGAGGATAGCCTTAAAGGTGGCCAAAAACGTGTTTTATTTGACCTCTACTGTTATAAGCATGGGATATGCTGAGTTAGGAACCTATCCCATCAGCATGTCGTTTTATTGGTGTAGATTTAGGTCCCTAGTGCAAGTGTTTATAGAGACACTGATATTGTGAAGAAATAGGAGATCAAATAGGATTGGGTCTTTCATGGCTGAAAAAGTGAATAGGTCACCCTGGAGTAATAGTTAGGATACAGAGTTTAAGGAGAGTTGTGCTATTCTATATGGATAGATTAAGGATTTACAGCCTTTAAATTTCGTTAGGAATCTGGGAGTCCTTTCCATGAGCACTCTGCTTGAAACTGTATATACCAAAGGGGTCCTTGTATCCAGTGATGAATCTGATGAGGGATCTGATAAGAGTACAGTAATATGATGACTTCCTTAGATCTTCAAGATATTCCCTTAGAAATTAACTTGGTCACATTGAAAGATTCCTTGACTATGGTGGAAACATGATCAGTGAAGCAGAGCTGTCTCCAAGTTCCCAAGTCTGTCATGATCATGTCTATCTGAAGAGTGTCATTTATAATGTACAAGCTGGGAGCAGCCTTATTATGGAATGTTACTATGCTGAATTGTTATTTTTTTTGCATTTAGCTAGAGACCTTGTTTGGTACATCAGGTATGTGCATGTTAGAGCCCTTGCTAGAGACCTTGCTAGAGATGTTTAGTATCAGGGGATTAGTGCAGTCAGCAGCAGACTGTCAAAATTAGTCATGTCAAACGGTACCTACAATTTGGCAGATTGTGACTAGGACAGTCCTCTAGATAAATGGTCTAGTATTAACCTATGAACCTACAAACCAAATTTCAGGAATATTGGCTGATATCTGCAAAACAAATGCCAGTGCCACAGTACCCCATTAGCTGCTGTTTTACTTTCAAGGAGGGTACCAACAGTTTTCACAACTTATGATCTGTTGGACAGAATTTGCAATCAAATGTAGGAGTGTACATATGGTTTGTGTAATTTTTTAATCACATAGAGCATAATGGCAAAAATCTTGGCCAGGATAAAATAAGCAACATGCACTGAGTAACCACTGTCCACAGCGACTGTAACCTTTTCAAAGAAGCATACCAGGTTATCAATACAGGACCTGCCCTTTACAAAACCAAACTGAATGGGGGTTTGATCAGTTAAGCCGACTGTCTGCACAAATGAGTTCTACTATGATACATTCCCTAGATTGAGTAGAAGGCTGACACTGATGGGCATATAATTACTGTGGTCCAAAGAAGGCCACATCGTTGTAGGGGAGTAACAGTAGCTGTTCTCCAGGCATCAGACTCAATGCCTCTGCTGATTGAGGTTGGGCAGTTTAGAGGCTCAGATAGTTCACCCTTGGCACTGAAGAAGCTCCTAAAGATGGTCCGATTTGGTGGCACCACTAGGTATGAGAGAAAATGACTGAATTATGGCCAGATTTATCCATGGATGAGGAGATGTGAGATTGGTACAGGCAGGAGATAGGTCGATAAGGTCAAGGATGGCTATAGCAGGTATTTTACATTTTGCTGCAGTGCACTGTTATCAGCTATGAGATGTGTACACCATTACTGGTGAAACAGAACTTGATCCCTCTTGGAATGGCACCAACTTGTCCCTTTGTTAAAACCAATTGTTTTCTATTTAAGCAATATTCTTAGTGAAGGCAATATGCCACCAGTGTCTTTCCAGCCTCTACCACATGCATATAAGATTAATTTCTGCATGTCCCAACTGGTGGAGTGCTTTGGGCCATTCACTGCCACATTGGCCACCATTAGGTCATAGTGGTTTCTGTTTGGTTTAAGGGGCTATAGGACCTTTGTGACATCACAGATCCTGGAACCAGTCAAACAGCTTACAGTCACCCTGTTGTTGTCCAGTCTGATGTGTGGAGTCTGTATACCTAACTATAGTCACCTGTAACTAAAACACTCCCCTTATGGAAGCAGACTTGGCTGCCCTGGTCACTACTGGATGAGCTTTGTGGGACTGCAGTACAGGTAAGACGAGATGGACTAGGTGTATGTTGAAGGCTGGAACCTTTGTGTGTGCTCCAGAAGGCTTTTGAAACTTTTTCAACTGAATCATGTGGTTTGGAACTAGTGGTGTTGCCACTGAACTTTTGCTCGGTCCTGGTTGTCCATTCCAGGTATGATTAGCAGCCACAGATCCTTTTGTTTTTGCTGTCATTAGTTTTGCTACTTTTTTCTGACACTGTGAACCTGGGTTTTGTGGACCACATATATTACTTTGCTTTTGTCTACACTAAACCTCAACTGCCACCTTTCTGTTTAGTTGCTCAGCTTTTCCAAATACTTAGATTCTCCTCGCCTATCCTCCAGTGATTTGCTCTTTTTTTTTTGTTTGTTAGCCAGGTAACCAGGCAGATCAATAGACAAGACTTTTCAGTTACAAGCTGGGCCATAAGGACAAGGGTATTTACAATATATAAATATAGCTGCATTTTATTTGCAATATATAAATATGGCTGCATTTTATTTACAATATATAAATATAGCTGCATTTTATTTACAATATATAAATATAGCTGCATTCTATTTACAATATATAAATATAACTGCATTTTATTTACAATATATAAATATAACTGCATTTTATTTAAAATATATAAATATAACTGCATTTTATTTAAAATATATAAATATAACTGCATTTTAGTGTAGCTGATCAGCAGGATTTTGTAGGTGAAATTAAACTGGAATACCTGGAGAAAACTCATGCAGACAGAACAAAAAGCATTGCATACAGACAATAAAATGAAATAAGGCTTGAGCCTGCAAAGGCCTTTCCACTCAGCCACTACAGTTATGTCTGAAGCAGGCTCACTAAACAATACTGGATCCACATGCACTTTTCTGCTGGTAACCTCTGTCAGGGCTTTACTAGCACTAGCCAGAGTCCAGAGATTCAGGGTTCAGCCCACCTGGCTTTTTGCCTTATTCTCTCTCGTTGCCTTATGCAGTCAGTTCTCTCTCACTTATGTCTTACTATTTCTAGCTCCACTCTGAACTATCTTATTCATAATATGGCAGTGTTCTATTCTTTTTCTTTCATGAAAACTAAGTAGCAGCCATTAAATACATCTGCTTCTTCCCCAGTCTGTTGTGATTTCTCCTGCCATACTTGGTCAGCCCGAACATACCTCACTGCCCCTGCCTGCGTTTTATTAAAAAACTAAACAATCTTTGTTGCCCTGCTGCCAACTCCCTTTAGACTTGGGCCTTTGCTATTTTTGCTTCATTTATTTCTCTTCTGTTTCCTTGTACACTGCCACCTCCTTCTCCCCCAACCATTCGCCAAACTAGCCTTTTTCCATTTGTCTCTCAAACCCTTGTTCACATTCCCAAGTCCTTCATACAGGAGCTATTCCCATAGCTTGCTTACTTCCTCAGTTTGCACAAGAGTCCTCATCTTTGGTCCCCCCCTCGCACACAGCATAACCACCCTCCTAAAATCTTACACTGTCATGTTTGCCTTAACTTCCTCTATACTCAGCAAACCTCTAACATAGTTCAGGTGTCGACCCAAGGATGAAGAGCTTTACCTCAATGTCCAACAGAATCTGAGTGCGTACATGTACTAAGATATTGGGAGATTTATTTTTTGTGAACATTGTGCTTTTAAATGCTTATGTGAATTGTTTATACATACTTGCCCCTAAATGAGATGGCTAACAGACCGACTTTTAAAGTCTTGGACAGGTACATTTTTTTCAGGGGTGAGAAGGCACAACACCCACTACAAATACAACATTCTATTTTTTTTTTTTTTTTTTTTTTTTTTTTTTTACAGAAAAACACTTCAGCAGTTCTATTAGAGTGAGCTTTTCACTGATGAGGGTTATTGTGAACTGCCAATAGCTGATAATATTCAGCAGATTTCAGGTGACATTGGTATTTTGTTACTTACATTAGTGCACAGCTGTGTGTTCATGTACACCAGGATAATCTGTGTGAACTTGCCGACATGCTTACCTTACTTTACGTTGTATCCATCTCAACACTGAAGTGGGCAGGTAAATCTGCAAGGAGTGCTTTAGAAAATATGTAGTTCAACACAGGTAAGTGAAGAACCACATGAGAGGCTTCTAGAACTTTACTGTAGAGTGAAGACCTATCCCAGAGTCACTTGGCTCGCACCCCAGCCACTGTTATCATAAAGACAAATACATAGTACACTAATCACATGCAGAGCATGTGACATCTCCTTTTAATGAAGTTTCAGTTCCCCTTTTCTTAAAGATTTATAAGCCACATGTACAAGCTACAAATTCAATTCACTGATGCCTTTTATGAACTAGGTGTAGTCTGTGTACTTAAATGGCTTTTATATAGAACGATAAATAGCTGCAGCACTTACACTCACTATTGCAGCTATCCTAGGTCTGGCTCTTAACACCCAGAGTAACACCAGTGGTACCCAAAGCTAGTGCAACTCTCTAGCTGAACTCTAAGTATCTGAACTTTTTTCTTAACTGAACCTACTTGTAGTTGCTTCAGGAATTTCTCTAGGCTCATTTCCGCATCATGATCTGTATAACTGAAGTTTTTGGTATGTGAACAGGTCTTAAAGTTTATGAATTTGGCACCAATTTCAGATACTGTATAGCTGTGGACAAAATCACTGATTAGAATGAGGAATTAGTGGTTTGTAATAAGAGCAGCTGGTGACTTCAAAGCAAGGGGGCAACTGAATGTGTGGGGCTAAACACAATGCCTAGTGCTATATTTGGATGGGGGTCAGCTTTGAGCATGGGTACAATTTTTGGTAAATGGTAATACACCACTGCATGTGCTGAATCAACTTCCAACAGTAGTTTGCCTCTTCAGTACAAGTGCCAGACGTAGTTTGAGACACAATTTCAGGCGTATAATGTGGAAAAATAGGTTTCACTATAACAATGCTACACCTTTAAACAAAATGCTTGGTCTGATTAAATAAAACTACTTATTCGACTACGTATTTTGAAATAAACGTGTGTACTCCTACGGTGAAAACCATTAGTGAGCCCATAGACCACCAGATGACCATCTCCTTATTACTGAGTCCATAAATAGAGATGCCACATGTGTATAAAGGTCTGACTGCTGTCCACCTCAAATATTCTTGAGATATAAATCATGTTGTGGCAATAGACTATGCCGAATAGATTTTGGCAGCCTACTTAGATTGTACAAAAGCAAATCTAAAAATGGCAGACCATGATCATCTTGTATGCATGTATAAAGTAGAAAACCAGTTTCTCAGCTGACTGTTACATCATACATTTATCATCCAAGTGGCAGCTCAGATTATTACATTTCTTGAAGTTTCTCATCTCATGACAATTATGTTTCACACACTGACGTTCTTACATTCAGTACATCCAGCAGTGCTCTACTCATACAGAATTTGTAATAAAATCAAGGTTGAAACAGAATGGAAGACTGCCTGTATGTTTCTATCTCTTCTCCTAATCAAGTAATGCTGGATAATGCCCTTTTGTTTATAACACACAAGGCAGAGTTGTATATTCTTATATAGAGATGCAGCAGGCAGTTGTAGCATTAAGTGAGAAACAATTTCACAAAACACAAACATTCTAACTGAAATAACTTTTGGAAGAAAACCATTCTGACACCTGTGCCTTAAGAGCTCACCCTTAACAGTGTGCCCAAAACAATGCTAGGGGTGGAGTGAAAGATGGCTCAGTGCTTGTATACGTCACACAACTACAACTGTATCATAAAAGAAACAGGGACCCCCAGCTGGCCAATGCACTGCCTAGCGTGAGGCAGAAAACAGTGATTGCTCTGAATATCCCTGCCAGACTTAAATTTACCACATAGAATGGAAAAAAATAGGGAAGCCAGGAAAAGGTAATCTATAAAATAAATTAAGAGGTATGGCCAGGTATTTACCTTTTTCAGTGCTTCCTGAAAACCACCCTACCTTACGAGACTAAGCCAAACCAAAATCAAGGAGAAAGAAGATGCAAAAACAATCACCACTGACCAATAACATGATGAAATGCTTTGATACTAAATGCAAACAGAGGCTGAGTGGGGAGGATCCCACTCTGGTCTACCCCATCTCTATACGACTTCATGCTTGGTGCTACAAGTTTTTCCCCAAGTGATGTAAATATTTATTTTTTTATTTTACATTTGTTAACCGGGAAAGTCCGACTTGGAATGAGCCAATTTTCAGTGGAGGCCCAGGGAGAAGTGCGCCAGATGCATGTCTTTGTAACGTGGGAGAAAACCGGAGCATATACATTGGCTTATGCCTGTAAACACTGCTGTATACACACTGACAATACCCCCCCCCCCCCCCCCAACAAATTCAACAGTTCAGTGTCACCAGCTAAACCACTTTAGAAGTAGCTTAAGAAGGCTAATGTAGTAATGCTGAACTTGGTGTGGGCAGTATGAAGAGAGGACAGTTAAGGAAGAAGTACTTTAACACTTGGTGACTAGAGATGATATTCCCCTAGGACTCAAGGTGCCAAAGTTAGCTCCCAACCACACCTGATGAACTAGCCTTACTGGGTTAATGAAATAAACTTCCTAAATTGATTGGGTTGGGGGGGGGGTCCTCAGTGTTGCTGCCAACAGTCTCATTATTAGAACTTTGTATACCCCCTGCTTCATTCAAGCTGTTACACAACAGCAGATCTTCATGCATTTGTTTGAAGAGCAAAACTTTTTTCGAGATCTTTTTTTCCTCAATTAGCTTCAAAATTCAGCTTTTCTAGGAAAAACTGATGCCCACTGTCTCCATCAAATCTGTCCTGCTAGGATTTAATTAGAGCATTAAGTCTTTGTCATTCATTCAGGTAAAATGTTTTTATGAATGAATCCTGTGTAACAGGAAGGAAAGACTGTATAAAGTAAACCAATATAGGCCTATCTCCTTAATAAATATCAAAAATAAATTATACGCAAAAGTCTGGCATCCAGGCTCAACTAAGAACTGTACAACTTAGTGTAGCCAGGCTAAGGAGTGAAATAAAACAAAGGATTAGTACAGACCACCTTCCTGCACTCTCTGCATTTACAGGCAGTGACGAGGTACAAACCAACCTTCTGACAGTTATTGTCAACTTTGAGAAAACTTTCGATTCCATTTAATGGGATTACATCTGGGATACTCTTAAAACATATGGACCATCTCCAGAGTTTATTAAGGTGACTGGGTACCCATTTTCATTGGAGGGCTGGAGAGAAAAGCTCCAGAGACAAATATATTACAGAACAAGGGTCATTTTCACTTACAAGAAAGAATGTCACAAAGAATAACATTTTTACATACATTAAATGAAACACCCGATGGACCATACTAAGGAGACTATATACATGGTGTTTACAAATTATATGATTCAGATCAGTGTGATGCTGTATGTTAATACTGAACATACCCATCTAGTACAGAGTTGAGAAAGGAGGAGAAATATGGGTCTAGGGCAAGAGAGGAGAGGAAATGATACATGCTTATATACTCAGTAGTATAGTGAGGGGTATGAACAGAGAATCAAGAACTATAAAGCAGGAAGAAATAGGGGCCTGCATTCTACATAGTAATAGTGAAAAGGTAGAGGTGGAAAGGGGCATGAAGTAGCCAATGGCATAAAATATAAACATGAGGGGCAATGCAATTACTGTTAGAATATGGAAAGGATGATTGAGTTAGAGTAACCTGTAGCCATGTATTTTTCAGACAGCCTTTGAGAGAAGTGTGAAGGATTTTGGGGATCTGTCCACACTGATGGAGGGATATCATTCCATATTTTATCTATAGAGTAAGAATATAGAGAATACCCTACTGATTTGTTTGGCTTAAGAACAGCGAGTTGTATTTGGTTATTTGATTGCAGTGGACACTTTTGTAATATAGTATTGAAGGCTGGGCAGGTGGAAGGATAGTGAATGCTTGTGTGTGTGGCAATTAGCAGAGTACATTTTATAGATAATTATAAGCAGTTTAGTGATTTCGATGCAGTGGTGGGTATGGTAGTAGTAATTTGATGCAAATTTGACAATTTTATTGTAACATTGTTCAGGTTTTTGTGGAAGTGAGATTTGAAGGTTAGCAAGGATTAGGGCATCATAAAGAGAAAGGAAATAACTATGAGCAAATGTCATGAGATCTGGTTGTTTCCCAACCCTTGTACCTGGGTAAGGAGATCAAACAAGGATGCTTGCTATCCCCTTCTCTAATTTTACTAGCCAGAGAGCCCTTACCCTCTTAACTAGGCAATACCTTTCTATGGGGTTGGGATCTGATGGGCATAGAATTATTCATCCTTTTATTTGCTAATGACTGACTTTTACTAATGGAGAATCCACGATCAGAAATCCCCAGCTTCTTAGAGCTACAATTGAGCCTTCATAGCAACTCTGGATAAAAAATCAATTTAAATCAAAGCAAAGCTCTTCCCAGCCAGCAGGGTGGCCAGGGAACTAAGAACGAACAACTGGCTATCCCCTTTAGGGTAAAGTCAGTTGCCCCCAAACATTTGTGAATCAAACAAGTAACTATCTAGAGATTAACCTAAACTTGCAACCTCTGTGGAACAACCTATTTATATCAGTCCATATGTGGAGGAAGCTGTCTTTTGGGGGGCCATATATTCGCATACGGTACCCCAAATTACATTATATCTCAAGGCACCTGTCTGTATCCTTCTCATGTACATAGCTATGTGAAATAAAAAAAATGATACAATTTGTACAGGAGGGCAAGAGGCACAACATTTTTCACACTGCTTTATTTCTTTTAAGTATGAAGGTGCTGTGCTACCAGATATTTGCAGTATGGCTGAGACAGCGATGCTTTTCTCATATCTGAACATGATACTTCAGCCACATTTGTGGTTAGAATTAGAAGCAAAAGACTTCAGCGCACATGGCCTTGTTATGCTATCGTTCAGCCATGACAGTCCATATAAGGTGATTGTATTTGTTAAACAGTGCATAAACCCTTCTCAAAACTATATACTTTATACCTCTTATTAGCCATCTGGTGTACCAAAACTCCTATTTGGGGCAATCTCTTTGTAAAAGTTGATGACAAAGTTTTATGATGGTGGTCCTAGGAGATGAATGGCGTACACAGTATATAAAAGCTTATAGGTTATGTTACTGTGTCCCTCTGATTTGCATCCTTTAATGCTCTAAAGGATAGGTATAATCTCTCCACCAGGGACTTCTGGAAGTACTCACAACTACACCCTGCATTTTTTCCATTCTTATCAGGAATGTCAAGCTGAAATACTGCACAACTAGTAAGGAGTTTAAACTTTTGCCGGGGTCAGTAAACAAGTTCAAATGAAATTCTCCCATATTTTTCTTCTTCTGTCTGAGCCGAACTCGGTTGCTGTTAGTGGTACAGTAACATGTGTCTATTACAAATTTGGTGGGGCTGCATCTGAATTTTCCATCCAGAAACAGCTATCAAAAATTTGGTGGGGTTGCGTCTGAATTTTCTATCCAGAAACAGCTAGCATTTCTGTGAGCTCTAAAACTCAGTTTACTGACTCATTAACTGAAGTTGGTAAATATAGCGTAACCAGACCCCAACTCATTTAGTTGAATTAGCAAGACAGGCACTTTCTGACTATACCTGAAGTTAACAGCAGGCAAAGGTTATAAATATGGGGTTGTACAACATTCCACACCCTTTGGAAATGCACTGCAGGAATAGATTCCCAAATTCTCAGGTCTGCCCTTAGTTTTAAGGTTGCCAGATGGATACTGGGTGAGTTTCCAGCTTGCTAGGGACTATCATATTTTCAGATGCCTCTGTGGTAACAAGGCTAAACATTGCATCTATACAGAAATCCCAAGACCAAATATCAATAAAGGGACGACAATACTTTATTGAAAGATATCTAAACATATCACAAATCCTAATCCTCAAGGAATGCCAGACCCCTGGTCAATATATGGAGTTATGATGTCTCTGCTATGGAACCAGGACGGACATTTAGCACCCAGGTGCATTAACTGACACAATCTAAGTTCTCAACTAATCTTACTAATCTTACCCAGTGTTGTCATTGCTGTTATATTGTGTTGCTCCTTATATCTTTAACCTCTCATGTTATTCATAACAAAGCAGTCTCAGTTTGAATTGTAGTGTTAACTGGTTGCTGATATTAAATATGCAACCAATAATGCCCAATAAGGTATGTGTTACTGTGTAAACACAGCGGAAGCCCGCTACACCCTTGGAAGGGTGTTATTTATGGGTTCACTATAGAATCTAGAGATACTGAAATCTCGAATTTCAGTATTTTGAAATTCTATAGCCGAGAGCTTTAAAGTGCGGAACCCCAGAAACAAAATCTAAAATCCCGAAGTTCAGAGATTTTGAAAAAGCACTTCTGGTGTTGCAGTGTGTGAAATGGATAGGTGTAAGTTCAGGTAAGTATGTATGTGTAAGTGTGTCAGTTAGGAACTTATTAGTGTGTGTTGTAGCTGTGATGTGTGTGCAAGGGGCTATGAATGTATGGGTGTGAGTTATCTTTGTGCATGTGATTGTGCGATCTCAGAGTTAGTATATATATAAGTAGGGGGTGTGGGGGGGCACAGCCCCCCCCAGATGGGTGCAGGGGGCCTTGTCCCCCTGCTTGTCTGTAGTGTAGGATTGTATGTTTGATTGTGGGGGGACATTGTGTGTATGTGTGTGGTGTATTTGTAGTGTAGGTTCACAATTTTAAATTTCACAGGTCTGTAGTTTCAGGATTTAAAGCTTTCAGTTATAGAATTTCAAAATACTGAAATTCGGGATTTCACTATTTCGAGATTCTATAGAGAACCCGTTATTTACATAGTGGCACACACACTTGAGAGCATTATTGCACTTTCATATGCTTTTGATGAAAAAGTTAATCTGCCAAGTAAATGGTGGTGGAAGGATTTTTACATCCAAAATATAACATTTTTGAAAAAATATTCACATTTACATTTATTTTTTTGGTCTCTTACTCATCATTGGAGAATGAAGTCAGTAAATAATGACATTTGAGTTTCAGACTTTACTTCCTTAAAAAAAACATGGTAACAAATCCTCTAAGCAACTTTGTAATTTTAGAACAGCAAAAATCAAAATATTTTCAAAAGAAACTGCCACAGCTGGGATGAAGTTGTTACACCAGTATATAAAGAATAGAACCAGGATAAAAACTGAGTGACAGCAAAAACAGCCAAGTTAAATAAACAAAAAAGCTTTTATTATAACTTAGTAAGCACTTTTGCATTGTGAACACTATCAGACTTTAAAAATACACACGTTAACACTATTTAAAATCAAAACCACAAATCAGAGACAGATCAGCTATAGAAACTGACAGCAAATTAAACAGCACATGTGCCAGTGTACTAAAAAATAAACTAATTTCTAGTATACATTAACTATATATAATATATATAAATAAACTTATCTACTAGTCCCCTAGTTCTAACAGTAGATTTGTGCTTAGTCACAGTAAAATATAAAAGTCTAAAACCATTAAATATATTTCTAGGAGACTCAGAAGAGAAAAAAAATTGATTGCCAGGATTACATGATAAAATGACTAAATGAATATTTAATGTCTCTTGTATTCTTGCATAATTTAGCATTCTACATAAAGAAAACATAAAAGCTGTGGGGTCCTTCTGTTGGATTTAGAATTGCTAGAAGTTTCCAACATTCAACATTCCTAATCATAGCACAACACTGCAGTGAAATGTAAGAATTCCCAAATGCATACTATGAAAGCCAGTTAAAAACAAACTTACCACAACATAAGTGAATCACCCAAGAAAAAATTAAGCAATGAAGGATAAATGCCTAGGTGCCTGCATTCAAGTAGATAAGCCATGACCGTTGATTAAAAATAAAAAAAGGGGGGGGTCAGTATAAAATATTACTTCAGAGCAAACATCTAAGCAGGTGTGGTATTGTAATCACAATTTTAGTGGGCAGAGCCCATGTATACACATGGAACTTAAAAGCTGTAAAAATACTAACTAATATTATCAAAAAACATCAACCATCACCCAAGTGTTATATATAGAAATGAGTATGCCTGCTTACAAGCATAAGGTCTTAAAACTAAAAGGAGCACTCCTCAGTCAGTAAAATTAAAATGAAAGTACCTTATCTGATAAAAAAATATCCAAAAACATACTAATTGAGTTGTAAGCCTGCAAAAACACACCACTCCAGGTGCATAGATCCTAAAACTACCAAAAGGTTATAAATGTCCCTGAAGTTGCTTAAGAACCATCCTCTGTATGCATAGAGCCAATCAAAGGAATCTGTGTGAAAGAAGGGTGTTACAGCCTATCATTCCCTTTAGCTGGAGTCAAATAACCAATCAGTGGTATGAGGGAGAAGAAAAAAAATAGTGAGACAGTGGTCTATCTTTTAAGAAAGGTTTGATGGAAACAGTCTGCTTGTAACGGAATGATCCATTCTTGTTCAGTCTTCACAGTTTTATCCTTCCTGTCACCCATTCTGTTGTCTTCTTTCAAAGTGTCCAGTACCATAAATTTGAAATGATGTTCTACTCTTTGTTCCACAACAAGTTTTGCTGTGGCCACAGTTGTACCTTCCATCCTAATTTTATATAAATGTTCTTTGATCCTGTCCCTAAGTGCCCTGTTTATTTTTCCTGTGTAGAAACTGGGACATTTCATGCAAATTGCTAAATAGACCACGTTCTTGGTCCAGCAATCTGCATAATTCCACAGTCTCACAACCTTGTCTGTAGTGGGATGAACAAAATGATCGGTATTGGCTATAAATGAGCAGATGTTACACCGCCTGCAACTGAAGGTTCCTTTGATTAGCTCTATGCATATAGAGGATGGTTCTTAAGCAACTTCAGGTTAGTTTACAGTCTTTTGGCACTTTTAGGACCTATACACCTTCACTGGCCTGGTTCTGCAGGATTATAACTCAATTAGTACATTTCATTGGATGTTTTTATCAGGTAAGGTACTTTCATTTTAATTTTACTGACTGAGTAGTGCTCCTTTTGGTTTTAAGACCTTACGCTTGTGAGCAGACATACTCAATTTCTACATATAGCACTTGAATGATGGTTGATGTTTCTTAGTAACATTAGTTAGCTTACATTCCTATAGCTTTTAAGTTTCATGTGTACACATAAGATTGTGATTATAATACCACACCTGCTTAGATGTTTACTGTGAGGTAATGTTTTATACTGACCTTTTTTGTTTTTATCAACTGTCTTATACTGAACTTTTTTTGGTTTTATCAGCTGTCATGGTGCATCTACTTGAATGCAGGCAACTAGGCATTTATTCTTCATTGTTTCATCTTTTCTTGTTAGACGGGTGATTCACTTATGTTGTTGTGGTAGCAGTTTGTTTCTAAATGGTTTTCATGGTATGCATTTAGGAATTCTTACATTTCACTGCAATGTTGTGCTATGCTTAAGAATTTTGAATGCTGGAAACATCTAGCAATTCTAAATGCAACAGATAGGAACTTGCAGCTTTTATATGTTTTCTATAAGTAGAGAGCTAAATTAAGCAAGCATACACAAGACATTAAATGTTCATTCAGTCATTTTATCATGTAATCCTGGCAATCAGTTGAACTGATTTTTTTTCTCTTCTGAGACTCATAGAACTATATTTAATGGTTTTGGACTTGTATATTTTACCATGACTAAGCACATATCTACTGTTAGAACTAGGTGACTAGTAGATAAGTAGTTTTTATATATGTTTATATATACTTAAGCCATACTAGAAATTATAGTTTTTTTTTTAGTACACATTGACAGATAATCATCATCTTCTTTCGGCTGTTCCCGTTAGGGGAAGCCACAGCGGATCATCTTTTTCCATTTCTTCCTGTCCTCTGCATCTTGCTCTGTCACACCAACCACCTGCATGTCCTCTCTCACCACATCCATAAACCTTATCTTAGGCCTTCCTCTTTTCCTGTTACCTGGTAGCTTCATCCTTAGCATCTTTTTCCCAATATACTCAGCATCCCTCCTCAGCACATGTCCAAACCAAAGCAGTCTTGCCTCTCTGGCTTTGTCTCCAAACCTTCCAACCTGGGCTGACCCTCTAATATACTTATTCCTAATCCTGTCCACCCCCATCACACCCAGTGCAAATCTTAACATCTTTAAATCCGCCACATCCAGCTCTAACTCCTGCCTTTTTGTCAATGTCACTGTCTCCAACCCGTATAACATAGCTGGTGTCACTGCCCTCTTGTAGACCTTCCCTTTCACTCTTACTGGTACTCGTCTGTCACAAATTACTCCTGACACTCTTCTCCACCCACTCCACCCTGCCTGTACTCTCTTCTTCACCTCTCTTCCATACTCACCATTACACTGAACTATTGATCCCAAGTATTTAAACTCATCCACCTTCACCACCTCTACTCCCTGCATTCTCACCATTCCTCTATCCTCCCCCTCATTCACACACATATATTCTGTCTTAGTCCTGCTGACTTTCATTCCTCTTCTCTCTAGAGCATATCTCCATCTCTCTAGGGTCTCCTCCACCTGTTCCCTACTCTCACTACAGATCACAATGTCATCTGCAAACATCATAGTCCACGGAGACTCCTGTCTGATCTCATCTGTCAACCTGTCCATCACAATTGCAAATAAGAAAGGGCTCAGAGCTGATCCTTGATGTAATCCCACCTCCACCTTAAATGTATCCGTCACTCCCATCGCAGACCCCACCGCTGTAACACTACCATCGTACATATCCTGTACTACTCTTACATACTTCTCTGACACTCCCGACTTCTTCATACAATACCACAACTCCTGTCTAGGCACCCTGTCATATGCTTTCTCTAAGTCTACAAAAACACAATGCAACTCCTGACCTTCTCTACACTTCTCCATCAACACTCTCAGAGCAAACATCGCATCTGTAGTGCTCTTTCCTGGCATGAAACCATACTGCTGATCACTAGTCATCACTTCCCTTCTTAACCTAGCTTCCACTACTCTTTCCCATAACTTCATGCTGTGACTGATCAATTTAATCCCTCTGTAGTTACTACAGCTCTGCACGTCACCCTTATTCTTAAAAATCTGTACGAAAACACTTTTTCTCCATTCCTCAGGCATCCTCACACTTTCCAAAATTTCATTAAACTATCTGGATAAAAACTCCACTGTTATTTCACCTAAACACCTCCATGCTTCCACAGGTATGTCATCTGGACCAACAGCCTTTCCATTCTTCATCTTCTTCATAGCTATCCTTACTTCCTCCTTTCTAATCAATTGCACTTCATGATTCACTATCCCCACATCATCCAACCTTCTCTCCCTCTCATTTTCTTAATTCATCAACCCCTTAAAGTACTCTTTCCACCTGCTCAACACACTCTCCTCACTTGTGAGTATGTTTCCGTCATTATCCTTTATCACCTTTACCTGCTGCACATCTTTCCTAGCTCGGTCCCTCTGTCTAGCCAATTGGTACACATCCTTTTCTCCCTCCTTAGTGTCCAACCTTTCATACAACTCTTCATATGCCTTATCCTTAGCCTTTGCCACCTGTCTCTTTGCCATGCACCTCATCTCCTTATACTCCTGTCTACTTTCTTCATCTCTCTGACAATCCCACTTCTTCTTTGCCTACCTCTTTCTTTGTATACTCTCCTGTACTTCCTCATTCCACCACCATGTCTCCTTGTCATCCTTCCTCTGTTCTGATGTCATAACAAGCACCTTTCTAGCCGTCTCCCTTACTAGCTCTGCAGTAGTTACCCAGATATTTGGTAACACTTCACTGCCACCCAGGGCCTGTCTTAACTCTTCTCTGAACTCCACCTCACAATTACCCTTTTTCAGTTTCCCCCATTAGATCCTTGGTGCTGCCCTCACACTCCTCCTCTTCTTCTTGATCACCAACGTCATCCTACAAACCACCATTCTATGCTGCCTAACTACACTTTCCCCGGTCATCACTTTACAGTCTCCAATCTCCTTCAAACTGGCCCTCCTATATAAGATAATGTGCTGTTTAATTTGCTGTCAGAGTTTCTATAGCTGATTGGACAGCTTGATATAATGTTATAATTGGAATCAGTCTCTGATTTGTGGCTTGGATTTTAAATAGTGTTAACTTGTGTATTTTTAAAGTCTGATGAAGCACTGAGGACAACACAGAAATGCTTACGTTATAATAAAAGCTTTTCAGTTTATTTTACTTAGCCATGTTTGTTGTCACTCAGTTTTTATCCTGGTTCAATAATTAAAATATGTTCCTATGTTTGACCCTTTGTTCCCCTTCATTTTAGGCTTTATCCAGATTTCATTATAGGAGATCGAGAGGTATGCAAACCTCTTTACTGCTGGTGCCAGTGGTCAATCTCTGTCTTAGACACACACACACACACACACACACACACACACACACACACACACACACACACACACACACACACACACACACACACACACACACACACACATATTTGTGCTGCAGGAAATGTATGCTAACACAAATCCTATTATTCAGGTAACTTTTTGATTTTATAACAGCAATATTTAAAATATGCTCCTATTTTGAGCTCCCCCTTTATTTTACGCTTTATCCAAATATCTTGAACCAAGAGGTCAAGAGGTACACACGCCTCTTAACTGTTGCTGCTGCCAGTGCTTGATCGCTTACGCTTTCACTCTTTACGGTATCTCTCTCTCTCACACACACACACACACACACACACACACACACACACACACACACACACACACACACACACACACACACACACACACTTTTCTGCTTTCATGCACACACAAGTTCACCCAAGCAGACAGAAACAAAACACACATACACTCAAACAGACACCTTTTTCTGTTTCATTTATTTTTTATACTCTCTGAACAGCAAAAGCACTGCTTAGGAGTGTAAAATAATAGCTTAACCAATCTCACTCTCATACATGCATACACTCTCTCATAGATATAAACACATACTCACTTTTTTCTTTTAATTTTTTTCATTTTTTTACAGTCCCTAAACATCAAAAGTGCTGCTTAGCAAGTGTAAAATAATATTGGCCTTTAAGTTACTTTCAATCTGAGCTTCATGGCACCTTGATATGCTGCCGTGAAGTGCCAGACTCATTTTTCAGCGGGCATTACCTGTACATTAACTCCATACTGGAGAACTTTCGTTCTCCAACCAGGGTGCCAATTTACAGGTTGCCCATTCTCTAATGCTGTTTATCGACTACCACTACCCATATAAAATTATTGCTGTAATTATTATAATGTTTGCTGATATTTTACATTGTTCATCATTTTTCCTTGACTATCCTAATGTCACTTATCCTTGTTTTGGTTATTTGTTTTGGCAATAAAAAATGATATCCAGCACCTAGATGAATTTGTGATCATATATAAACATTATCGCTGAACAGATAAAGATTATTGAAGTATTATAGTTTTGAAGTATGAAAGTATGGCTACTTTTCCCAGTCATTAACATACTAATCCAGATATGGTAATTTCTGATTTATAGGTGAAAATGCCAATGCCATACCTTTGTAATTGTTAGACAGAACTTTATGCACATTTTGTACTTGTTCAGCTGTTCAATTCTTGGTTCTTTCTACAGTACCAAGACAGCACGCTCTTCTATTATGCTACTATCCACTAGTCCATGCAGCGAGAAGGCCCAGTACAACCCTTCTCCAGATAGAATCATACTCTTAAGTAAGGGCAGGAGAGAGGTATGTGAAACTATTGTGGTACTATCCCCTAGTCCATGCAGCGAGAAGACCCAGTACAACACTACTCCAGATAACATCATCTTATTAAGTAAGGGCAGGAGGCAGGTATTTGATTTTAGCCTTGATGACAGGCAAACAGGCACAGCACTGAAAGAAACCATTCTCCTAGGGCATTGTCAAAGAACATTCTGGAAGCATTAGAATCATGACCAAGTAGATAATTGTCCCTTGATGATGTATTTCCAGTGCAGCATATCTCATGAGCACAGTTCTTAACACATTGTAGGCACATGACCACTTCCTCTTCACATCTTGCCACTACAACTGTTGATGGACAGACATGCGTTGAAGCTGCAGACCCATGCCCCTCTCTGAGTGTTTAGCATGCTGTGAATAGTCTTGACTCTAGTTCTGGATCCCCCATGCTGGGCAGAAGACTGACTACACAGTTTGTATCTAGAGCTGCTGTATATTAAAGCAAATAATATAAATAATATGATATAAAATAAGGGTATAAAAATATGCATGTATCTAATTTCCACAAAAATAAGAAAAAAATGTCTTAATAATAATAATAAATTGAAATGTTTTTTTTTTTGCTTACACCATGTGAGAGGAATAGACTGTGTACTTTACAGATTTTATTTGTAAGCCTGGCATTAGGTATAATCCATATATAATCCTCTTTCCCCCCCCCATTTTTGCACATGTGGTTGGGGTGCCACATCCATGGCTGGCTAGCCCTGCTGGCTGCTGCGTATAATATTTTATAGTTTATTGTTGTGGTTCTTGCCCTTTATAAAGTAGTATTTCTTATGTTACCTGAAAATAGGATGTAGTTGCTATAGGACTTTTATTCTGGGGGTGAAATTAAAGAGATATTAACACTGTAGTGAAAGAGCTTTGTTAAAATACTTGGCTATGGATGATTATTTTATGAAAAGCTTCCAGATTAGTTTCCTTTGATTAAAAAAACAAAAAAACAAAATAAAATCCTTAAAGAAAACTGGTCTCAGTCTTTGCACATCGTTATTCTAAGTTTTATTTAAGTGCTTGGCTCTGTTTTCAAAAACCATTGAATAGTTTTTGTGCTGTGCAACCCATGTTTAACTTCATAGTCCAGAACTTCACAGAAAGTTTATGAAAGATACATTTTAACAGTGTTCCTATACAATAAGCAGTACCTACACAAGAATATTAGACTCAAACAACATGTGTCACTTAACTGGCTATGTCAATGTATCAAGCCTGGCTAACTCTCTCTAGAATGTGTAGAAATCTGTTAACCAGTTTACTGTGTAATTTAATTTAATCCTGACTTGCGCTCAGGATTAACTCTAACCTGTGGAACTTGTTTAACTTGCTTATTTATGTAATCTCTGTATATAGTCTGTTTGTAATATGTAATGCTGGTATTATGTAATGCTGTATCTGCTTACCCTTGGAGCTTTTCTCTCCGGGCCTCCACTGAAAATGGACATGCATCCAGTCGGACTATCCCGGTCAACAAATGTAAAATAAATAAATAAATATTTTTGCAAAGCTGAACAGTCAGGCAATCTCATGAAACATCTTGGAAATGGCCACAGGGAAATTCTAAAGTAAGAAAGATTAAATATTCTAGTGGTTAATCCCAGAAAGTGTTTACTAAATGGAGTTTTGGGAGTAAACTTGTATGTTTTCTTCCTGAATTCTTCTGCATCACTACATTCCAAGTTATTTTTTTTTAAATGTTAGATTTCTTAGTGGTGTAGCCCATCCCCGAAAAAAAAGTTCACACAGTAATCCTAAAAAGCACAAAATAAACTAATCAGACAGTATATCATGGAGTCCCATCTAACTGAAACCAACTTGTGGAATCACTTACTGAATTGTATATCACAATTCAGTATCTTGACTACAACCATATCTTGCAGTGTTGCCTAGTATCTACAAAAGAATATTAGACATCTCATATATTTCTGAACCATAAACTGCTTGTGTACACATGGAACATTATCAGTATATTCACATTTTTATTTCTCAGTCCAAGCATATCCCAACAGGCTACATAGGTTCATAGGTAGGTACTAGGCTATTGGCCCTAGGGCCTATACAAGCCTAACCAAAAATGTACCCTGGCTTTTGCCACCCAAGAAAATTATCTTCCTGTGCCCCTGTCAAGCAGAACCACAGAAGTGATCCCTGGGGTGAATTTCCTATTACCCATCCAATCATCAAGATTTTTCTTGAAGAGTGCTAATGAGGAGCTCTGCTTGACATAGATAGGTAGTCTGTTCCAGAGTATGGGAAGTCTTTGGAACAGGAATCTATCCCTCCAGCATGTTCTGTTTATTGTGGTGACAAGGTTTAGGTCCCTAGAGCGTGTAGCTTGGAGGGATTGGAATTTCTTTAAGTGGAGCATGTCCAACAGCTCTGGGTTTGACATAGCTTTGTATGTTAGGCAGAGATTGCCTCTGAGTAGGCGATATGCGACGGAGTAAAGCTGGAGTTTTTTGAGACGGTCTGCCTAAGGCATCTGTTTGAGGCCAGTAATCCTCTTTGTGAGGTACTTTTGAGGCCTTTCCAGTTGTTGTAGATGTCTTGTGAGGTACATTGTACTCTATAATGGGTCTAATGAGTGATGAGTAGAGGAGAACAATGACCTCTTTTTTTTTCTGGATGAGAAACCTTTTGTGATGAGGTGTGCCACGTAGAAGGATTTCCTTACCACTTTGGCGATGTGATTATCAAAGGAGAGACTACTGTCCACCTGTGTCCCAAGGTCTCTTATCACACTTTCGGTGTTAAGTAGACTACCACCTATGTGGTAGTTCATGGGTACAGAATTTTTACCAGAGGGGATGACAATGCACTTTTTGGTATTGAGCTTGAGACCATGTCTTTGACACCAGGCATCTGTCTCAGTGAGGCCCTTTTGTAGGATGTCCACATCGTTTGGAGTTTCAATTACGGCTCCTAGTTTGCAGTCATCTGCGAATTTAGTTAGCCAAAGACCTTCTGTGTTAGCCTGTACTTCAGAGAAGTAGATACCAAACAGGAGAGGACCCAGGACTGAACCCTGTGGTACTCCACTTGTCACTGGTCTGAAGTCTGATTTGGAGTCTGCTACTTTTACAGTGTGGGTTCTTTCAGTAAGCCAGTTGGCAACCCATCTTGTGACATAGGGATTTATACCTAGTTTAGTGAGTTTATCTATAATTCCAGAGTGGGGATGGTGTTGAGCCTTGGCGAGATCTAGATAGGCTGTGTGAACCACCTTACCCTCATCTATGGCTTTGGTGACTACTTCAAAGAAGTCTATCGGGTTTAGGAGACATGATCTGCCTTTTACAAACCCAAACTGTGTGGGGTCCAGGGTTTGGAGATCTCCAATGTCTTTGTTTATGAGTTTCATGATGATACGTTCCATGGCCTTGCAGACGAGGTTCGTCAGGCTAATGGGGCGGTAGTTCCTGGGGTCTGTTGTGGCCCACCCTTTGTGGAGTGGGATAACTGTTGTGGTGTGCCATTCAATGGGCACAAAGCCTGAGGTGAGACTATGATTGAACATGGTACTTAGGTGGGGTGCCAGTTCATTCTGTAGTTCATGTAGAAGGCAGCCTGGGATGTTCTCAGGTCCCATGGATGCTGTGTTCTTGGCTTTGGAGAGTGAAGTTTTTACCTGTGCAGCCGTGATTACAGGAACTTTGCATTCTTCCGGTATAAAGATGGGCCCTTTAGGGGTGAGGGGGGTAAAGTTAGCACTGAACCTATCTGCCAGGATGTTGGCAATATCAGTTGGTTCTGTATATTTAGTGTCATTGTGCTGTGACTCAGAGCAGATCTGAGTGTTGCCATTGAGATTTTTGACATAGCTATAGAAAGCTTTGTGGTTATCTTTAGAATCAGTGGCAATTTTGTTTTCATAACTAGCTTTGGAGGATTTTATGAGGGATCTCAGCTTCTTACTGAGGCTGACCAGGGAGTTCCTCCAATCATGGGATTTTACTCTTTTTTGCAACAGTTTCTTTCTTCTGTTGTAGAGTTTGTTTATGGCAGAAGACCACCAGATTGGCTTCCTTTTTTTGGAGGATAGCATCTTGGTTCTGTTAGGGATAGCACGATCCATGCACTCGTGTAAGTGCTTATAAAGTGCATTTGTGTAGGATTTGGCAGTCGTACCTCTATTGTCCATCTGCATGGGTGTCATGAAGTTTGCCACTTCTGTCTTAAGAAGCGTGAAGTTGGCTTTGGAGACATTTTTTACGGTTGTTTTCCTAATGGGGGGTGGGAGCGGGATGTGGATGTCTAGGGTGATTAGCTTGTGGTCGGATCTGACCAACGAGGAGCTGACCTCTGGTGTGGAACACTGGTCACTCATGTTGGTGATGACCAGGTCTAGGATATTGCTGCCCCTGGTGGGTGTGTGGATAAGTTGATCCAAAGCATTGGAATTGATGATTTCCAGAAAACGTTGAGCAAAAGAGTTGGTACATGAGTAGTTTTCCCAGTTAATGGCAGGGTAGTTGAAATCACACATTATTAGAGTGTTGGGTTGTACCTTAATATTTTCCAGTGTATCAAGAAAAGAGGAGTGGGAATCCTGGGGCATGGTGGGGGGTCTGTAGCAAGCTACAATCTGGATTGCGGTTTTGCCCAGAGTTAGTTGAACTTGGATAATCTCAGATGCATTATGCTGAGCAACTAGCTTGGAGGTGTGGATATCCTTAATGAATATGGACACGCCTCCACCTTTAGTGTTTCAGTCCGGGTTTGGTGGCCGAAAGGTGTGGTATGAATTATAACCTGGTAATGCAGGGGTGCTCTCTAGAGCTTTGAACCAGGTCTCTGTCACTGCACAGATGTCAATGTTTTTCATTTTAAGGAGTTCCTTGAGTGAGTGCATTTTGAGGTTTAGACTTCTAGCATTGAGTAGCATTACCCTCAGATTTTGCTTGCTTGTACCTGTTAATGTTGGTGAATTTGTCATTTGAACCTTGCCTAAAAAAGGCACTATAGGGGTGGCAAGAGCCTTTGCCAGTATCCGGAATTCCAAGGGTGACAGATGCAGGCCATCTCTGGCAAAGCAGTGTGGTCTGTCGATCATGTCATCCCAGGCAGACAGATACTGGATTCCCTTAGAATGACACCAGAAGCTTAGCCAATTGTTAAAGTCAATCATTTTGTCCTTGTACTGTGGTGCCATTCTGGGTGATGGCAGGATGCTACTCAGGGCTAGGATCATACCGGCCTGGGCTACAAGATCAGAGAGCTCCTCCATGTCTCTTTTCATGTAGCCCAGGGAGGTATGTCTCAGGTCATTCACACCAACATGGACAATGACAGAGTCATATTTGTATTTGTTGTGGAGTGACCTGAGTGCGTGCGTTATGTGGTGGATCCTGGCACCTGACAGGCAGCTGACAGTAACTTTTTCCTTGTTTAGCCTGTTTAGCCTGGTGAGTGGAACATCAGTGTGCCTGACTATAGAGTCACCTATGACTAGGGTGTTGGGTACGTTATGCCTTATGGGCTGTAGTTGAGTGGCACACTGAGTTTGTGGGCTATGTGTCATTTGGGTTGTGTTGGGGGGTGGAGGTTGCTTGCATTTCTGCTTTGGAGGTCTCTGTTGTTTGGGCAGATTAGTACTGACAGCCTCTGTGAATGTGGTGTGTGTTTTGTGGTTCTGTGTGTGTGTTTTGGTGGTGTAGGTTTTGAAGGACTATGTGATGAGTGTGGTGCGGTGCAAGTGTTTACCTTCTCCTCTTGACTGTCTAGGCCAGTCTTTGGTAAAGAGAGCTTTGCTTCCAGTTTGGCTATATAAGTGCACCTCTCACAGGTCGTAGTGTTGGGTGGTAAGAGGAGAGGGTTGTCTGTGTACATGAGGCAATTGCTGCATTGTCCCAAGATGCCCAGATTCATCAGGTAGACAGTAGAAAACACCAGGAGCTGACCTTTAGACATGCCTGAATAGGTGCTTATTTATTAAGTACTAAAAACTGTTTTCCTCTAGACAAGTGAGGAAAGTTGAGTGCTGTAGTAATTTGTAACTTATTTAGTGCTTACAATGAGTTCTGAACAAGTGCTGAGATCAAAGAAACGGATGAGTGCTAAAACTAAAAAGCTGGCTAGTTGCAAGGGAAATTTTGAAAAACAGACTTTATGGCGCCAGGAATAGTTTAACCCCAGTTAAGTGTGGGGGGCTTAGGAGCTCACAAACAGTCCTGGACACAGCAAATCCGTATCTGACCTGCCACAGGAAAGGGGGGAAGCGAGCTTAGAATTTTTTTTCCAGTAAAGTGGAAATGGAGAAGGCTGGAACAGAAGTTAATTCAACGTTAAGAATCTGAGTGGGTTGGCCTTCACAAATGTTCTCTATTAGATTGAGTGAACTAATGACACTAGACTGGGAGGAGTGTCACAGATCAAATATACAGTATGGGCGGGCAACTGCAAAGCCACCAAGTATAAGAACACACAACACTAGGGAGGATGGGTGGGAAAAAATTACAGTTCCTAGCTGTAGCCACTAAATGAAAGTTTTAAACAGATCAAGGAGCAGACTCAAGAATGCTTTTAACAGACAAAAATGCACAGAAAAGTTCGGATAGAGCACTCACAAACAGAAAATACAATTCTCAGTATGAAAAAACAGTTTACAGTTAAGTAATGTTAAAACAGTTTAAAACAGTACATAAATGCAGTGAAGCAATAAAAAATCTTTATAACCGTGCAAAAATATAGTAGATCAACTGTAAAGCACAATTATAAGCTTTTCAGAAGTGCAATTCAGTGAAATAAGTGTAAGAAATAACTTAGCCTGCTCTTGGAATCTTAAGGAATTTCCACTTATGCAATGCAATCCAGAGCCTGACAATACAAGCAGAACCTTTATAAGACACAGGGTTTATATAGCAGTAAGAATGGAAGAGTTGGAAGATCAGATTACTCCTCAGCCCCTGCTATTACCCAATCACTCGTACTACAGAAGGTCAGGAGGCCTTGTTACTCTCAATAATAATGAAGACAATCAGCAGAAAATGGCTGCCAGAAACACAGGAAACTCAAACAAAACTTCCAGCCTACACAACAGGCCTCTATCAAGATTATGCCACCTGAGCAGAACACAGAAACCTCACATAGCTGGATGAAGTAATCATTTGGCTATTTGGAAAGGTAAAAATATTGTTTATGCATCAGATATAATAGCTTAGATAGTCTTAATCAGCTGGTTTAAAATGTTACCTTTCATCTTTAATTCCTTCAAACATTAACAAAATAGACAGTGCTCCAATTATAATGAACAAGCTCCATTACATAGGTTCATAGGTTGGTACTAGGCTATTGGCCCTAAGGCCTATGCAAGCCTAGCCATAACAATTCCCTGGAATTTTTTTCCCACAATATTTACTTCTCTGGGCCCTTGTCTAGCAGGGCGACTGACATGATCCCCGGGGTGAATTTCCTATCTCCCATCCAATCATCAAGGTTCCTTTTGAAGAGGCCCAATGAGGTGTTCTGCTTGACATGTATGGACAGTCTATTCCAGAGTATGGGGAGTCTCTGGGTCAGGAACCTATCCCTCCAGCATGTTTTGTTCATTGTGATAAGGTTTAGATCCCTGGAGTTGTGGCTCTGAGGGATTGGGATTTCTTTAAGTGGAGCATGTCCAACAGCTCAGGGTTTGACATGGCCTTGTATGTTAAGCAGAGATCGCCTCTGAGTAGACGATATGCCACAGAGTATAGCTGGAGTTTTTTTTAGATGGTCAGCATATGGCATCTGTTTTAGGCCTGTGATTCTTTTAGTGAGGTATTTCTGTGGCCTTTCCAGTTGTTGCAGATGTCTTGTGAGGTACATACCAAATGGGGCATTACACTCTATAATGGGTCTAATGAGGGATGAGTACAGTGGAACATTGACCTCCTTTTTTCTGGATGAAAAGCCCTTAGTGATGAGGTGTGCCAAGTAGAAGGATTTCCTGACTGTTGTGGCGATGTGGTTATCGAAAGTGAGAGCACTGTCCACTTGTGTCCCTAAGTCTCTCATCACACTTTCGATGTTTAGTGTCCTGCCACCTATGTGGTAGTTCATGGGTACATGTTTTTTTCCAAAGGGGATGACTATACATTTCTTGGCATTAAGCCTGAGCCCATGGCTCTGGCACCAGGCATCTGTTTCTGTAAGGCCCTTTTGTAGAATATCCACATCATTTGGGGATTCAATAATGGCTCCCAGTTTGCAGTCATCTGCAAACTTTGTTAGCCAGAGTCCCTTAGTGTTGGCCTGTACTTCAGAGAAGTAGATGCCAAACAAGAGTGGTCTCAGGACCGAACCCTGAGGTACTCCACTTGTCAATTGTCTGGAGCTGGATTTGGAGTTGGCTACTTTTACAGTCTGGGTTCTGTCAGTAAGCCAGTTGGCAACCCATCGAGTGACGTAGGGATTTATGCCCAGCTTAGTAAGTTTATCTATGATTCCAGAGTGGGGGATGGTGTCGAAGGCCTTGGCGAGGTCCAGATAGGATGTGTGGACCTCCTTACCCTCGTCCACCACTCTGGAGACCGATTCAAAGAAGTCAATCAAATTCAGGAGACAAGATCGGCCCTTCACAAACCCAAACTGGGTGGGGTTCAGTGTCTGGAAGTTGCCAATGTCTTTGTTTATAAGTTCCATGATAATGCGTTCCATGCCCTTGCAGATCAGGCTTGTCAGACTGATGGGATGGTAGTTCCAGGGATCCAAGGTGGATCCTCCCTTGTGGATCGGGATAACTGTAGCTGTGCGCCACTCAGTGGGCATGAAGCCTGAGGTGAGGCTATTATTAAACATGACACTTAGATGGGGTGCCAGTTCATTTTGTAGTTCATGTAGTACACAGCCTGGGATGTCATCCGGTCCCATGGATGCTGTATTCTTAGCTTTGGAGAGTGCTGTTTCTACCTATATGGATAGAACTTACATGTTCTCAAACGTATAGTGTGTGGAGGCAATCTATCCAGCATCCCATGTACAGAATGATGCCCTACATTCCAGTACGTGGAGGCAATCTGCCCAGAATCCCAGGTACAGAACTGTGCCCTACATTCTAGTGTGCAGAGGCAATCTGTCCAGCATGTCCCACATTCCTGCAACTTTATTATATTATTAAGTGGGAACCTACTGTTTTTGATATCTTTTTAATACATGCTCAGAACATCATAACTGGAAGTTTTCTGCCTTGGTTTAAAGTCGGAGAAGATGCAGAATGTAACTGTTATGTTTTTCCTTTCACTATCTCTCTTTTTTCAGAATTTCTATGACCTTGTAAAGGGATATGGGGCTTGTACACATGCAAAAAAGGTTTGTGGTTTACAACCTTGAGAGTGTTGCTGTTTTGAATTGCAACCTTCAAAGTGTTTAGACACTTTAGAATGGCTTACACATATTTATTAAAAGAAACAAGACTATTGATTGCCAATCCATTCTAAGGTCATAACATCTTGGGTATTACAGCTTATCCCCCAACCGCAGATCTGTACAACCTATATAATGAAAAAATAGTGGGAGTGCTGGATGAGCAGGGGAGCTGCATCCCCCTAACTGAAATCATGAGTTTACATTTTACTTATTCATTGGATTATAAGATCATGGGGGTTACTAGGCTAATGGCCCTAGGGCCTTTTTAAGCCTAGGTTCTCATGCTCCAATTTTCCAAATTCTCAATTCCCATGAGCTAGAATGGCTTTGGTATATGCCTGTGCCTTACAGCATCTACAAACTGCCCTTGTCCATAACTGCCACAGGTGACAATCCAGGGTGAATTTGTTATGTTCCATCCATTGGTTCAAACTTCATTTGAATACTCTTAGGTAAGAGCTCTGTTTCACATGAATGGGGAGTCTGTTCCAGAGAAGGGGTAATCTCTGAGACACATACCTGTCCCTTTAACGTGTTTTATTTACGTCACAGACAAGGTTTAGATCCTTAGATCGGCTAATTATAGTGCTGCTTGTTTTGCGAATGTGTAACACATTTATCAGAGCTGGATCAGAGAATGCCTTGTAGGTTAGGTATAGATCATCCATCAGGAGACTCAGCACAGGGACAGGGCTTTAAGGCAGTCTGCATAGGACATATTATTTACACTCTGTATTCTTTTAGTGAAGAACCTCTGGGGTCACTCCAGCTTTTGCAAATGCCTGGTCAGGTACATGCTAAAGGGTACACTGTACTCCATTATTAGTCTAATGAGGGCTGAGTATAGTCAGGCTATGATCTCCTTAGATCTGGATGCCACGCCCATACTTTATGTTGGGTCATGCAGAAGGATTTTCTCACTATCATGCACATATTGATCAAAGTTCAAGTTACTATCAACCCATGTTCTCGGGTCCCCTACTCTTACAGGAGTGTTATCAATGTTGTAACTTGCAGGGGTGGTCATCTTCACATAGGGTATAACTATGCATTTTTTTTGCACTGAGTTTTATGTCATGGTTCTGGCACCAGTTGTTTGTTTGTGTAAGACCTTCCTGGAGGATATTGTCATCTTTGGGGATTCAGTGATTGCACCCAACTTGCAGTCGTCAGCACATTTGGTCAACCAAAGGCCCTTTACCTTTGCCTTGACTTCAGAGAAGTATATTTAAAACAGGAGAGGTCCCAGTTCCAAGCCCTGGGGGACACCACTAGTAACAGACCTCTTGGTGGAGGTGGATTTCCCCACCCTAACTTCATGTGTCCTATCTGTGAGCCATTTGGCTATACATCAGGTAACACTGGGATTTATGCTTGAATTTGTGAGTTTGTCTGTAATACCTGAATGAGGTATTGTGTCAAATGCCTTAGCCAGGTCAAGGTAGGCAGTATGCATTGTTTTGCCATTGTTCATGTCTCTATGACCTTCTTGAAGAAGTCCACCAAGTTTAGTAGGCATAACCTGCACTTGATGAAACTGAACTGGGATGGGTCCAGTGTTTGACGATTTCCTCTGTCTTTGTTTATTGGGTCTATGATAATTCTTTCCATGGCCTTGCATATAAGACTAGTCAAATTTATGGGTCTGTAGTTCCCTGGGTCTGTTCATGGTCCACCTTTGTTTGGTGGGATGACCATTGCAGTCCTCCATTCCCTACAGACGAAGCCTGTTTGCAGGTTGTGGTTGAATAGAGATTTTAGTTGGCCTGACAGGTCATATTGCAAGCTATTTAGTAAGCATTCTTGGATATTATCAGGACCCATTGATGAAGTGTTTTTAGCTTTGGGGAGTGCAGTGACCTGTTTAGTGATAGCTGGGGGAGAAATGGTAGAGGGTATTTCCTGGGGGAAACTGGGGAGGGGTGATAGGGGGTGAAATTGCAGCTAAATGTATTGTCCAGCAAATCTATTATATCCTCCTGTATGGTATAGGAAGTTCATTTACCATTAGTTCAGCACACTGTAGGGTGTTCCCTTTATGGTTGCGTACATAACTGAAAAATGCCTAATGGTTACCCTTATCTTGGGAGGCTATTTTTGCCTTGATGCTGGCTTTGGTGGGTGTACTTAGTCCCCTGAGCTACGTTTTGAAACTGATGAGAGAGTTTTTAGCCTTTTGGGCATAGCCCTTCCTATTTTTGGACAGGATTTCCTTTCTCTTGTTGTGCAACCTATTTATTCTGGGGGCCCACCAAGCGGGCTTGTTTTTAGAGTTTGTCTTAAGTTTATTTCAGTTTGCTACTGCTGTTTCTATGCAGTCATTGACATGCTTGTACAGGGTTTCCTTAAATACTTCTGCACAGGTCACAGTGTTATCTGAGTTGGGGGGGGAGCTTGGAATTTAATTATGCCATCGCTTAATAGGGGGTAATTATCCTTGGAAAATTAAATTTTCTGGGGTTTGCTGGGAGTTCAGCCTTTATATTCATTCTAAGGGTGACTGCTTTGTGATCTGATTTGACCATTGAGGACATTCCACAAAGAAAGGGGTGCAGTGTTCCTTCAAATTTCTGAGTACCAGAAACAGGACAGTTGCACCTCAGTAGGTGTGCAGGCTACTTCTTCCCGGGTGTTTACATTGTTGCACTAACAAAATCCCATGATGTTCTTGTAAGACTTCATATACTGTTCAGATTTGTTAAAACCAGTATATTGAGCTGGCACATTGGGTAACTTATTCCTTGTTGTCCTTTAGATTGTTTGTGATTTACTTGTTTGTTTAGTCGACTTACCATAAATTCTATCTGGGGATGATTAACAGTTCTTAACTGGATGCAGTAATCTTTTGACTGGTAAGTGGAAATCTAAAATATTATCCATGCATCATGTATAAAGCAATGCAAAGGCTTATATAGAGACCTGATCAGTTGACTTGATACGTTTATGGTTAAAAAAGCAATAAGATTTTCAAAAGCTGGTCATGTACTAAGTTTGTTCCTTTTGTGTCTCTGTACTTGTAAGAGGAACAACTGCTAGTCCTTTAAAATTGCAAGCTAAGGATGCACTTGATCTGTGGTCAGCTGTTTCATTCACTGATCTCTGTATCATTCACTGCAGACAGAAATCACATAATTTGCTCCTGGTCTTTTTTGTTCAAGAATCCTTGCAAACATCACACTATAAAATGCATATATTGCTGTAATAATTCAGTGATAACATAGTTACATTTCAATGTTTATGACTAGTTTCTGCTGTCATCTCTATTTAATTATTTGCATGTTTTATTTATTGACTGAGTGAACTGATCCTAAAACCTCTTACAGTCATTTCCCAGATTAAAGGTTTAGAAGTATAAAAACATTTAAGGCATGAAAATTTTAACAAAACATGCAAGACATGAAAAAATGTAACAACATAAAAAATAGGAGACAACAAACAAAATAAAATGCTAAATGCGTAACAGAGAAATCGGTATTAAAAATTAGCATTGTGGTGATATACAATTAATGACAGAATAATTTGCATCCAGACAATTAAGTAAATCTACAGGCATACAATCATCAGTATGTTAGTAGTGAATAGTCATATTATCTTATAAAAATGCTTGCAGAAATTGTGACTAGATGGTGCTCTATTGCTTCTCCTGAACATTATTAGGATGTAAAACTCAAGCTGTACGTATTGCTTGGAAATGTGCAAAGTATATACATAATTTTGAACTGGTATGTTTATTCTTTCCTCTGCATAAATTCTGTATCTTGTTACATTAGAGACCATCCAAGTAAAAGTTTGACATTCTAAAACTTTCTTCTAGTTTAAAATTGTAACTACTGCACTGTATATGTAATATTTTAAACGGATTTGACTCTCCTCAGTTTACGAAGTCTAATTTTTCACAGCAGTTCAGGGTGTATACTGGATGTCAGTTGCAATCAGGATAAATCCCTAGGAAAAAAATAGAAAATTAATAAATTATTGCAAACATACTATCTGTTATCACTTAATTTTCTTTCATTTACCTTTCCCTGTCATAGTTATAGCCCAGCAATGCATATATTTGATTTCTGCAGTTGCACATAAATTTATCATATCTAAAGCTTGGTAACAGTGTTTGTATTCAGATTGTTAATTTCATTTACAGAATGGGCAACTTGTTCATTTCACTGTGATTGGAGAATGAATTTTCTCCAGCAGGGTGTAAATGTACAAGTAATGCCCTCTCGGACAGAAGATGTATGAATACTTCATTCATGTATCTCAAAATAGTTATACTATAACAGAAGGAATTGATTGTCGTAAACAAGAGCATCATCCTATGAACTATGTTCTTTGGGTAAAACCCTTGATTTCCTTGTGTTGCTGACTGTTGACAAATGTGTTTTTATTTGGCTGTGAATAATTTGGGCAACATGAGGTTTGTGAGTTTAATGTTAAAAAGTTACTGTGAATGAATTTTAATTTAGCCTGGCAGTTGGCAAAGAGGATTACAGCTCTGAGCTGTTAATGAACTACTTCCAGTGGCACAGGGTTTGATTTCTTGAGCCTTCATTTACCTACTATGGGATCTCAAGCAAGTCATTTAATCAGAAAGTGAATGTGGGCAATTGGGAATTTGGGCTAAGTTAATTCCTCTGGACAACATGCCTGCAACTATGTATGAACCTTATTTTTTTACAGGCACAAAAGTGTGACATGCACTGTGTTGGCCTTCACTAGATTGTCTGGTACTTAGTGCAGATGGATAATGCAATGAGCTGTTAATAAGCTGCTTCCTGTAGTACCGGGTTTGATTCCCTCTGCCTTCATCTGTCTAGTGTGTTAATCTGACCATGTCACTTCACCAGAAGTGCTCCTGGGCTGCCCTTGAAAAGGGACACTTGTGTACAACGGTCTCTCTCAGATTATTAGCAAATTCATTATAATTTGTCCTTTGAATTCCTGCACTCTTCAGACAGCCAATAATTAGATTCAGTGTGTTCTTTTCACTATGAATCTCAGCATGTCTGTTGTAGTTTAATTGGTTGCCAGATATAGTTTCAATAAATGTGAGTTTCAGAGGAAGAGAAGTTTACTGTTACACAAGCTAAGTCTGTTTTCAACGTGAGTGTTTCATTTTGTTGAACAAATGGCTTTCATTGTTTTTGCTGCAAAAAGTTTTAAATTAAATCTAAATCTCTGTGATTACACAGTCTTCTGGTAATTAGGAGGAACAGATGAAGAATGGGATATCGGTATGACTGTTGGGGCTCCCACTCCATTGCTGTGCCTAGGGATCCATCTCTGAGTATGAAACTCTAACGTCTGGCATTATGACTTCAACCTTTAGTGATTTACCAGCAAATTAATTGTTCTGTGAGGGACAGCGCAGCACTATATGGCAAAATCATTTACAGTAAAGAGGCATGGAGAGGAGTTCTAATGTCTTCCATTCTATGCATTCTTTCACTCATTTTCTCACAGTGAAATATATCAGACGTATTCATTCAACTAAGTAGCTATAATTGCTTGGTGTGTGTGGGATGTGTGTGTCTATATGTGTGTGTTTCTATACCTATGTATGTTTGTCTGCCTGTCTGTCTGTGCTTTTGTGTGTGTGTGTGTGTGTGTGTGTGTGTGTGTGTGTGTGTGTGGACACATTAAATACTTGCATAACTTTTTTTGGATCTAAAATACTTCCTCCAACAATAATTACATATGTTAAAACAAGTTTGCAACATTAGATGGAGGAATTACTTTACATCAAATTATAAAAAGTATGTAGTAATACAAAAATAAAATTCAAAACTATTTAATAGATAGAGCATCCTTCAATTGCAATAATGTTCCTGAGAGTGTATGTGTTCTTGGGGGAAATAACACAATTTCCATGGTGTAGAAGCCCTCCACCTGTTGCATCTGGCCTCACAATACACCTGGGTAGGCGTTATTTACCGAACAACACATACTTTATTTGACATTATTACTTGCTTTACACATATAACAAATTAAAATGATACCAAAAGCAAATGAGACAAATGTTCATAAAACAATTTTCTGTTGCTTAACCAAATATTACAGTAAACGATTATGTTGTATGCATACTCAAAATGACAGACTGTAAGTTAACAACATTTTAGTTTTCAATGACGTGTACACCATGAAAATCAAAGGATGAGCACCAGCTTATAACTAGGTTTGTAATCACTTTTCATGCTAAGTAGGTTACACTAAAGTGGTGATGCCTCATGCAATGTATGATCTGTGATATCAGAATAAGTCAAAAATAGCAGTCTGCATTACTCCTGTTAGACGTAACTCTCAACTGTTCCTGATTGTTGCGCCATATTTTTCTTTTCACAAAATTGTTGATTTTCTGGTAAACCTTTGAGGATTACAGTCAATAATGTCAAACATTAGAATCTCATACTTATTATTCAGGAAATGTATGCTGATGGAAAATCTGTTCTATTACTTTTCACATTAATTAAAGTAATATTTCAACATTTGCCCTGATTTGTAGGCTTTGTCCCTTCATTAATTTTGGCTTCGTGTCGGATTCTTGAGCAAAGAAACTGAAGGTTATGCTCTCCAAACAATTGCCGGATAAACTCAACAATCACTTGTCAATGTCAAATGTGCATTTTCAGTGGAGGTGATCTTTAGCAGAAGGGTCAAAAGACATTTTGCCAACAAAACAAAGTTATGAGGCAGTGAAGAAGTTACTAAAATAAAACAAATTCTACTGCATTCAGATTATTTGCCATATCATATGGGGGTCTCTGTGTGGAGATGTAGAGAGAGGTTGTATCCATCCATCCATCCATGCATCCATCCATCCATCCATCCATCCATCCATCAACAGACCATTTTTCCCATTTTTGCACATGGAGTCAGGGTGTCACTTTGACAGTGACAATCATTTAGAGATAATGTAACATTCTTGTAGGGATACAACAAAATATGATGGCTCTCAGAATCTGTAACAGAAAATCATGCATGTCTTTTTCAGGTACAGCTACAGTGGGGAGTTGTTTTCAGTACAAAAATAAAAAAAGGATTGTGAGAAAAGAGTTATGGGTCATAGCCGTAAAATAGATATCATCTTGACATCCCTAATTACTGACAGTTGTAAATTTAAGAATGTATCCAAATGCCTGTGTGCTAGTTTTATAATATTACACAGTACATGGAAACTCTCCTTTTGGCACTCATCTTCTTCTGAAACTACTAAGTGACAGATCTGGAAGTCATAATGTTCTGTTAAGAAATGGCTATAATGAAACTTTTTTTAATGCTTCCAACACATGCATACATATGCTCTCCATGGACACTTCCATAGCTGCTTACAGGACAATCACGGGCATGTCTTTTCACTTGGGGGGGGGGGCTATTTATTGCAGAGTGTGCTTTATGGCATACATCCTAATCCCACCTGTGAAAGCTTTATTTTGTTTTTCCTACCTAGCCTTCTAGCCCATCTCATCCTTCCCACAGTTCTGGTCGTTGTTGCTACTCATGGGGCCAAGATTCAAATAGTGGTGGTGGGCTGTTATCCTAAATGGGGTGTTTTTCATGGTGTACCTGAAATCCTCTTGTGCATGATTATGCCATAGTGCAGCATGTAGTGGGTACTTCAAGGCAGATGTCACTGCCAGTCAGGTGACTGATATCCACAAGCTGCCTCACTAGGCACCCCAGTTTCCATGGAGTATTTCTTAGCAATACTCCTTGTGTGGGCGACTTGACTATGTCTGCCCCTTTCCTATCATCCCCTTGGCATTTCCAGCTCCCAGGGCATTAATTTGACCTTGGTCATAGTCACAGGTCAAGCCCTTTGTGCCACATTACCTCACCTATGAAGTTGCCACTGACAAGTGGTAGAACATTACTCTAGGATTTATTGCCGATGAATTAAACAAAATTTAACACGCACCATTTCTTATGGCACAGTTAAACGAAATATCATACTACTAAACAAACCCTAAAATATAAAGAATATGTTTTGTGGTGGGTAGAGCTCATCCCTCCCATTTGGGGTCCTCGTGCACCCCTCATTAATTAACTGTTAGGTTTGTTTATAATATGCTAGCTCTATGGCAATGTAGATGGGCTAGGCCAATGGACGTTTTTCAGCTGTGAGTTGGACTACATTTGACAATATAGTAATATTTCAATAGTGTCTATTTTCACTACGGAGATGTTATATGTGTAAGCATCAGTAACATTTGCACTACAGTCTCAGTTTAAATAGCAATACATAAGCATCTGACTACATTTTTACAAACAATACCTACATAATTTTTATTCTTCATATTGAATTGATACTTTCACAGGAATAGGGTTTGTACTCATTTTTATATAATCTTGGTTTTAATGAAAGTGCAAAACAGAAGCTAGTAAAATATGTGTGGAAACGTTCCAGCAGGATTCACAGACCTCATATCCTGGTATGTTATGCACACACATGCGTTACTGTATAGTAATGCAGGGTACAACACTGATCTGACAGCTGTATCCTGCTGTAATTTTTATAATGTATGCACCTGGCACTCTTCTGCCTTACAGCTAGCTGCATCTGTGGGTAGGAGACCTTTGCTTCTTTCTGACAAATCTGTGGTTTTAATATGGCAGCAGGCAATCACTGATAATATTTTGTTTCTTAGCACTGTGCATAGCACGGCAGAGTATCTGTCTAGCAACTGCTCTACTCTTTGGTAGCAGATGGTGGTCTGTCATCATCCTGAGACATGGATATACCACTTGTGATGACTAGGCCCCCTTTCTGCCAGCCCTGGTTCTTCATAATATAATTTAGTATTCTGGCTTCATATGACCCATGGCAAACCTATTAAAAAAGGCATGACACATTTGAAACTGATGTCTCTCTGTTGTGTTACCATGAGGAGCTGGACCCTTGAGTGCCATTAATGAGGAGCAGAGACTCTATCTGACAGGTTTGCTTCTCCTTTATGATATCATCAAATGTTCTGTTGCTAGTCTGATCTACCACAGTGCCAGGGATGAGCATGAACACCTTGCATGACAATGGCATTACTTCTTTATGATAACACATAGTTTGAGTCTGACTCCATTCTGGCCCACAGCAATGCCATGCATTAAGAACAGACTTGTTCCAACATCTGTATTTCCCCTTTACTGTTGCATGCTGCAGTCTGGCACAGTTGGCATCATTTAAAATGGAAGTAACTTTGACACATGGACAGACAATTGACTGAGGCTAGCCAACCAAATGAAACTTTCATGAAAGTTGGATGACTTTAAATTGAAGTTTGGCCTCCATATTTATTTTACAAAGTGGGGTTGGGGGGGGGGGTTCCCCCTCATAAAATTGCTAACATTTTTCATAGATAATTTTGCTGCATTTCCTTTTGGTTGATTAGCTTCAACCAGTCTTCAATGTATGAGACCACAGCTATCAAAAAGATGATCTTCAGATATTAAAAAGTGGCAAAGCTACGAACAGTCATCAAATTAAAAATCTCTTAATTTATGTCAGGTGACAAAAGTTTTTAAACCAAAACTTTACAGATTTTGTCTGCACTTTCTAAATGATGGCACTTGTGCTGGTCCATCCTACTTCCCTTCCTAAATTTCAGACAGTACGCTACTCATGACAAGGCATAATAATGTGGACATTTGTGGCAAAATATCACAAAAGACTACTCTAGCAACCTCTCCTCAGCTGCAAGTTTAAGTACACAGCATAAGGCTTAATGAATATTTATACCACAGCTCACATTACAGTTTCATGAACACCTTTGGCAGGAATATGTTTGAAACCACAGTAAAAAAATTTTTCTAAAGCAAGCTTCACCTTACTTAAGACAGAGGTGGTAAGTTTCACAGCCCCCACGCTAAAGGATAAAGCTGCCCAAGATGCAGAAACCTTTACAAATGCACTCTGAGCACCTACAAGGATGCATGGATCATGCCATCCCTAGCAAAACCAAGACTCACTCCTCTAAGAGAAGAAAACCAGTCTGGTGGACCCTTGTCATAAACAGGCTATACAATAGAAGGAGGAAACTAGTTCAGAAAAAAAGCAAATCCCAAGAAGGAAAGACATCCCTGATCAGTATCCGTAAGAAACTAAGGTCCCTCATAAAATCCTCCAAGGCTAACTTCGAAAGAAAAATAGCCAAGGATTCGAAAGATAACCACAAAGCCTTCTTTAGCTATGTCAAGAATCTAAGTGGAAACTCGCAGATATGCTCTGAGCTAGTGCAAAATAGCACAAAATATACTGAACCCACTGATATTGCCAACATCCTGGCAGATAGATTCAGTGCAAACTTCACCCCCCTCTCACCCCCAAAAGGGCAAACAACAATAATGGAAAAGTGTAGTGTCCCGGAAATCACAGACACACAGGTGAAAACAGCCCTTTCAAAAGCCAAAAGCACAGCGTCAGTGGGGCCAGATGGTGTCCCAGGCTGCATCTTGCATGAACTACAGAACAAACTAACCCCCCACCTAAACACACTGTTCAACCTCAGCCTCTCCACAGGCTATGTGCAGCAATGGGTATTCCACTCCACAAAGGAGGGGCCACAACTGACCCTGGTAACTATCACCCCATAAGCCTGACTAGCCTGGTCTGCAAGGCTATGGAGCGCATCATCATGGAACTCATTAACAAAGACATTGGGAACCTCCAAACACTTGACCCGACCCAGTTCGGCTTTGTTAAGGGCAGATCATGCCTACTAAACCTGGTTGACTTCTTCGAGACAGTCACCAAGGCCATAGATGAGGGGAAGGTAGTTCACACAGCCTACCTTGAACTCGCCAAGGATTTTGACACCATTCCCCACTCTGGAATTATAGAAAAACTCACTAGCCTGAACCTAAACCCCTATGTCACGAGATGGGTTGCCAACTGGCTTACAGACAGAACTCACACGGTAAGAATAGCGGGCTCCAGGTCCGACTCTAAACCAGTCACAAGTGGTGTCCCACAAGGCCCGGTCCTGAGACCCCTACTGTTCAGCATGTACTTTTCAGAAGTACAGGCAAACACAGGAGGACTATGGCTAACCAAGTTTGCTGATGACTGCAAACTGGGAGCCATAATTGACTCTCCGGCTGACACCGACATTCTCCAAAAGGTTGTAAAATGACGAGGACAAACAGTCAACCAGGAGATGACCACCAACAGACAAAAACAGGATTCAACCCAAGAAGGTGCAGTAAAATGATGTCAACTCCAATGGTAAAATCAAAAACAATTCCATTTATTGTAACAGACGAATATTACCTAGGTTTCGTTCGAAAACGAACTTCTTCAGATAACTACCCTGAATGAAGCATGTTCCTTAAATACAGTGCCTTACACTCAATTACATCAATTACCTACAATTAATCATGCTAATTATTCAATTAACTCTTGGTTTTAAAATAATGACTGCTCTCATCTTCTTACGTACACAATGTGACATCGTAACACTCTACCTAAACATAAATTAAAACTAATCAAATTTATGGCATATAGTATATATAATATATAAATATAAATATAAATGTTATATATAACTACTAAAATTCATGATATAAATTTTAAAATGTAATATTATGATGTATCTCTCTATATATATATATATATATATATATATATATATATATATATATATATATATATATACCAAATAATATGTGTAATTAATATGTGCGATCTTAATGTACTACTTGATTTCATGTAAAAAATCTATTATTCTGGTGATACCAAACCCTATGCATAAAAAATAATAAAATAATAATGATGAATAATGATGAATAATAATAATAATAATGATGACAGTGAATAAATACTTCCATATTCTATTCACATTAATCAATTACATTGAACTTTGATACTGTGTATAAAAACCAACTGCACAATGTGCACTGTAAATAAAATAAAATAAATTATGTAACCCAGATGACATGTGTATCTATAATAGATAAAAGCCCCTGGCTCAAAAATGGACTTATTTCCCTTTTATCCTATTGTTTTGTAATATCGGCTTAATGGTACAGTATTCATTCAAGCCCGGTCTATTGTATGCATCTAAAAATATCTGCCATTTCAGCTCATTAATATCCAAATCATATTGAGTAGTTCTACCTTGCAAGTCATATATTAAATGTTGGATGACACAAAATTTAAATTTATGTCTATCATTACCTTGTATGTGTCTAACAAGGGCATTAGTTGTTTTTAAATGTTGGATATCTAAAAGATGTTCCTTCACTCTATCTCTAAAGTGTTGTCCAGTCTTTCCAACATAAAATGCATTGCAATCCTGGCATAATGCAAGGTATACTACATTCAATGTATAACAATTATAATGGCCTCTGATCTTAATGTTACAAGAATTCACAACTAGATTACCATTTGTACAATAAATATAAGGGCACACAGAACATCGTCCACATTTATAATTACCATTTGGTCTATGTGAAATTCCTATTTTGTTCATAATGTCCTTTTCAAAAATGTTTTTAAATGATGAATCCTTTTTATACAGAAATTTCACATCACCCTGAAAAAGATGTCCCAAATTCTTATCCTTACACAAGATTTCCCAATTCCTCTCAATAATATGTTTAATGACTTCAAAACAGTCATTAACTACAGATATATATAGGGGAATATCATCTAACATAGATTTGGCCAAAATTTTGCTATTATTATTTCCTTGAATTAAAAAATCTGAATTCAATATGGCTTGGTATGTCCCTACTTGTCTTTTATGTACAATCTCATTATATATTTTTGTACATAATTGTTTAGGATAACCTCTATTTTGAAATAGGTTTGACATATAAACCAATTCCTTAACAAATTCCCCTTCGTCACTCACCATTCTGGCTGCCCTGACCATTTGTCCTTTGACAATAGCTTTATTCTGGTGGTCAGGGTGCCAGCTATTATAGTGCAAATAGGAATTAGAGAATGTTGGTTTCCTATATATGTTTGATTTTATCCAACCCTGTTGTTTATCATAGGATAACCTAACGTCCAAATAAGTAATTTCTTCCTGATTAATTTCATGGGTAAATTTTAAAAATCTTACGGTGTTATTAATATATAACAAGAATGAATCCAATGCCTTTTCATCTTCATCCCAAACCACAAATATGTCATCAAGATATCTTGTGTATATTTTAATATGTTTGTAATATTCCGTTTTAAAAATGTAATTGTACTCCCAATAACTCATAATCAAATTGGCGTACATGGGGGCGCAAGCTGCCCCCATTGCCACGCCATGGACTTGTTGGTAATAATTACCTTCATAATATAGGAAATTGTTTTGTAGCACAATATCCATTAAATTGACTAGTGTGTTTATCCTGTCTTGATCATAAATACTAGTCTCATATAATTGTTCTTCCAACCATATCAGACCAGTATCTTGAGGTATGGTTGTAAACAGATTACATACGTCCACCGTGACAAATGAATAGCCTTCTTTCATATCAAACTCCCTTACTTTCCCCAAGAAGTCCCACGAATCTTTAGTAATATAGGGGAACTTGGACATACATCTCTTAAAGTGGTGATCCAAAAACTGGCTAATGAAACAAGTCTTGCTCCTTTTCCCATCAACAATGGGTCGGAATTGCAAATTATTCAACCCCTTGTGTATTTTGGGTATACCAAATATCCCACTTATGACTGGATTTTCATTAACCAAAAAATTATACTCCTCTTCAGAAATTTCTCCTTGATATAACATATCACTGAGTGATAGATCTATCTTCTTATATGCAATATTTATTTAGGCCATAGATGAGGGGAAGGTAGTTCACACAGCCTACCTTGAACTCGCCAAGGATTTTGACACCATTCCCCACTCTGGAATTATAGAAAAACTCACTAGCCTGAACCTAAACCCCTATGTCACGAGATGGGTTGCCAACTGGCTTACAGACAGAACTCACACGGTAAGAATAGCGGGCTCCAGGTCCGACTCTAAACCAGTCACAAGTGGTGTCCCACAAGGCCCGGTCCTGAGACCCCTACTGTTCAGCATGTACTTTTCAGAAGTACAGGCAAACGCAGGAGGATTATGGCTAACCAAGTTTGCTGATGACTGCAAACTGGGAGCCATAATTGACTCTCCGGCTAACACAGACATTCTCCAAAAGGGCCTTACTGAGATGGACACCTGGTGTGAAAGTCATGGTCTCAAGCTAAATGCCACAAAATGCATAGTCATCCCATTTGGGAAAAACAAAAACCCATGAATTACCACATAGGTGGCAGCCCCCTTAATACAGAAGAGGTAATAAGAGATCTGGGGACCCAGGTAGATAGTAATCTCTCCTTTGACAATCATATTGCCAAAGTAGTTAGAAAATCCTTCTATGTAGCCCATCTAATTACTAAAGGGTTCACATCTAGAAATAAAGAGGTTATAGTGCCCCTCTACTCGGCACTCATCAGACCCATCATAGAGTACAATGCCCCGTTTGGGATGTACCTCACAAGACACTTTCAACAGCTGGAAAGACCGCAAATGTACCTCACCAAGATGATTACTGGTCTCAAACATATGTCCTATGCAGCCCGAATGCAAAAACTCCAGCTGTACTCAGTGGCATATCGCTTACTCAGAGGTAATCTCTGCCTGACTTACAAAGCCAAGTCCAACTCAGAATTGATGGACATGCTCCACCTAAAGAAATCCAAGTCACTGTGAGCTAAACCTTGCCACAACAATAAATAGAACATGCTGGAGGGACAGATTCCTGTCACAGAGACTCCCCATGCTTTGGAACAAAATTTCTAACTACATTAGGCAGAGCCCCTCACTAACACTCTTCAAGAGAAATCTTGACGAGTGGATGGGTAACAGAAAATACACCCCTGGGATCACTTCATTGGCTCTGCTTGACAGAGGATCAGTTAATTAATCAATGGGGTGGCGAAAGCTGACACACTCTGGCTAGGCTTATAAATGCCCTCTGGCAGATAGCCTAGTACCTACCTATGAACCTAAGTATGCAGCTAAAGTAGCTGATGCTATTATAGACTGGCCACCAACAGCCACTTTTATAGTTTTGTTTCAATTTATCCTTTGTTGATCGCGTTAGTCACACTAGGCTAGTGGCCTCTTTTTAGAGAAAACCTGAGGTGGTATTTATATTACTAAAGGAAATTTGGCAAGGGCATCAGTTAATTTCCTCACTCTTTTTAATAAGTGCTATGGGAACATTTTACATCTACCTGAGCAACCACTAACTCAAGTAGGTGGGACTTTTGTTTAACATCTCATCTAAAGGATGAGACACTCAGGAGTGCAGAACCCTCTCCCTCATGCTGCACTGCAGTGTCAGCAATCCAATCGCCTGGAGTGGGAATAGAACCCACAGCCTCCTAGTCTTCTAACACCAAAGGTAAGTGTGCTACCTGTTGCACCACTGACAGTGTCCCTTACTAGAAGTTTTGCATACTTATGGCAGAAGGAGGACATGTGGATAAAGATTGCATTATGACAGGTAGTTCTTGTTTGATTTGCATGAATGAAGCTAATTGTTAATCTGATTTTCTTATATTCTTTGTTCAGTCTGTCAAGTATATGAGTTACCAGGGAAAAATCGGCTGCCCCCCCCACTTTATATACTAACTCCAGGATCACACTACAGTGGGGAAAGGCCATATATAATGTTCAACAAAATGAGTTTCAGCCAAATGAGTTTTCAGTGAAATAAGCTTTCGGTGAATTATGTGCAGGCAGCTGAATTTCAGTGAAATGAAGTAGACCGATATATAGGTTTACTATTATAATACTGAAACAGACTCAGTCGAATGATCGTATCATCGACTCATGTCCAAGAAAAGTCACAATGCCAAGTTCTGATATTGTCAAATTACATCCCGAATTCGACCTAGGAACAAGCATTAACATGGGTCGAGATAGGGGTGAGATTTGTACTTCGACAATATCAGAGTTTGACATTGTCACTGTTCAACTATGGACTTCGTGCAAAGTGGATTCGACCAAATCCACTTCAATATTATGGTAGTAAACCTCTCTTTCTTTCTGTGTGTGTGTGTGTGTGTGTGTGTGTGTGTGTGTGTACATATATACACACGTACAGTGTCTCATCTATTAGCAAGCACTCAAAAGAGTGTTGAACAAAACATTGGTGTTGTTTATATCAAAATAAAAACAAAACAAAAGAATATGAAAGCATCATTATTTTGCAGGGGGCAGCACCCCCTGCACTCCTTCATGTGAGGGGCTATGTTCTCCATACCACATGCTAATTATATATAACAACTCAAATGACGGTATCCTGCCACTTTCCCTATGGTTACGTACCCACATGTGTTTACTGATTAAACATCAATACGTTACTGTCATGTGGAAATCTGATTCTCCGTACTGGATTGACATGTAATGCTCTAATTGGCTACATGCATTGGGCTGGCTTGAGGAAGTAAAGAACTTTAGAAAGGAAAAATAAAGTGTATGGTTAGCTCTCTGCTTCTATGTTTTGTGTCTGAAATTTGGACATGTTATTAGAAGAAAGTTCTCTGACTTTGGCCAATTGCCCTTCTTCACCTAGTGTCACTATTCACAATGCTGAGTTGATGCCTAAACAAATTATAGGAAAACTGTGTAAACAATTTTTTTGTCCCATACTGTACTTTTCATTACAAAATGATATTGCCACAAATAAGTGGAGCATGAATTGTATGTACCTCACAATGACAATTCTGAATAACACTTAAAAGACAAACGGTGCACACAGTGTTGGGTTTGCATGAATTCTCCCGATACTTTTCATTTGTCTTGCATCAAATAGCCCATTACATTTAAGATTTCGGGCCTAACAAGGTGTTTTTAGCCTTACTATCTTTTACTCCCATCAGGGCCATAAATCTGTGTAGTCTGTAGAAATGTGAAGTGCATGCAAGACAGACAACACTATTGCAGCTGAATAAGCAGCGGTAAGTTTGAATGGCATGACTGACCATAAGTGTTAATGTATAAGTGTGAATTCACAAAATAGATGTTAAATTCCAAAGCTACAGTATGTGTGAGTATTCCATCCACAGTAAGGTATTTATTTTAATTATTTTTATTTATTTAAATTGTTATATTTTAGTGGGTAAGTGAACCAGTCTAAACAACCTTTTCAGCCATGACCAGGGCCAAAGGCACAAAATGGAAATTTATTTGCAAAGGTTTTGCATTTGACAGCAACATCCAAATATCTGATCTATAGAGTATATAGCTCACCAGCCTGGGCATAAACCCTTACGTCACAAGATGGATCATAAACTGGCTCTCACACAGATCCCATAAAGTAAGAGTAGCGGGATCTATGTCTGAATCCAGACCAGTAACGAGTGGTGTGCCTCAGGGCTCTGTCCTGGGGCCCTTCCTGTTTGGCATATACTTCTCAGAAGTACAGGCAAGCACAGAAGGGCTGTGGCTGACTAAGTTTGCGGACAACTGCAAACTGGTTGCTATAATATAGTCTCCGGCCGACATGGAGATCCTCCACAAGGGCCTAAATGAGACTGATGCATGGTGTCAAAGCCATGGTCTCAAGCTAAATGCAAAAAAATGCATAGTAATCCCCTTTGGAAAAAACAGAGTACCCGCAAACTACAACATAGGAGGTAATCCCCTGAAATCTGAAATAGAAATGAGGGATCTAGGGACCCAAGTAGATAGTCAGCTTTCCTTTGTTAACCATGTTGCCAAAGTGGTTAGAAAATCCTTCTATGTGACCCATCTGATCACGAAAGGGTTCGCATCAGGATCTAAGGATGTAATGGTGCCCCTCTACTCTTCCCTTATCAGACCCATTATTGAGTACAATGCACCAATTGGAATGTACCTGGCTAGACATCTCCAGCAGCTGGAGAGACCACAGAGGTACCTAACCAAGAGGATTACTGGCCTCAAACAGTTGTTCTATGCAGCACGATTGAAAAAGCTAAGACTGTTCTCTGTTGCATAACGCTTCCTCAGAGGTGATCTCTGTCTAACGTACAGAGCCACGTCCAACCCAGAATTGTTGAACATGCTCCATCTTAGCAAAACCAAATCTACTCGAGCTACACGCTCTAGGGATATAAACCTCAACACAACAATGAATAGAACATGCTGGAGGGTTAGATTCCCTTTGCAGAGACTTCCCTTACTATGGAACAGGGTCCCGATCTACATAAGACAGAGCCCCTCACTAGCACTCTTCAAGAGGAACCTTGATGAGTAACAGAAAGTTCACACCAGGGATCACACCAACAGCACTACTAGATAGGGGCCAAGGGTACTAGCTGCTGGTAGACGGGTCTAGGGAACTACTAAAGGGGCGGTGAATACCGCACAATGTGGCTGGGCTAATATATGCCTTCAGGCAGATAGCCCAGTACCAACCTATGAACCTATCTATGAACCTATATATAATTCTTCACAGAGTCAATCATGCATTACTCTGTAATGTGAAAGGGCAGCAGTGAAAGCTAGCACAAAGCTAGATGAGTGGTTCTGACATACTGAGCTCATCTTCTCATTGAATTGGACATTAGTGAGGCCACATCTGACTCTGTATTCATTTCTTGCAGCTACTGAGCCATCATCATCAACCCCCTTTTTGTCATTTTCTACATGATGTCACAGTGTTACCTATCGCCATCTCTCTCAATTCAGTGCCACACTCCTGCCTTCTTCAACACTTATGACTGACTGTCTCACATCTTCTCTCACACAATCCAGCCACCTGTTTGCTGGATGCCCTCATTTCCTCTTACCTTCTTCTCATCTGTCCCAAACCTTCTTCATCAGATTACCTTCTGCTTTTCTGCACAAGTGCCTGAATGACCACAATCTGTTCTCTTTGATCTTTTCTGCAATTGGCTTCTGCTCTTATGTTCACATTTTTTGTCTCTCTCATAGTGTGCATCCTACCACCCATCTCAGGCACTTTATTTCCATCACCTCTAGCTTTCTCATCTGCTCTGCCTTTACTGCCCAGGTTTCTGTACCATACAATAGTACTGGTCTCACCACTGTTTGGTGCACCTTACGTTTCAGTTACTTTGGCATTCTTCTGATATACACTTTATCTGACATGCTATGCCATTTGGCTGCAGCCCCTCTGATTCTAGCTTTGACCTCTTCATTCAGACTTCTCTTCTCCTCTGTCACCCCTCCCAGATACTTGAAGCTGTTAACCTGTTCCACTATCTTCCCTTCTATCTCAGTTCTCAGGTTCTTCTGATTTTCCCCCATTTGCTGTCATTACCACTGTCTTGTCTGTGCTTAGTTTCATCCCATGTGCCTTCAGTTTTGCATTCCATTCCCCTATCCTTTGCTGAAGTTCTTCCTCAGAGTCTGCCTGTAATGCCACATCATCTCCATATAGCAACTTTGTTGATCTGTCCCCTCTGACCTGCTTGCTAATGTAGTCCATTATCAATATGAACAGCAGTGGGCTCAAAGCTGACCTTGGTGCACACCCACTCCCACTGAGAACCCCTCTGTGAGACAGAGCACTGTCTGTACTTGAGCCATTGGGTCCTTTTACATAGCCTGCACTAATTCTACCAATGCTTCTGGGAATTCAAACCACCACAGTAATGCCCAAAACAGCTTTCTTGAGACATTGTCATTTGCTTTCTCCAAGTCTAGGAATGCCCAGTTGGAGTTTTTCCTCATCTCTAGCTTCTTCTCAAGTATGTATCTCACTGCAAACATCGGGTCAGTCATGCTGCATCCCAATTTAAATCCGAACTGCTAATCTACCATCTTACTTTCTACAACTCTGTATATCCATTTATAAATCACCCTCCCCAGAACTTTCATGCAGTGTGACAGGAGTTTGATACCTCTGTACTGCCCACAGTTGTGGATGTCCCCTTTGTTCTTGTACACTGGCACAAGTGTGCTTATTCTCCAGTCATCTGGGATATGCCTTTCTCTCCACACCACTATGAGTACCCTCAGCCATTTCTTCCCTACGTCACCCAGCATCTTTATCATATCTGCTGTGACCTCATTTGAGCCAGCAGCCTTCCCTGACTTCATTTTCCTTAGTGCTATTCTTACTTCTTCTAGGGTGGACTCCTCATCTTCTTTCATTGTATGCTGTGTCTAGGGCAGTACAGCTTATGTGGGGTTTTCCTCATTCATAAGCTGCTGGAAGTGCTCCTTTTATCTGCCTTTGATGTTCTCCGTACTTGTAAGCAGGGTGTTGCTGGCATCCCTTGTGGAGGGTGTCTGACTGTCTTCTTTATCTTTATGTCTTTGTCTTGCAACCTGATATAGTTTCTTTGTGCCACCTACTGAGTCACTTTCCAGAAGCTGGTAGAGTGTGTCAGATGCCCTATTCTTTGCTATTGCAACTTCTTTTTTACCTTCTTTGTTAGCCAATCAGTATTCCTTCCTAGCCTGGTCTGTCTTTTCTATCTCCCATTTTTACTTCACTCCTTCTTTCTTTTGATGACTTCCTGGACTTCTACATTCCACCACAGCTTTCCTTATGTACCTTAGTCCCATACCTGGCACAGCCACATAGCATTTCTGTAGTCCTAACACTTGTTGTTTTGAGGCACTGCAATTCTTTTTCAACTCCACCTATTTCCTCCTCTTCTTGGGGTGCTAGAGCCCTGAGTAATTCCTTGAACTTTTGTACTTTTCTCCAGTCAACTTCCAGGTCTTCAACCTGGTCTCTGTTGACCTTAGAAACTTCTCTGACCACTGCTTGTAGCTGATTGTGGCACTCTGGTTTATGATGTGTGCTTGTTTCACTGGGGATGACTTTGCAATTACTGATTCTACTCCAGTGCCCTTTTCTTACTAGGAAGAAGTCTACCTGAGTTGCATGCTAGCCACTCTTGTATGTGATTTTGTGACTGTCTCTTTCTGAATCACTTGTTGGCTACTATCATTGCCATACATTAATCTAAAATGGCCTTTCCTTCTATATTCCTGTTGCCCCATCCATTTGGACTCAGGAAGTCCTGATATCCTGTTCTGTCTTTCCCAGTATGTGTATTTAAGTCACCCATTATCAACAAAAATTCATGTTGTCCTGCTTATCTAGTAGGTCCTGCAGCTGCAGTAGGAATGCACTTGTTTCTTCACTATCACAACCCTGCTGTGGGGCATAGGCTGTGATTATGAATACTGCCCTAACATTACAATGGAGTGTGATTGCCATGAGTCTGTCACTAATTCTGATGACATCCCTCACCACCTTCTGAAGCCTCTCCCTCACCACAATTCCCACACCATTTCAAGCCTGTCCTCCTCCTGAGTAGTAGACTCTAGATCCCAAGCTAAGTGGGTTTGCTACCCTGCCATTTCATCTAGTCTCCTGGACATGTATGGAGGAGGCTGGACATTATATCATGCCATCCACTTCCAAGCTGCATCCTGTCAGTGAAACTACACTGAGTGTAGCAATTCTTAGTTCATGTTTGGCAGGTTGATTGATTTTATGTCCAGCTTTCTCTCAACAGAGCTATCCCAGGTAACACAGGCTGTAGTGCATTGGCCCAGGCCCAGGGATGCTGGGCTTTATGGTGGGCATACACTGGCCAGTAGGACCACATATACCCCTCCCACCATCATCATGCATCGCTGGTGTAGGTCAGAGTAGACTGGTTCCTCAAACCACTTATCACTGGCAAATAGCTCTGCCCATTTGGCAACATTAGTCAACATGGCCGAATCCCCCAGAGCCATATTTTACACATTCACGTGACTAGCCCTGCTATGGAGCACAATTTATTATCTATGTTCTCCCATCTTGAGGATACTGAGCACCACAGAAGATGCCTAAAATGGTTGGCCTATACAAATCTTCCCCCTACAGAACACTATATATAGATAAGAGAAGTGGATGTCATTTGGTTGTATTACATGCTAAGAGACTACTAGGGAGGGGAAGTGATGTAGAGGAAGGACTGAGGGTGGGGATAGGTCATGCATAGCAGATAGAATGCCAGTGGTTAAGGTCTGACTGAGGGAAGAACTTTTTTGCACACATATGGTGGTGTATCCCTGGAACAAACTTCCAGAGAAAGTGCAGTTCCTTGGCATGATTCAAGATGCCTGGCAAATATGGATGGAGTGGGAAACATGCAGAAGAGGAACAGATAAAGGTGCTAGATGTAACACTTGGATTTTCATCAATAGCATTTTCAAAAATGAAACAAAGTCCAGAGTAGCTAGACAGATAGCGCAGACATTTACAAAAGATAACAGTAATGCAGGACATACTTAACTGTAAATACAAAAGTTTTGTTATGTTCATTTGTATAAGAGAAATAATCTAAGCTGCATGAATGATATATATGGGTCTACTTTGTTTAATTGAAAGCTCATTTCACTGAATTTGAATTCAACCTGGCCAAATCGCTGAAAGCTCAAATTTCTGAAAACTCATTTCACTGAAGTGAAGTACTGGCACTGTGTAGAGTACTGTAAGGCAAGTAAAAGGTATATGCCCTCTTCCCCACTGTAGTGTGATCCTGGAGTTAGTATATATAGTTAGGGGGGTGGGGGCACAGCCTCCCCACATTGGGGGATGTGGGGAGCATAGCCCCAACCTAGTTTGGTTTTATATTATATTTCACAGAAAGCTTCAAACCATAGATGTGCATACTTACAACATCAATGACTAACTATTTACAGAAGACAATATATACCCAAACTAGGTGGGTAACAGAAAGGGCTTCCACTGCTTCCAGGTCATGTGTAATGCTAAGGGAATCATCCTAAATGTGTGTGTTGGCAACCCTGGCATTTATAATGACTCCCATATCTGCCACAACTCATAACTCTACCAGAGGTTTTCCAGGGGGGATATCCCACAAGTTTATTTACAGGGGGGTGCAGGGTATGCACTCAAACCATGGCTGATGATGGTCATCAGAAATGCATGCACACTCACAGAGGAAAGTTGTATTGGGCACGCTCAAGCAAGAAACATCCAATGTGTTTAGGCTGTTAAAGTCAAGGTTTCAGTGCCTATATACATTAAGGAGTGCCCTGCAGTAGGATCTCAAAATTAGCACTGTCTATGCAATCTACACAATATTATCCTGAGAAAACAACTGCAACAGGAACACTAGGGCGGAGGAGCATACATTTCACAACCACTACTGGCAAGGTCACCACAGCTATATGCAGGTGAGGACTCAGAGGGGGAACCACCAGCTGCAGCGGGTGTAGGCAGATGTAGGCATGCACAATATGCCCTTCCCTGGCCAAGAGGCAATGGATAGCACACATGCTAGATTCTCACTGTTCCCATGCTTGACAGGCATGTGTCTCCGATGTTCCCTACCTATCCCCAATAATGCTGTCCCCAACCTTTTGTGTCCATCACCAACCCTATATCTGTCTAGTTTGTCTGCACCTGCTTCTTCACCTACCCTACCTATCTGATCCTGACATTTCTATGTCTCTTCCCCCACATTCCTCTTGTTTTGAAATGCAAAAGAAAATGTGCACCTGTCCCACAAAAAATAATTGTCCCCATACATAGCTCTCCATTTCCCATATGTATATTTTTGACACACTTGATTTGGTCCAATTGGCTATACAACATTGCTGCATTGTTGTCACCCATCTCTGCTGTGGTGGCAGTCCAAATTCATCCAATTTGCTATACATTTTCACATTTCAGTGTAAAAGAAGTGGATAACTTTGTTTTTTTTCCTAATTCCGTCCTGTAAATTCCTTTATTTCTTCCCCTTTATACTTCCCCCTGCTTAACCCCATTTCACCACTTTCCTATCTGCCCCGTTTTCACACCTTTAGTCTGGTCAAAACATAGAATCACACACATGTATGTAACATGTGTTTAGTGGAAAAGTCAGATTTGGAATGAATCAATTTTCAGTGGAAGCATAGGGAAAAACACTCCAGACACATGTCTTTGTAACATAAAAGGAAACTGGAGCACTCAGAGGAAACCCACAGAAATGCAGGGAGGACATGCAGACTCCACACAGAAGGCACCCCAGCAGAGAACCAGACTGGAGAACTTCTTGCTATGAGGTGACAATGCAAACCACTGCACCACTGCACATGACCAGACATAGTCCATAACAAAGCCTTCACTTTCTGTCCTCTGCAGTTGAGCAGAGTTTGGCATAGCTCACCATTGCCAAGAACCGGTGAATGGCTCTTCATGTCCTATGGCAAAACCTGGTGAGTTTTGCCATCAACCTCACTAGTCTGGTTGTCTCTGTGCAATGTTCTTTAAACTCACTGTGCTAAAAGAGCACAAAGTTAAACCAGAGATAAGGCAGTACTTTGAAACTTTTGCTCTGACAGTTCTTTGGATTGCTGAATGTAATAAAATGCAAATTCCTATGTGGAATGTTGATATTCACTTCACTGAAGATTTTTTTGACAATATCTTCAAGGGTTCAATTCCAGATGTATCTCTCATAATTTCTTAGTGTGATGATATATGTGTATGATATATTTAATCACCCACATATTAAAATTTGCCAAAGATATGATTTTTCATGTAGATATATTGATTAATAAACCAAAAATGATTATCTGAAGTGATATTCAAATGCACTGTTATCATATATTTAACTAAACTTGTTCTGCTTGTCATAAGCCTGTTGTCCCTCACCTAAGCCTTTGAACCCTTATGTCACTCACATCATGATACACAGCATGTAATGTTAACAATGCCAACAGACAAAATATGACCATTAATGTGCTATTAAAAAACACTGCTAGGTGTATGTTCATCTTTCTTTATACTCTTCCCATCATTCCAACTCCTCTATACGCATGTGGGCTGATGGATGGTGGCTGCAGACTGACCTGACTGTGCTGATGGATAATACTAACATGTTACCTTTAGTCAATAGTTTATCAGTGTGCATGCACTGTGGAATGTTTTAAAATCATCTGTAGGATTCTGTTTGGGACATGTGTAGTCAATGATGGATGACATCTTCATCTAATGTGATGTTGAAACTGTCCTTACTGTGACAAAGCATACTGCACACACATTTCAGGATATCTGGCCATACACAAATAGCATATCTGTTGAGTTAAAATAACCATTTTAACAGATGTACCACTCAATGTCATTTCTAGAAAGCTGTATGCACAATTAAATTGTGATGTGTAGTGAGACCTGCAAAGCAGCTAATACTTGTACAACTGTATAGAGGTAGACATTAATGATAAAATTGTGGAAGACACTTTACTATAGTCATTGTTTGTCACAGTTGCAGTAATGCTCACATTTACTAAGCTAGTGCCATTCTGACACTATGCGTAAAAAAAAATGAAGGGAATAGATTTGAACCCTGTGCCATCTTTACTCAGACCAAGAGCTCACTGCTCTTACACCTGGTGCCACAGGGAAAGCTAGGCAGCAGGTGTATTTTTTAAACTCAGTACTGTCCAGCTTGCTGACAGCCATTCTTTACCACTTAGACTGTCTGTGGAACAAAGGTGAACCAATAGAAATATTACTATTTTATCCATTTAAGCAGAGGGCTGCATTTACTTGTCACTTAATTCCACACAAATGGGGAAGGCAACAGCAACAGTTTTTAATGTCATAAAAGTTATAATACAACATTCCCAATACAAACTACAGTATGAACAGCATAGTATCTGTCAACTATTTCTCCTATAACATTTCTTCCTAGCTACTTTTCAAGTTCAAGCCGTATCCATGAAATGGGGAAACTCCCATGCACTAACACTTTGCCATCATTTGAGCAAATCAGTTTCTCAGCAATGTGCTATGTAAACAGGTGTTTGGCATGTCTTACTATGGTTATTGTCCAGTTATCCTCCATCTCTTCAAAAGGCATACATAAACACACACAAAAAAGGAAGGGATGTGTTCTTCACTGAAGACATATTTACTGAGGCTCATGTGTGCTCTGCAGCAAAGTATTTGCAAATGATATCTCAGTAATTGGTCCATTGTCAGGTAAACTACAGAAATAAAGAGCACAACATAATTGTTACATTGGTTATGGGTTTGTACTGACACTGGACAGTGGTCATCACTGATCAAAACACTTTGATATTGTCAGAAAAATCTAGTAATGTGGACATCAGTTCATCAGAATATGAACAAACATACATCAACACCTGCAGCACAGCTGTTTCCAAAGTGTGTGTGTTATCTAAACAACATACTGAGAAACAGGTACACGAGTGTCTCAGGTCTGCAGCATGCATTCATGACAGCTTATTTAACCTAGGTTACCAAGATGTCTTTAAAAGTATTTTGCACATTGCAAGCACAAAAGCAAATCTGAAGTCCAGACTTTCCACATAAGTCTCATAACAGTATCTGTTACCTGCAACATTACAATGATGTCATCCTCTACAAAGGCCACTATGACAATGATAATATGGGACTTCTGATGTGGCATGAATTTTAAGTACTGTGTTCTACAGCTGGACTAACTAGTTAAGAAGGGGTTCAAATTACACAACGGTCAACTTGTGTGTGTGCCTGTATGTCTACCTGTGTGTGTTCGTAGTCAGAAGTGCATGAATCTATGTCCTAATGTCCTCACTCAAGTCTCATTTAGAACAAATTTTTACAGTGGTACAATAACTACACAGCAATTTCATACAGCCCTCCTAATACCTTCTCGCCATACACTAATTATGTCACCTGCTATAAAGTGTTGACTGACAATGTAAAAGTCAGACTTGTGTTTGTGATGTGAGTGTCTAGCTTGTGTAATGAGGTAAGTAGGTGTTCTCATCTCACTGCAGTCAACTTTAGTGTGTGCTCAGTTAGCTCTCATTCTGGAGATCATTTTTGAGCAGCATGTGAGACACTCCTACCAACATTTTCTTCTCACAGTACACAGATTATGTAATCTGCTATAAAGTGTTCTCCGACAATATAAAAGTGAGACTTGTGCTGTGGAGCTAACATTAAGTACTGTGTTCTATAGCTCATGTAAATAACTAGGAAGGGGTTCTCACTGCAGTCAACTTGTGTGTGTGTGTGTGTGTGTGTGTGTGTGTGTGTGTGTGTGTGTTCAGTCAGGATACAATTTTACAATAGCATGTGAGACACTCCTACAACATCTTCTCACCATACACTGATGATGTCATCTGCTATAAATTGTACTCTGACAATATGAAAGTCAGACTTGTGCTGTGGCACTAGGGTTAAGTACTGTGTTCTCTAACTTATGTAACTAGGTAGGGGTTCTAATCTCACAGCAGTTGACTTGAGTGTGCATATGTATGTTCGTTCAACTGTCAGTCTGGAAACAATTTTAGAATGGCTTGTGAGACCACAGCTATGTCAGTCACTCCTCCTAATATCTTCTTCTCAGCACACAATGCTGTCATCTTTTATAAAGTACACTGTGAAAATGTTAAAGTCAGACATCTGTGGTAGTGCTAGTTTTGCTTTGTATAAAATCCAATTTGCATACGTACACACGTTTAATGTTTAAATCTGACCTCACACAACTGGTGTGTGTGTGGTTGGTGGTATATTACAGTCATTATGATTTTTTGAATCTCTTTTCATTTGACTCCCATTCAGGAAAACCTTTAATATAGCCTCATGAATGAAACATCCCCTTTTTCCCTCTGACCACATAGCATCCTTTCTGCAGAACATTGGAGGATGTCATTGTCTCAAAGATGCATACATGTATCATGAAGCACAGCCCTGCCATGACCCTGTGCAAGCCATCTGCAGTCCACTAGATGTGTGATTGCTAATTCTGTCATGGGATGGTGCATATGTCAAATATGGACAGAGGCAGCATGTAATACAATCCAACGCAAACGCACATACCCCTACTATCTTCCATCACACAGATGTACAGATTTTGATTTAAAGGCTATAATAATGGCTAGAATTTTATGTGATGTTGACCATTAGCTTAGTTATGTCCTATGACCCTATGGAGATTACACATGTCAATGTTGCTGACATCCACATGTGCTGTGTTGAGGTGTGGACGTATGGTAGTCCTACAGCAGCATATTCCAATCTGTAATTTGAGGTATTGTATTCATGGCCACTGCTGCCTTTTGGTTACATGTTCCTTCCATAACAGCTGTAGTAATATGCCTCCTGAGGACTGCTGAAATGGGCTGATGCTATGTATATTGCTGCCTTAGTAAGGCATGTGTTCTTTTAGTGAAGTATGTCAACATTATACACAGTTCTCAGTCAGCCTTCACAATGACATTTGCAGTATGTCACGTGTGCATGTTTATACTTACCATCATGAAATGCTATGTGACATACAGCAATATTACATCATACTAACTACATGGGCACATACACCATGTTTCATACAGATATTATATTGCTGTTATATACACAAACATATAATCAGTTCAGAGTCACATGCAACCTTGGGGAATTCATTGCATACACAAATGAGCTGCTGTTCCCAAGGATTATTCAGGTGTTGCCCAACAGCATTGTGTGACTGTCAGCATTTGTGTCATTAACTGTTTTGTATGAACCACATCTACCTCATTTGTAATGTGTCCATATATGTTATCAGATACCTCACACACACCTTTCCAATTATAAACATAGAGGTGTATGATCTGCAAGTGATGTAATGAAATGAAATGGGTAAAGTTGTATGACTGTGTTAGCAATTCCATTGTGTGTCATGTGATACACATCCAATGTTGTATTTAGAGGTGATGTCACAAATCTTTTTTAAAGTAAGTACAAATTCTTAAGGGGAATACAGAGCTATGTGCACAGGTGGTTGTGGATGGCACCACCAATACTTAATCAGAGGCAATGGACAACCTTTTAGCTGACAAATTTGCATAAGACCTCACCCCCTGTCTCCACTGGTAGTCAACCAAAGTATACATGCACACATTACTCAGCATATTTTTTTCAAGAAAGCACCTCATCTTTGCACTCTCTAGGGCTAAAAATCACAGCATCAATAAGCCCTAACAACTATCAAGATTTCCTTATCAACAAATTAAAACATAACCTGGCAGACACAGTTGGATCTCTACTTAACTGCAGCCTCCAGACAGGCTATTTTCTGGCAGTATGGTGGACAGCAACAGGCATCTGTCTGAACAAGGGGGTCCATCACCTGAAACAGGGACTTATAGACCCGTAAGCCCAATTAGCCTCATTTGTAAACCAAGGGAAAGAATTATCATGGATCTTCTCAACAAGAACATAGGTAATCTCCCGTATGTATAACCAACCCATTTTTGATTCATTAAGGCTAGATCATGTCTATTAAATCTGGTTGATTTCTTTGAGAAGGCCACCAAGGAATGTGCATCCCACATAACTTGACCTGGCCAAGGCATGTGACACAATTCTACACTCGGGTATTGCAGAGAAACTGTCTCATCTGGCCATAAACCACTACCCCAACTAAGTAGGTAGCCCAGTGGATCACGAACAGAACACATACTGTCAAAGTGTTTGAATTCACCTCTAACAAGAATTCAGTGAACAATGCAGTACCACATGGTTCTGTACTACGCCCTTTCCTGTTTGGTATGTAATTCACAGAAGTCAAGACAAATTTAGACAACTTGTGTCCAACCAACTTTGCGGATGACTGCAACTTGTGGACAATCCTTGAATCCAGTAGTGGTATTGATATACTGCAGAAAGTATTAACACACAAAAAAGATTGGTGCCAGAGCCATGGGGACATACTAAATGTCCAAAAGGCATAATTATTCCCTTTTATAAAGCAAATACCCAAGCCAATTACAATATAGACAGCATCTCCCAATGTGTAGACTGAGTGGTACATGATCTGGGTCCTCCGGTAGATAGTAATTGGAAGTTCAAGCACCATTGTCCAAATTGGTGACCAATCCCTTTTATGTAATGCAACTCATAAGTATGGGCAATTCCATTGTACTCGGCCCTCATCACAACAATAATTGAGAACAATTCACGTTTTGCATGCAACTCACCACATATCTGCAACAGATGAAGCACCACCAAAGATTTTGCACAAGGAAGATACACAGTGTAAAAGACAAGTTCTATGTGGAAAGACTGAAACCCATATCACTGTATTCTGTTCCCTACAGACTAATAAGGGCTGATTTGTGTCTGGCCTACAAGGCAGTCTACAATCCAGCCCTGATAGAAATGTTACACATTGGTAATTTAAAATGCATGAAGGTCACTTGTTCCAAAGATGTTAACCTAGCCTCTGACATAGTAAATCATGTTGGAGAGATAGAAACGTCTCTCAGACACTACCCCTTCTCTGGAATAAGCTTCCCATTCATGTAAGGCAAAGGTCTTTCCTGACCCTATTGAAGTACAACCTACATCAATGGATGGTTAATGGCAATTGTACTCCTGGTGTTAACACCCATGTTCCTCATGGATAGAGACAAATGGTCTTAGATAACAAAGCATAGGCTCATAACTGTATGAACTCTGTTTACATAGATTTTAAAATTGTGAAACTCGTGTTAAATATGGCTAGGCTTTTATGTCATCTTGTAACATTAGCCTAGTACTCTCCTATGAACCTATGAAGTGCAGTTGTAACCTTGGTACAGCTATAGTGTGACTGTACTGTGTCATGGACATACCAGTACATCACATCAGTATTGCCACATGATAGTTTGCATGAACACATATGCATGCATGCCAGGATTTCATGTCAGTATAACACTTTCACTGGCAATGTCAGGGGGACAGTGATCATGTGGCACGTCTTATGGTTTGACATGTGCATATACAGTGTGCTCCATGCATTGTTTGGTATGTGAACAAAATATCACACAGTCAGCTTCCTCACTCATTGATGCTAGACTTTGCATAGCTGTAGTTTCTGTGCACATGGGCATAGCTGACGGATTGCTATCAGTCTCACATAGTGCTGTACCATTCAGTATAACACACACACACATCAATTGCAGATGCTTCAGACAACATCCGTTGCTATTACATATGGCAGGTGCATGCAATCCACAGCTGTTAGTAGGGAATCCTCTCATAATAGTGTATTGTTTGTAAGTGTTGTTATCCTTATAGCTGATACCTATGTCAGTCAGAGATGCTTTAGTCAAGTATATTATATCTGGCACACTGAGCTTACACACATCTTGACAATAAAGAACTATTCTTTGTGATGCAAACCTATTAGGAAATGACAGTGCAGACGTCCCTTCAAGGTGTTATACAAGATGCATGTGTGATACATCTTTCTGTGTTGCACCCAGTAAATACAGAGATCATTGATAACATTGATGGCATGAGTTTGATTCTTGCACATGTGGCTTGTGGCTTACGTGTCATCCAAACATATTAAATAACCAGGATTTCCCCGTAGTCAGCTACAGGTTTAACAATGTCCTACTTAACCCCTCCAACGACAAATTATTTTTGGAAAAGGGATGATAAATTCCCCTTATAGAATACTGGCAATCACTGCAGTTGTATACATCTGTTCCTGCAGAATGTGTATTCTGGCAATGTTACAGATTAATGTTATTTTAAAATTGTTTCTGATTGTGCCTGCTTATATCAGCAGTAGTCCATGAGTCTGTTGCTGTGTCTCCATGATTGATTGTCAGGTAGGCTGACATTTCAGTCATATTCATCCAAGTCATTTTGCAAATCTTCACAACATGCACATACCATCCTTGCTAAATGTCCTCTCCAATGAACATGTCAATGATGTTTATTTCACAACCATTCATCTCCATTGACATATAACCTTGTGTGACAATCACATATATACTATCATGTGTAAACAGCAGTGCAAACTGTTTTATCTACATATGTGGATAATGTTATCCTACTGACTTGTCTAGGAAGTGTACATACCTTGACATATCCTATCTTGGGTACATTGCCATATTTTACATGCCCTCTTCCTCTTTCTTCATTCCTATCGTTCATGTATGTGACCATTTTAATCAGCACACTTTCCCTACCAGTTCCCTATTACTTCATTGAAGGATAACATAATTGAATGGCATTTTATCAAACGTGCCATTTGTCAATCCTTTCTGACTGAGAGATCACAGTTTGGTAGGGATCAGGAAATTTGCCCTTTCCCTACTGTAGTGATCTTAACAGTGGTATATATAATTAGCTGGGGATATGGGGGTGCATGAGTGGGGTTCTATGAATGGCATTTCCAATGACATGCCATTTAGCAATGTTATCCTTTAATAATATAATAAAGACCCTCCCTGTCTAGTGTATTTATGTTTCATTGTACTTACCCTTGCTGTTCATCCCACCATCTATTACTTCTTTCTGCAAATATTTGTTGTAGTGTACATTGCACTGAATATACTTTTCTATAATGTGTTAATACTGCAGTTATTGCAGCATTTTAACACCTGGTAGCCATTGTGGGTGCCCGTGCAATCCCACAGAGTAGGTTTGCCCGTAGGCAAACCTGTATGCATAATCTCTTTGAATTTGTGCTGCTCTTCACCATTTCCTGGCTGGCAACACTGTTACTGGCCATGAAACGTCACTTATATTCATGTAAGTGTGAGCACGGCATACATATGCGATTAGCACCGCTGCTCATCACGCAAACATGTAAACTCCGTGTAGGCTTCGCATGAAGTCTACAAGGAGTTTACTGAATAACTGGGATAGTCTGTTCCTTGTGAGTTGGATATTACCTTCAATCCTGTTCCATCTGACCTATAATAATTGTAAAATACTGTCCTCTCACTTGATGAACAGAGTCATCTGTATATATAACACAGCTGACATGATGACCTCTAATTCCCTGGTTCCTAGCAACATGTCATTTATAACCACAGAAGAGGAAGGCACCAAACCCTGTGGAAATAGGAGACGGCTGCAATTGTGCTGTAGTCAGCTGTGAGGCTAGTGATCTGTGACTATTAATGTGCCCAAGATGCTGGTTATGACTTACTTTTTAAAGCCCCTCTCTCAGTACCCTAGTGATGTGCTACTTCCACAATATATTCTGGTATAAATTTTAATGATGTTCCAAAATAAATAAGGTCAAATTGATGTGAATAACCACAAAATGCAACATAATTTCTCAGTAATTATATGGCTAAGTAGCATTACAACCCCTGGTATTGGTAACATGTTTTATTATGCAGATTCTTGTGAAAATGTACATATCTTTGTAGGGCTGAATCTAGAAATCTCTGAAAGGGGAGTCCACCTGGCCTGAAACCTAGTTGAATGTGGGTCAGGGGAACCTTTGGTACCCCGGACAGTATGCTTTACTTTCAACTTGAGGATATATGCGTCCCTTATCTCACCCTGTAAGCCCAGCCACTATTTTATGTTAGCAACTGTTTCCCTGGCTTTTAAATAATACAGGATACAGAATAAATGAGAAAAATAAATTGTTTTTAAAAATGACTGCCAGACTCTTTGGTTTTAAAGTATAACAGTTTGCAACAGACAATATCCAAAACTGCAGAACTTGTTTTTACTATAGTTTTCAGTTATTGGGGTGTTTCCTATGAATTATAATTGCACATCCCAAGATGTGAGCTTCGTTGGCCAAGTACTGCGGTTTGGTATGATTGCCTGAAGCACAACTTTGAAAGCTGCTTATTCAGCTGTGCAGCCTTTTTACTTTCATTATCAATTATCTTCAGCTGAAATAGAAAGCTAGCATCTGAAAATCATTACAGACAATTTAATTTTGCCAATCTGTTGCCCTGGTAACTTGGGTATTGCAGACAGAGCTTGTTTCAACATGGTATGGGAGAGTAGTGCTACCTTCTACAGTATTTACAGGTTTTATTTAATAAAATAATTTGTTTCTTCATGAAAACAATGCATCCCTTCTGAATGAAGAGTATATGAAAAGTGTTTTGTGTGTGCATGTGCCAATTTCACAGAAACAGGGTTTTGAGTTTTCATTATGTGCAACATCAGAGATTTTTTGTTGGGTCCCATACTCCGCTGACCATCAAGTTTCCCCTCTCACTGATCGACTGGCCTATTCTTTACTCCAGATCAAGAAGACTGGCTTTGCTGGTTTGTTCTCTTATACCTGGAAGTGAGGGCTGAGCTATCAGGAGTGATGCTGTAATACAGAGCAGGCCTGAGATTTTTGTAATCTTATATCCTGACCACTGAATGCTGGCACATATATAACATCGGACATGAAGGGGTAATGAGAAGTGATCTGACCGTGTGCTTTTCAGTCCTGGAACATTCAGTGGCCACATCAGCTTGGCTGTCTCTTACATGCTTCCAGCCTGGCCTTCCTTCTGATCTATAACTTTTGCCAGAGTTCAGTGAAGGACTGCCCTAGCATGTTCCTTCCCCTCTAGGGTAGAAACATCTATCCTCCTTGCCTGGACACCATCAAGCACCCAGTCTGGTAACTGAACTCAGATCATCTGTGCTGTAGTCAGAGTTTTATCTCTCTTTGCCATTGTTGTAGGCTATGTGCAACAAAAACATTAGAAACATAAATCTTATTCATACTTTCGGCAATGGTACTGGACAAATCTAAGCTTTATTAACTCAATCTGATTGTCAGATTGAGAGTCTTGCAATTTAAAATGTTTTAAAACTGAATGCCAAAAAAAAAAACACTCTGAAAGCCAGAAAATATAGTTGAATTTGAGGAAGGTAAAGAAACAAGTATCTAAACTTTCCTCCATCCTGAGAAGGTATACTCCAGTTTAATCAGTTTTAGGGCTGAAAATTACAGTTCCTAGCACTAAAAGTATTTCAGATCCAGTTCCTCTCTCTGTTTCTCACAGCTGTAAATAGTTAGGCAAAAGTAAACAGTATTTCAAAACAGATCATTTCTGCTGGTTCATACACCGATAATTCTTTATACTGAAACTGTAGCAGTTAACTGATGAAGTCATTATAAGAAGCATAATGTGAAAACAGCATGCATAGTAATAGTCTAATCAAAGCACACTGTAATAAATACATTTAAGTTGACTTACCTTTATGAGGCATTACTGTGACTTTGCACCCCATGAATGTTGCAGCTGCAGCTACACACCCCTTTAACTAAATATAGTTAACTCCAAAGTTGCACTGTCTGTGAGTGAAGTAATTTCTAGCAAAAACAATGCCCTCTTCATCTCAGAGGTAGTACAGCCTTTGAGTTACCATACTTTGGTTAGGAGACAAGGGGCAGTACCACAGACTGGGAGATGCCGAGGGCACAGCAAAAAGTGTTTTGCATTTTTTCAGGACCACCATAATTTGTATTCAGAACAAAGGAAATATCAAGAGCAAATCTACTAAAATGTCCTTTGTGTGTAAAATATGTATGAAGATATTTCCATGTAATAATGTGAAATTTGTTGTGCAATAGCGTACAATTATCCAAAATGTTTTTTAAGCCCTTGTAACCTAAAATCTCTTCCCTGTGCCCACATGAGCGGCACTCCTTTCATTAAGATGGTGTTATCTGTAAAGACTAACCAGATGCTCTTTTGGAAGGTAGTCTCCATGTACGTCGGACAAAAGTCTGCACTGTAGTCTGCATTACCCAGGTGAGCTACCAACTTCAACTACGTCAACAAGCCTATCAATTCCCTCTCCTTTACAAAATGTCCTAAGGCATCCTTCATCTAGTTTTAAGTCTTTTGTATTTTCAGTTATTAACCGGTCCCAAATATAAAGACCAGGAATTCCACCAGACCACATTTTCAATTTTAGATCCATGTCCAGTTTGTTTCCTTTTTCAAAAGAACCAAAGGGGATGATCTTCTTAACTCTCAGCCATACCCCCTTTTGTCAATAGCCTAGACAATCTTAGCCACATTTTTCAACAAGAATTTTCAGTTCTGAACTCCCCAAGCTTTTACGAGTTCTTTACTTTTAAGTATTGACCATTTTCTCTCAGGTTTGGCTCAGAATTATAATTACAAATTAATTTCATATCCTTCCTGTATAATCTTATAAAACAATCTAAGTATACACACAGTATAATAAAGTCTGAAGTCCACGACAGCCAGACAACCAGAGGGCCAAAGAGGGTTAAGTATTCCTCGTGGTACTTCTGTGTTTCCTACTACACATAATAAGACTCATCGTTACACAACGTTTAACACAAAAAAGTGGAAGAAGGGACAGACGCACCATGTGGTGTGTAAACCACTTGAAGCACAAGTTTGTGTAAGGTATGGATCCTCCAAGTCCAACAGGAAAATCCTGCAGTTAGAGACAAAAAAAATCGTATTTTCTTCCAACTGACTCATACATTAACAGCACTGTCCATTCTGCAGATGATCCAAGATCAACACCCAGACATCTTAGCTGTGAGTATCCCTAGTGATACAGGAACTTTCTTGCACCATCAAAAGATTCACTGTTTATGGTACTTGCCTTTGATAATTTTTTTCTTAAGAATAGAGATGAATCTTTTGCTGGATATGTTATTTTCAGGGTTATTTAAACAAAGGAAAAAGCGGCACTTGGAAAAATAACCTCATTGGTGCAATTCTAACAAAAAATTGGTATTTTTTAATTTCAGGGGTTCAGTAGTGTTTGCTTTCTGAGGTAAAGAATGCAAAATGAAAGAAAAGAAAAACAGAACCTTAATTCAACTAATCTTATCAATTGTAGACCGGTTTCCAATTTTCCCTTTTTGGGCAAGATTTTAGAAAAAGATAGTGGTAATATAGCTCAGAATCATATAGTTTGTTTTATTCTTTTATGTTTGGATTCAGAAGTGTCACACAAGGAGGCAGTTCTTGTAAAGGTCTTGATCGATCTCCTCAGCATGAAAAGATGACTGAGTGTGCTTTGCTTACATCTTTGATATCTTTGTTGTAACTCACTCTAGATTATGGTTTCTCCTATTTACATGTACACTAAGGACTTGATGAGCAGGTTCTGTTTAGGTTTTTCTCTTATCTTATGGCCAGGTCTCAACATATCTCAACCTGCAAGCATTAAAAATTATAGCACTGGTCTTTAAAAATCATAGCACAAGGTTAGATAGAGGAGCACATTCTTATTTTGACAATAGAAGGTCTTTATATACTAGACCTTATATAGCTAGTGGTAGTGAATAACTGTACAGGCTTAATTTATGTATTATATAAAGCAGGTTCCCAAAAAAAAAGGTCTACCTTTATGAGGAACAGCATAAATCTAGGAGGAGCCAAGCTAAATCTGAGGGCCAAAATCATAGCTCTATACCTAAATCATAGCAGTTGAGAGGTATGGGTCTCTAAATAATTTGCCCTTTTTGCAGAATTCCATAAGAATCTGGACTGGACCATTTTTATTTGTTGTTAATATGCCCATCCTGGGTGACATTGTTTGATAACTTAAGCTGAACACGTAGATAGAACAAAATCTCTAAGAGTAGCAATGGTCACAGAAACACAAAACTTTAATGAAGCTTTCGGGCTCTCAACCCTTCATCAGCATTACACATTATGCAATTTACATCATTTAAATAGAGGAACAATTAAAATCACATGATCAACCAGCCATAATTTTAAAAACATTAAAATGGAAATACTTAAAAAGATCATGAGGATGTATAAATATATATATATATGTAAATATATGTACATTTAAAATGTAAGTACTATGTTGTGTTAGTGTATGTAGTATTTTATAGATTGTTCAATTGACGCTTAACTAGTACTGGTTTTATACTAGTGGTATTATTTAATCCTGGTGGGGTATCAGCCTGTAGTCTTATTATCCATTCAAGTTCTCTCATTTCTACAAGATTGTTTACATCACCCCCCCTCATACCCACTTGTATTACATCTATACATCTGAATCTAAAAGTGTGTGTATTAAACTCATGTATATGTTTATATAGAGCATTAGTTTGTACCTGTCTATTTATCTCGGATCTATGCTCAATTATACGGTCTTTCAGCCTACGTATAGTCTTCCCTACATAAAATACTTGACATTCCACACAAGTGGCAAGATAAATAAGTTTTGTTGTATTACAATTTGCATTAACATGAAAATAAAATTTCTTATGTGTTATGGGATGTCTAAATATACTATCCGCTTCCAAAATGTCAGCACAGCAAGTACAGTTATAGAATTTATAAGTCCCCGTTCTGCTATATGTACCATTCTGTAATGTGTCGAAGTCCTTATAGCATAGCATACTTTTTATAGACTGATTATTTCTGTAGGCAAAACTAGGTTTAGATCCTACTATAGCACTTAATTCTGGCATGGCCATAAGAATTGGCCAAGTTTTATGTATTATACTACTAATTTGATTAGAATAACCTGAATAAGTGGTTGTATATCTTAATACACTATCTTTCTTTTTAATAGATGTTAAATTACCATAGTTAACATCCACATTCTCATCTGAAAATATAGGTTTATAATTAGTTTTCCTACCCTCTGTTATTATTTCAATATTTTTCTGTAAAATAATTTCAGAATATCCACTTCTTAAAAATTCGGCTTTCATTGTTGATATTTCATTCAAATATACCTGTTCTTCCGTTGTTAGTCTACTTACTCTGATAAGTTGTGACTTAATTATACTTTTGAATACGTGTGGAGGGTGCATGCTAGTACTGTCTAGGTATCTTATTGTGTGTACATCTTTTTTGTGTACCATAGTTTGTATTGCTTCATCCTTTTTATACAATTTTACATCTAAAAATACAATCTCACTTGATGATGAGCACATTTTGAATTTAAAAAATTCAGTAGTATTATTGATATATGTAATAAACAAATGGAGATCATCTTCCGTGCCATCCCATATAAAAAAACAGTCCTCTACATATCTGGCATAACTTTTCACGTATATATTCAATGCATGTTTATTACTTAAAATATATTCCTTCTCCCATTGAAACAATACTAGATTCGCAAAAGTATTTGCAACTGAAGTGCCCATGGCAACTCCTGTTAATTGTTTATATGGGGTGCCATCAAAAATAAATATATTGTTAGTTAATACTAAATGAAGAAGAGAACATATATTTTCCACATCTCAAGATTGTTTAGTTGTACTGGAAAGTAGTAGCCTTCTAATTGCCTCTATTCCATAGTCAATAGGAATAACAGTGAATAGTGATTCTATATCCAAAGTTACAAAAACATAATTATAGGAAGCAGTTGTGTACCATAACTTAAGCTTCCTTAAAAAGTGTGCACTGTCTTTTACTATGCTTCCACATTTAGGTAGTAATTCAGATAGTGTAATCTGTAAATATTTAGATATAGTCTCAGTTATCCAGCCCTTACCTGAGACAATGGGTCTCAGGGGGGGTTCTTCCAAGGACTTATGTATCTTGTGGATCCCGTATATTTGGGGGATCTTAGGGCATGGTGTGGAAAAATAATTAAATGTGTCAATTGAAATATCATTATTTAGCTGCATGTCGTAAATAGCCATATTCACTTGTGTTATGCAGTTTTTTACTTCAAGAAGTGTAACCTTTTTAAATGTACTAGTATCTAATAAGAAAGTAGAAAATTTATTCATGTAATATGTTCTATCCATTAGGACAACAGCCCCACCCTTGTCTGCTTGTTTTATTATTATTTTTTCTTTCTCTTTCTTCAAATCTTTTAAGAGCTTGATATTCTTTATAAGAAAGGTTATATTCCCTTTCAGTTGTATCACGTTTATAAAACAAGGATCTTAATTCTAACTCAACAATATTAGTAAATGCTAAAATAACTGGAGATAGTTGTGGTATGAATAAACTTAATTTTTTACAGCCACCATTACTTTCAACTGAATTCTTAAAAATTAATTTTAACATCAGTCTTCTGGCAAAAAGTTTTAAATCTATAATAGCCTTTACCACATCGTCCATAGCAAAGGGAATAAATTTCAAACCTTTGCTTAGTAATAATAATTGTTCATTTGATAAAATGTTATTTGTTAGGTTTAAAGTACCTTGTATTATTGATGGCTTCTCATCTATCTTTGTTGCTTTTTCTGGGACTGCTGCACTTCCTTTTTGCCCCTTGAGTCTGAGGTGAATTTCCTGCTATAGTTGCCGAAATGTTTTCCGTAGGTATCTTTTTCAACAAAACCCTTTCTGGTTGTTGTAGTCGAAAGGGTAAAAAAGCAGAGATATCTGTTTGCCTCTTTTCTTTCGGTTCTCGCTGTTGTTCTATACATCCAAGATCACATTTTCGACTGTCGAGTTCAGTAAAACTTCCACATTAGATCCTACTGGGCATTTATGGGCTTCCTTTCCATTTGTTTTCTCAATGTTAGCTCTTTCAGCTCCTTGTTGATGTTCGTTGATTGGCTGGATCCTGATGTAGTCATCCAATCGATCTAGCAATCTTGTTTTATCCAAGGGAGATGAAACAGATTGAAGTTGTTGCTTATATTTGGCGGGTTTAGCCAAATATTTAAACTCAGTTTTCGGCCAAGAAAATATATGTCCATTTTTATAATCTTCGATATCTCTTTGGAGTTTGCGTTTCTTTTTTAACTCCAGTCTGTTGTCAAGCAATTGCATTCTTTCAATGAACGCTTGATAGATATTATGTGAAATATCATTTTTAAGTAATAGTGAGACATCTTTATCACATTGTTCTATTTCTTGCAACAAAGTTTTCTCAGTATCTTCAAAATAGCTATTCATGAGTTTCATGTAGCTTGCACTCAATTCTAAATTGAGCTGCTGCCACTTGATAAGGAGCGGTATTACCATACGAGGGCATTTTGTCCTCTTGGTACTATGCCTAATTCAGTGCTTAAGAAGCTAAGCCTCTGCCATTGCAGCTGCTTATAGCTACTAACCTTCTTTTCCAGAGTATTAATTAAAACAGTCAGACTTGTTGTATCCTCAGTTGTTACAGTCTTTTGAAGGTCATTATTAAATAATTGGTCCTGTAGTAAGGGATTGTTCATTTTGGTAAGAAGCCTCTTGATAGATAGGGCCATTGTCCAAAGTTAAATATAAAAGGCTGGTTGAATCTCCTCTTATAGTGTTAACTGTAACACTAAACAAGTGAAGATAACTTAAGCTGAACACGTAGATAGAACAAAATCTCTAAGAGTAGCAATGGTCACAGAAACACAAAACTTTAATGAAGCTCTCAACCCTTCATCAGCATTACACATTATGCAATTTACATCATTTAAATAGAGGAACAATTAAAATCACATGATCAACCAGCCATAATTTTAAAAACATTAAAAGGGAAATACTTAAAAAGATCATGAGGATGTAAAAATATATATATATATATATATATATATATATATATATATGTAAATATATGTACATTTAAAATGTAAGTACTATGTTGTGTTAGTGTATGTAAAATAAGGGTAGTATTTTATAGATTGTTCAATTGACGCTTAACTAGTACTGGTTTTATACTAGTGGTATTATTTAATCCTGGTGGGGTATCAGCCTGTAGTCTCATTATCCATTCAAGTTCTCTCATTTCTACAAGATTGTTTACATCACCCCCCCTCATACCCACTTGTATTACATCTATACATCTGAATCTAAAAGTGTGTGTATTAAACTCATGTATATGTTTATATAGAGCATTAGTTTGTACCTGTCTATTTATCTCGGATCTATGCTCAATTATACGGTCTTTCAGCCTACGTATAGTCTTCCCTACATAAAATACTTGACATTCCACACAAGTGGCAAGATAAATAAGTTGTTACAATTTGCATTAACATGAAAATAAAATTTCTTATGTGTTATGGGATGTCTAAATATACTATCCGCTTCCAAAATGTCAGCACAGCAAGTACAGTTATAGCATTTATAAGTCCCTGTTCTGCTATATGTACCATTCTGTAATGTGTCGAAGTCCTTATAGCATATCATACTTTTTATAGACTGATTATTTCTGTAGGCAAAACTAGGTTTAGATCCTACTATAGCACTTAATTCTGGCATGGCCATAAGAATTGGCCAACTTTTATGTATTATATTACTAATTTGATTAGAAAAACCTGAATAAGTGGTTGTATATCTTAATACACTATCTTTCTTTTTAATAGATGTTAAATTACCTTAGTTAACATCCACATTCTCATCTGAAAATATAGGTTTATAATTAGTTTTCCTACCCTCTGTTATTATTTCAATATTTTTCTGTATAATAATTTCAGAATATCCACTTCTTAAAAATTCGGCTTTCATTGTTGATATTTCATTCAAATATACCTGTTCTTCCGTTGTTAGTCTACTTACTCTGATAAGTTGTGACTTAATTATACTTTTGAATACGTGTGGAGGGTGCATGCTAGTACTGTCTAGGTATCTTATTGTGTGTACATCTTTTTTGTGTACCATAGTTTGTATTGCTTCATCCTTTTTATACAATTTTACATCTAAAAATACAATCTCACTTGATGATGAGCACATTTTGAATTTAAAAAATTCAGTAGTATTATTGATATATGTAATAAACAAATGGAGATCATCTTATCCCATATAAAAAAAACAGTCATCTACAAATCTGGCATAACTTTTCACGTATATATTCAATGCATGTTTATTACTTAAAATATATTCCTTCTCCCATTGAAACAATACTAGATTCGCAAAAGTATTTGCAACTGAAGTGCCCATGGCAACTCCTGTTAATTGTTTATATGTTCATACCACAACTATCTCCAGTTATTTTAGCATTTACTAATATTGTTGAGTTAGAATTAAGATCCTTGTTTTATAAACGTGATACAACTGAAAGGGAATATAACCTTTCTTATAAAGAATATCAAGCTCTTAAAGATTTGAAGAAAGAGAAAGAAATAATAATAAAACAAGCAGACAAGGGTGGGGCTGTTGTCCTAATGGATAGAACATATTACATGAATAAATTTTCTACTTTCTTATTAGATACTAGTACATTTAAAAAGGTTACACTTCTTGAAGTAAAAAACTGCATAACACAAGTGAATATGGCTATTTACGACATGCAGCTAAATAATGATATTTCAATTGACACATTTAATTATTTTTCCACACCATGCCCTAAGATCCCCCAAATATACGGGATCCCCAAGATACATAAGTCCTTGGAAGAACCCCCCCTGAGACCCATTGTCTCAGGTAAGGGCTGGATAACTGAGACTATATCTAAATATTTACAGATTACACTATCTGAATTACTACCTAAATGTGGAAGCATAGTAAAAGACAGTGCACACTTTTAAAGGAAGCTTAAGTTATGGTACACAACTGCTTCCTATAATTATGTTTTTGTAACTTTGGATATAGAATCACTATTCACTGTTATTCCTATTGACTATGGAATAGAGGCAATTAGAAGGCTACTACTTTCCAGTACAACTAAACAATCTCGAGATGTGGAAAATATATGTTCTCTTCTTCATTTAGTATTAACTAACAATATATTTATTTTTGATGGCACCCCATATAAACAATTAACAGGAGTTGCCATGGGCACTTCAGTTGCAAATACTTTTGCGAATCTAGTATTGTTTCAATGGGAGAAGGAATATATTTTAAGTAATAAACATGCATTGAATATATACGTGAAAAGTTATGCCAGATTTGTAGATGACTGTTTTTTTATATGGGATGGCACGGAAGATGATCTCCATTTGTTTATTACATATATCAATAATACTACTGAATTTTTTAAATTCAAAATGTGCTCATCATCAAGTGAGATTGTATTTTTAGATGTAAAATTGTATAAAAAGGATGAAGCAATACAAACTATGGTACACAAAAAAGATGTACACACAATAAGATACCTAGACAGTACTAGCATGCACCCTCCACACGTATTCAAAAGTATAATTAAGTCACAACTCATCAGAGTAAGTAGACTAACAACGGAAGAACAGGTATATTTGAATGAAATATCAACAATGAAAGCCGAATTTTTAAGAAGTGGATATTCTGAAATTATTATACAGAAAAATATTGAAATAATAACAGAGGGTAGGAAAACTAATTATAAACCTATATTTTTAGATGAGAATGTGGATGTTAACTATGGTAATTTAACATCTATTAAAAAGAAAGAAAGTGTATTAAGATATACAACCACTTATTCAGGTTATTCTAATCAAATTAGTAATATAATACATAAAAGTTGGCCAATTCTTATGGCCATGCCTGAATTAAGTGCTATAGTAGGATCTAAACCTAGTTTTGCCTACAGAAATAATCAGTCTATAAAAAGTATGCTATGCTATAAGGACTTCGACACATTACAGAATGGTACATATAGCAGAACAGGGACTTATAAATGCTATAACTGTACTTGCTGTGCTGACATTTTGGAAGCGGATAGTATATTTAGACATCCCATAACACATAAGAAATTTTATTTTCATGTTAATGCAAATTGTAACACAACGAAACTTATTTATCTTGCCACTTGTGTGGAATGTCAAGTATTTTATGTAGGGAAGACTATACGTAGGCTGAAAGACCGTATAATTGAGCATAGATCCGAGATAAATAGACAGGTACAAACTAATGCTCTATATAAACATATACATGAGTTTAATACACACACTTTTAGATTCAGATGTATAGATGTAATACAAGTGGGTATGAGGGGGGGTGATGTAAACAATCTTGTAGAAATGAGAGAACTTGAATGGATAATAAGACTACAGGCTGATACCCCACCAGGATTAAATAATACCACTAGTATAAAACCAGTACTAGTTAAGCGTCAATTGAACAATCTATAAAATACTACCCTTATTTTACATACACTAACACAACATAGTACTTATATTTTACATGTACATATATTTACATATATATATATATTTATACATCCTCATGATATTTTTTAAGTATTTCCCTTTTAATGTTTTTTAAAATTTTGGCTGGTTGATCATGTGATTTTAATTGTTCCTCTATTTAAATGATGTAAATTGCATAATGTGTAATGCTGATGAAGGGTTGAGAGCCCGAAAGCTTCATTAAAGTTTTGTGTTTCTGTGACCATTGTTACTTTTAGAGATTTTGTTCTATCTACGTGTTCAGCTTAAGTTATCTTCACTTGTTTAGTGTTACAGGTAACACTATAAGAGGAGATTCAACCAGCCTTTTATATTTAACTTTGGACAATGGCCCTATCTATTAAGAGGCTTCTTACCAAAATGAACAATCCGTTACTACAGGACCAATTATTTAATAATGACCTTCAAAAGACTGTAACAACTGAGGATACAACAAATTTGACTGTTTTAATTAATACTCTGGAAAAGAAGGTTAGTAGCTATAAGCAGCTGCAATGGCAGAGGCTTAGCTTCTTAGCGTACCTTGAATTAGGCATAGTACCAAGAGGACTGCGTGTACTAAAAATGCCCTTGTATGGTAATACCTACGAGGAGCTCCTTATCAAGTGGCAGCAGCTCAATTTAGAATTGAGTGCAAGCTACATGAAACTCACGAATAGCTATTTTGAAGATACTGAGAAAACTTTGTTGCAAGAAATAGAACAATGTGATAAAGATGTCTTACTATTACTTAAAAATGATGTTTCACATAATATCTATCAAGCGTTCATTGAAAGAATGCAATTGCTTGACAACAGACTGGAGTTAAAAAAGAAACGCAAACTCCAAAGAGATATCGAAGATTATAAAAATGGACATATATTTTCTTGGCCGAAAACTGAGTTTAAATATTTGGCTAAACCCGCCAAATATAAGCAACAACTTCAATCTGTTTCATCTCCCTTGGATAAAACAAGATTGCTAGATCGATTGGATGACTTCGCTCCACCGAGTACATCAGACGAGGATCCAGCCAATCAACGAAGACGTAAGCTAAACGTTACGCAAGTAACGCAACATCAACAAGGAGCTGAAAGAGCTAACATTGAGAAAATAAACGGAAAGGAAACCCATAAACGCCCAGTAGGATCTAATGTGGAAGTTTTACTGAATTCGACAGTCGAAAATGTGATCTTGGATGTACCGGGAACGCCAACGACGCTAGAACAACAGCGAGAACCGAAAGAAAAGAGGCAAACAGATATCTCTGCTTTTTTACCCTTTCGACTACAACAACCAGAAAGGGTTCTGGTGAAAAAGATACCTACGGAAAACATTTCGGCAACTATAGCAGGAAATTCACCTCAGACTCAAGGGGCAAAAAGGAAGTGCAGCAGTCCCAGAAAAAGCAACAAAACGCCACGCAGATAGATGAGAAGCCATCAATAATACAAGGTACTTTAAACCTAACAAATAACATTTTATCAAATGAACAATTATTATTACTAAGCAAAGGTTTGAAATTTATTCCCTTTGCTATGGACGATGTGGTAAAGGCTATCATAGATTTAAAACTTTTTGCTAGAAGCCTGATGTTAAAATTAATTTTTAAGAATTCAGTTGAAAGTAATGGTGGCTGTAAAAAATTAAGTTTATTCATACCACAACTATCTCCAGTTATTTTAGCATTTACTAATATTGTTGAGTTAGAATTAAGATCCTTGTTTTATAAACATGATACAACTGAAAGGGAATATAACCTTTCTTATAAAGAATATCAAGCTCTTAAAGATTTGAAGAAAGAGAAAGAAATAATAATAAAACAAGCAGACAAGGGTGGGGCTGTTGTCCTAATGGATAGAACATATTACATGAATAAATTTTCTACTTTCTTATTAGATACTAGTACATTTAAAAAGGTTACACTTCTTGAAGTAAAGAACTGCATAACACAAGTGAATATGGCTATTTACGACATGCAGCTAAATAATGATATTTCAATTGATACATTTAATTATTTTTCCACACCATGCCCCAAGATCCCCCAAATATACGGGATCCCGAAGATACATAAGTCCTTGGAAGAACCCCCCCTGAGACCCATTGTCTCAGGTAAGGGCTGGATAACTGAGACTATATCTAAATATTTACAGATTACACTATCTGAATTACTACCTAAATGTGGGAGCATAGTAAAAGACAGTGCACACTTTTTAAGGAAGCTTAAGTTATGGTACACAACTGCTTCCTATAATTATGTTTTTGTAACTTTGGATATAGAATCACTATTCACTGTTATTCCTATTGACTATGGAATAGAGGCAATTAGAAGGTTACTATTTTCCAGTACAACTAAACAACCTCGAGATGTGGAAAATATATGTTCTCTTCTTCATTTAGTATTAACTAACAATATATTTATTTTTGATGGCACCCCATATAAACAATTAACAGGAGTTGCCATGGGCACTTCAGTTGCAAATACTTTTGCGAATCTAGTATTGTTTCAATGGGAGAAGGAATATATTTTAAGTAATAAACATGCATTGAATATACACGTGAAAAGTTATGCCAGATTTGTAGATGACTGTTTTTTTATATGGGATGGCACGGAAGATGATCTTCATTTGTTTATTACATATATTAATAATACTACTGAATTTTAAAATGTGCTCATCATCAAGTGAGATTGTATTTTTAGATGTAAAATTGTATAAAAAGGATGAAGCAATACAAACTATGGTACACAAAAAGATGTACACACAATAAGATATGTAGACAGTACTAGCATGCACCCTCCACACGTATTCAAAAGTATAATTAAGTCACAACTCATCAGAGTAAGTAGACTAACAACGGAAGAACAGGTATATTTGAATGAAATATCAACAATGAAAGCCGAATTTTTAAGAAGTGGATATCCTGAAATTATTATACAGAAAAATATTGAAATAATAACAGAGGGTAGGAAAACTAATTATAAACCTATATTTTTAGATGAGAATGTGGATGTTAACTATGGTAATTTAACATCTATTAAAAAGAAAGAAAGTGTATTAAGATATACAACCACTTATTCAGGTTATTCTAATCAAATTAGTAATATAATACATAAAAGTTGGCCAATTCTTATGGCCATGCCTGAATTAAGTGCTATAGTAGGATCTAAACCTAGTTTGCCTACAGAAATAATCAATCTATAAAAAGTATGCTATGCTATAAGGACTTCGACACATTACAGAATGGTACATATAGCAGAACAGGGACTTATAAATGCTATAACTGTACATGCTGTGCTGACATTTTGGAAGCGGATAGTATATTTAGACATCCCATAACACATAAGAAATTTTATTTTCATGTTAATGCAAATTGTAACACAACGAAACTTATTTATCTTGCCACTTGTGTGGAATGTCAAGTATTTTATGTAGGGAAGACTATACGTAGGCTGAAAGACCGTATAATTGAGCATAGATCCGAGATAAATAGACAGGTACAAACTAATGCTCTATATAGACATATACATGAATTTAATACACACACTTTTAGATTTAGATGTATAGATGTAATACAAGTGGGTATGAGGGGGGGTGATGTAAACAATCTTGTAGAAATGAGAGAACTTGAATGGATAATAAGACTACAGGCTGATACCCCACCAGGATTAAATAATACCACTAGTATAACACCAGTACTAGTTAAGCGTCAATTGAACAATCTATAAAATACTACCCTTATTTTACATACACTAACACAACATAGTACTTACATTTTAAATGTACATATATTTACATATATATATATTTATACATCCTCATGATCTTTTTAAGTATTTCCATTTTAATGTTTTTAAAATTATGGCTGGTTGATCATGTGATTTTAATTGTTCCTCTATTTAAATGATGTAAATTGCATAATGTGTAATGCTGATGAAGGGCTGAGAGCCCGAAAGCTTCATTAAAGTTTTGTGTTTCTGTGACCATTGCTACTCTTAGTGACATTGTTTGATAACATGATATGAATTACACTTTTGTTGACAGCATTCAACTCTGCCTCTCATTTGGCCCTTCTTCTAGATCTGGTATCAATGAATTATATTCCGAAATGGGCTGCTAAATATGATAATGTTTAAATTCATCCAAGACTGAGTTTTTTAGTCATTAAGCTTTGCTCACACTTTATTGTGTTCATGCCTTGAGTTTTACTGTCCACCCTGGAGGGGGATATCTTTTTCTGCATGAACAAGGTTTGGATACTGGGGTTAGCAATGGTAATAAGCTATCTTTTTCAGAAAAATTATCGACTGTGATTTGTTTCCCCTTTTTCCACTTAAAGAACATGTCCAGGAATAAAAAGACAACAGTAGGTGGATTAGACACTCTAAAGTGACTGTGTGAGTGCGTGTATGTATGTGTGTGCGTGGTAGAGAAGAGCGACTGTGGCATGGTTAGCCACCCAGCAGTGTGAACACTGGATTTAGGTGATGGTCACTGTTGATGTGACACCACAGCCCCCTGTACAATATGAGAAAAAGGGGATTGATAATGATGCTAGTGTTATCCAGGATTAAAGACCTATTTCCTGAATAAGAACTGTTTGTTCTTGTTTCATCGTGACTATTGTAATACACTGTATCTCTGCGTCACGCTACCAGTGAACAACAAGGGCTTCAACATAATACATTGTATCTCTGTGTCACGCTACCAGTGAACAACAAGGGCTTCAACGTAATACATTGCATCTCTGTGTCATGCTACCAGTGAACAACAAGGGCTTCAATGTAATACACTGTATCTCTGTGTCATACTACCAGTGAACAACAAGGGCTTCAACTGGTGCAGAGTTATACTGCCAGATCATCAACTAAATATGTGTCTCATATTTCTGCTGCATTGCTTAAAGTCCTAGGGGTTCAAATAAATTCAGTTGGGCTCTGTCTTTTCAGTGGCAGTCCCTAAATGTCTTAACACCCTGTCCATGTAGCTAAACACTTTCCAGCTGAATCCGACTTAGTTTTTGAAGTTCATGAGTTTGCTTTTTATTTTCTTGTATATTGTCTTGAATACTCAGATGTGTTTATTTGCAATATCTGTTTCATATTTCACTTGTTCTGCAGCTTGAGATTTTTGAGAAGTCCATCTTAAATAAACGCTGACTGAACATTCTGGGTACAGTATCAAGTGATGGGGTGCTTACTATTGTGGTTAGCAAAAATTATTATCTTGTGTTGTAGGGATTACCTCAAAGACTCGCATGTTAAATTCCTTGAACATTTGTACAAAACTTTCATCCAGTGCATTTATGGCTGAATGGATAGGTGTGGGCAAAGCAATAAATGCAGTTTTATCTGATGAATGTCTTGAGGTGTTGTACATATCTGGCATTTATCACAGACAACTAAAGCTTTGGGCTGCTAATGAGCTGCTTTCTTGTGCTCAGGATATACAAGGTTTGATTCTTTCCACCTCAGTTTGACTGATGTGCGAATTTGAGCAAGACACTTAACCAGACAGTGCTCCCGGGTGACCCTGAAAAGGGACATTTATGTCTAGTGGGCTTACATGGTCAGCAAATAGCTTAAAAAAATGTTCCTTTGCTTACTGTTGTTGTTCTACTGTACCACACAGCTGGTGCACATGTTAGCATACACGTGTGCACTTCAGTTTATATGAACAATGCCCAGTAAACACAAGGGAAGAACCCTTCAATAGGCTCTATTAAAACTCAAGTATACCACGTGCAGGTATATACAGCTCTCCTTTGCAGATGCTTTTGGGAAAAAGTCTGGAAATTGTCATTAATGAATGAACTGCTAAGGCCAAAGATGGTATATAAGATTTGTAAGAATGTGTAACAAGAACTAATAGAAACAAATTAAAAAAAAACGAAAAAGCAAACAGGTGGACTTGAGCATTCTGGGGAAAGTGAAAGAAATTTAAAATTTACCAGAACAGCCACTAGAGCTGAGAACAGAGTATACAGCAGGGTCAGGTATGGTAAGTGCTGATGTCTGAAACAACAGAAAAGTCCAAGTCATACAGCGACGGAAGGGGTACTGTAGTGAAGTCCAGTTGTGTAAGTGTTACTGTAGTAAAGTACAGTTGTGTAAAATGAACTTACCATAATAGTAGATGTTCAAATTCCTCACTGCTGCAGTAGCTTTTGGCTATATGGGTTGTATCCTGTCCAAGATGCAATGATTGGCCAACTTCACAGAGCACTAGTGCCTTCCCATTGCTATGCTTTGACTCTTGATTGGGTAACCCCTTGGAGGGAAATCAGCAGTCAAAGCATAGGCAACTTCAGGACTTTCTTCTTCATGCAGAGAGAAAACTTACTCATCCTGAGCCTCTAAAATATATAAACATAATTTCCCAGCAACTAACTATATACAAAGATAGTGGGATGGACGGTCACCCTGAAAAGGGATAGTGGCAGCTAGTGTGCTTATCTGGTTAGCAAATAGATAAAAAATGTTCCTTACTGTTGTTGTACTACTGTATCACCTCACTGCTGCAGCAGTGAGGAATTCAAACATCTGCTGTTGTGGTACATGTAACTTACATGACTGTACTATGTTCATTATTCTCACTGCCGCAGTAGCCTTTGGCTTTTTGGGTTAATTACCCAAAGCTATCCAACCTGGGGGAAAGAAGGATAAGAGTCCAGCATCCCCTGGAGAATGGTTCTAGCAAAGTCAGCCATGGACCTGGAAAGGAATCCAGTCTGTAATGTTTTGTAAATGTATGTACAGAGGACCACATAGCGGCCAATAAAATGCTTATAGAGTCCACCTCTTTCTAGTATGCTATCATAAAAGCCAAAGGTCTACTAATATGTGCCTTGATCCTGCATTGAATACATTTGCCATGGTGGGAATAACAAAAAGCAATAGACGAGGAGAATCATCCAGAAACAGTCTTTCCTTACATTGGTTGTCCTTTCTTCGTCACATCATAAAAAGTAACTATCTGATCAGTTTTTATAATGGACTTTGTTCTGCCAAGATAGTACCTGAGCTGCAAATGCAAGTCTAGAGTATGTAGAATAGTTTCTCCCTGGTTTTGAGGTTCTGCATAGTAAACAGGGACATTAATGGTTTGGTTCAAGGTAAAATTTGAAGCCACTTTGGACATAAATAAGGGTCTTGTTGTTAATTTGACCCTATCTCAATGGAACATTATATAGGGTTCACCCACCATGAGAGCTTACAACTCGGTTACTCTTGCAGATTTCAGAGCAGTAAGAAGCACAGTCTTTGAAGTGATGAACTTCACATGTGCTTGATGAGCTTGTTCAAAGGACAGATAGTTAATTTTCCCACACTTAAATCTAAATGTGACATTAACAAAACCTACTGGAGAGACAGGTTTGTCTCCCAGAGGCTGCTCCGTCTCTGGAATAGATTCCCCACACTTAAATCTAAATGTGACATTAACAAAACCTACTGGAGAGACAGGTAGGCTGCTCTCTCTGGAATAGATTCCCCACACTTAAATCTAAATGTGACATTAACAAAACCTGCTGGAGAGACAGGTAGGTTTGTCTCTCAGAGGCTGCCCCGTCTCTGGAACAGATTCCCCATACATGTCAAGCAAAGTACGTCGCTGACCCTCTTCAAGTGCAACCTTGATGAGTAGATGGGTAACCACAAATTTGTCCCAGGGGTTCCACCTGTGTCCCTCATTGACAGAGGTGACAGGTACTGATTGAGGTTTCTTTTTTGGTGATAAACTTTTGGCTAGGCTTGAAAGGTCCCCAGAGCCATTAGCCTAGTAATCGCCTATGATCCTGTGAAATATAAAATCCTAAGAAAGAAAGCGTCCCCTGTTTTCTAGGTGGCATAGGATGTAACCCCCCTCTCAGAAACTGTTTTACCAAAAACCAAGAGGAAATGGGAGGATCCATAAGACAGACATACTGAAATGGCTGCTAGATGAACGTTGCTATTAACTGCTACTTGAATCTTGACAGATGAATAAGAAAAAGCAAAGGAAAGTAACTCACACAATCCAAAAAAGGGCTCTGGTTATTGGCTAGGCATCAACTAGAATATCTTTTCCACTTGCCAGTAAGTTTTCCTAGTAGCAGGCTTTGTTGCTTCCTTTAGTATCTGCTGCATGTCCTTGTGAAAGAGGTGCCTAAAAGGCACAAAACTGAATCATCCAGCAGTTAATGTTGTCTGAGGATGGGATGTATCAAACTCCCCTTGTCTTTTTCAGTACAGCCAATCTGTGAGGAAGCATGTGGTAATTGCTGCTGACCAATTCCATAAGAAGGGAGAAGCAATGTTACCTGAGCCAGAAAGGAGTCACCACAATGATTTTTGGGAGTCCTTTTCATTCTTCAGAATTATCCAAGAAGTCAGTAAGAAAGGGTGGAACTGCATAGAGGAACATCCCTGTCCACGGGAATGAAAATGCATCTGTTTTCCATGTCTACTTGGAAGGAGTCCTAGAGCACAATGTATTTATTTGCCTGTTTTTAAAGGAGGCAAATGAATCTATCTGAGGTGTTCCCCACAACTGGATCATTCCTGGAAGCCCAACCCCCCCCATTCACTTCCCATTTGTGAGGGTCTATACTGGCCCTGCTCATATTGTCTGCTACTGCATTTTGATATGACAGAATGTAAGATGCTGAAAGAGTTAACGCAGAAGAGCTACCTCCCAAGTCATCACATCCAGCATGCACAGAGGGCAAGACCAGGTTCCTCCCCCTCCATTTGTTTATGTACCACATTCATACCTATCAACCTCTCAGAGCAATAAATCTAGACAAAGCCATTAATAAAAGTGGGACAAAGGCCTCAAAACAGGGACAATTTTTAAATATTGTTCTTGCAAACTTAGAAAGAGGTTTTGCATTAGTATGAAGTTTCTGAAGGGTATGAAGTCTGAAAGTCAAATGTCTGTCATTATTTTCTAACTTCCTTTTGCAATGATTTGCTACTAATTTACTAGAAACCCACAATTTTATGAAAAATGGACCAAAAATATGAGGCAAAAATCTGGGCATTCTGCGAAAATCTGTACAGTTGAGAGGTATGGCCACATCACCGAAGTATTGTCTGTAATCAATACCAAACAAAATGGAGGCCAGCACGAAAACAGTACTCACTTATAAAGTATTGTCTGTAATCACCTGCAGAGGTCCTGGGGACCACAGATAATGAAGAGATATTATAGAACGTATCAGAGCTAGCATCTCTTTGACATTTATGGGCTTTGGTCTGTCTGTATAATTCCACAGGCCTTGCATGTTTACCCCCATAGAAACCATTTCTGAAGCAAAATCTGAGGAGTCTGTAGTTAGAGATTGATTTTGGACAGAAGGATAAAAGGAGAGATCTGGGTTCTGAGCCATTTGCTGTCTCCACCAGTATGGTTTATTTTCACCAAACCCAACATTGGAATCTGAAATTCTAGAGGATGAGAATGTTGGGCTCACGTGTTTTTTTTTTTTTTTTTTTTTTAAAAGCCATTGAATTTTTCTCATGTGTAACCTGGCAGTAAGAATCATGAGAATGACAGAAGCCATTTATTCATTTACCCTTTGTTGGGCATTTTAGTTCCACTAGGCTAGTAGCCTCTTTTCAGGGGTGACTCAAGGAGATATTTATGCAACTAAGAAATTTGGCCAGGGCATCCGGGAATTTCTCCTACTCTTTTTGATATGTGTCTTGGGTCCTTTTAAATCCACCTCAGCTACCACCAACTCAGGCAAATGGGACCTTAGTTTAATGTCTTGTTCAAAGGACAACATACTCAGGAGTGCAGCATCATCTTATGTTGCACTGCAGTCTCAGTAATCCATTTACCCTGTGTGGGAACAGATCTTACAGCCTTCTGCACCAGGACAGGTGTGCTACCTCTTGCTCCACTCACAGTGTCTTGAACCTTAAGATCCTGAGATATTCCCTGGCCAAAGCCTGAGACTGATGGAAAAGCTCAGAAAAGATTACAGATAAAAATCCACCTTCTCCTGGGTGAAGAAAGACTTTTGCAGAGAAGTGTCTAAAAGGCAGCCTAGAACCACAATCATAGGATGGAGTGAAGGAGGATTTTTGAACATTTATCATTTGGCTAGAACCTCACCCTGGTAAGGAGAGAAGAAATCCATGTCAAGGACTTCTGACATCTGGCAAATGACTCTACAAAGATAAGTAAGTCATCTAGATAAGGAAAATGTGAATTCCTTGCATTTTATGATTGGCTATCAGTGAAGCTAGGCATGTAAACACCCCAGGAGCTGTAGATAATCCAAACTGTAATTCAGAGAAAGCACAGTTGTGTACACTTACAATAAATGTAGATGTTTGAGTTTATTCACTGTTACAGTCATAACCTGTGGGTTATCCCTGTTGTGGTAGCCCTTGGTCAGCCCAAATACCAGAGTCAATGTTTTTCTGTATTGGCTGCTGTCGCTTGCTGTCTGACATTAGGATATCAGTGCTATAAAGGAAGGCCGTCAACGCCATTACATCAGCTTTTCTTGCCCTAACCAGTCAGAGGCCCAAGTAAATATGGTAAAGTGGTCCTGGTGGCTAAAAGCCACCATTAGAAACTTATGTCTCCCTAAAGAAAGAAGATACAAGGGGAAAGGAGGGTGGGAAACCAGGACTGCAACAGTGAATACACTCGAACATCTACATTTATGGTAAGTGTACACAACTGTACTATGTTCTTCATGTTTCACTGTTGCAGTCATCACCTGTGGGAGGATTCCCAAAGCTGAGGATAGGGGTGGTAGGCTTATTAAGATACCTAGGAATGGATCAGCATGCCCTGCAGAATTGCAGAGGCAAACCCTGCCTTAGCCTTAGAAAATAGAGGTAGGTGGGAATGCTTGGTAAAGGTATGGACAGAAGTCCAGGTGGCAACTTCCAGGATGTCCCTGGTGGGAACTCCTCTGAACAATGCTGTGGAAGTGGAGGCTGCCCTAGTGGAATGGGTTCTACTAGACTTAGGGGGGGTTCCATGCAATCTGAGCAGAAATGGATAAAGTGTGATATCCATTTGGAAATGGTTTGTTTGGAAATGGGCTTACCCTCTGTCCCTGGGGCAAAGCTGACAAGTAGTTGGTCCATTTTCCTGAAGGGTTTGGTATGGTCCAGATAGTATCTGAGCTGTCTGTGGATGTCTAGTGAGTTCAGAATTCTCTCCCCCTTGTTTTGAGGGTTAGGAAAGAAGGTGGGCAGATGTATGGCCTGATTAAGAGTTACATTAGATACCACATTGGGCATAAAGGAGGGATTAGTCCTCAGGGAGACCCTGTCTGCATGGAAGATGATGAAGGGCTCAATGTCCATCAGTGCTTGAAGTACTGAAACTCTCCTGGCTGAGGTGATAGCTAGGAGAAAAGCAGTCTTCCAGGAGAGGAATCTTAGTTCTGCTGCGGCAGCAGATTTGAAGGGTGGTAAAGTAAGTTTTTCCAAAACATAATTCAGGTCCCAGGCTGGAGTGGGTGGCCTTCTGGGATGTCTGATATTAGAAGGCCTTCTGAGGAATTGTTTAATCAAAGGATGGGAGAACAGGGGTGTTCTGTATCAAAATGAGCTGAGATGGCTGAGGAGTGGATTTTAATAGAGGAGAAGGAGAGGCCACTATTAAGTAGCTCCGCTAGGTAGTCCAGGATAAGATGGATGGAAGGTATTGAGGTGCTGTCCCCTCTGGACTGGCTCCAGGAGCAGAATCTTTTCCATTTCCCTGTGTAAGATTTTCTGGTGCTGGGCCTTCTGGCCTCTGTGATAATGTCTAGGACCTGCTTGATTAACTGGGGCCCCTTGTTGGCCTTTAGAGTATTAGCTATACTGAAAGTTTGAGAGTCTGCAAGTCTGGGTGCAGCCCCCCCCCCCACACCTGAGTTAAGAGGTCTGAGATCAAGGGAAGCTGCCTGGGAGGCTGTAAGGTCAGGCTGTGCAGTAAGGGGTACCAGTGTTGTCTGGGCCAATCTGGAGCAATGAGAATGGCTTTCTGTCTCTCCTCTCTTATTTTGATCAGTACCTTTGGAATAAGAGGAAGATGAGGGAATGCGTACACAAAGAGGGTGTTCCAGGGGAAGGTAAATGCATCCACTTCCCACCCTAGGTGGTGATACTCCCTGGTTCAGATTTTTTTCAGCTGATGGTTGAGATGTGAAGCAAAGAGATCCACCTCCGGAGTCCCCCACTCCTGAATGATCTGTAAGAAGATTTTTCTGTGGAGCTGCCATTCATGGGGGTCCAGTAAGTTTCTGCTTAAGTGGTCTGCCAGGGTGGTGCTGATCCCTGGTAGGTATTGGGCTATCAGGTGTAGTCCCATGGAAGAGGCTGTCAGCCATAGGTTCATGGCTAGCCTGCACAGAGGGTAAGATTGGGTCCCACCCTGTTTGTTGATGTACCACATTACTGTGGTGTTGTCTGTTTTGATAAGGAGAACCCGAGGCTTGAGATGGGGTTTGAAAGGAGCCAGAGCCTTTTGTACTGCCATCATTTCCTTCAGGTTGATGTGGAAGGGAAGGTGCTGTGTATCCCAAAGACATTGGGTGCACCTGCCCTCTAGGTGAGCACCCTAAGCTGTGTCTGAGGCATCAGTGGTAATGGTCTGCCTAGTTGGGTGAAGGGTGAAGGAAAGACTCTTGTTCTGAGCACAGGCCCTTGCCCACCAGAGAAACTCGGCCCTTATACAGAGGATCAGAGGGAGAGAGGTCTGTAGAGGCTGAGAGTGTTGACACCAAAGGTTCTTTAGGTACCACTGAAGTTTTCTCGCGTGAAGCCTGGTGAGAGGAATTAGAAGGATGGAAGTTGCCATGTACCCCAAGGCTAAGAGGAACTTCCTGGCAGTGAGGTGAGTTCTGGTAGCCAGCTGGGTGAAATAGAGTGGCAAGAAGCTCTGCTTTTCTGGGGATAGGAAGGCCATTTGGGATGCTGTATCCAGCTGTGCTCCTAAGAAAATGATCTTTCTGGACGGTGTTTGCTTTGATTTCTTTTTGTTGATGGTGTACCCTAAGGAGGCTAGGAGGGTTTTGACAAAGAGGAGGTCCTTGAAGAGCTTTTCTTTACAGTCTGCCTGAATGAGACAGTCATCCAGATAAGGGTAAATTTGTATATTTTTCTGTCTGCAAAAAAGGCTATGGCTGGGACTAAGCATTTGGTGAATACCCTGGGAGAAGTAGATGAGCCAAAAGGTAGCACAGAGAACTGAAAGTGTTGTGAGCCTGCTCTGAAGTGAAGGAATTTCCTGCAGGATTCCCTTATGGGGATGTGGAGGTAGGCATCTTTTTTAAATCTAGGGTTACTAACCAGGCATTTTTTGTCAGTATAGGCAGCAGCTGCTGTAAGGTTAGCATTTTGAATTTGGGGACCACCAGGAAGGTGTTCAGAATGGATAGATTCAGGATGGGGCGCGAAGTGCCCTCTTTTCTGGGAACCAGGAATAGTCAGGAATAAAAGCCTTTGCCTGTTTGATCTGAGGGGACAGGTTCTACTGCCCTTTGGGATATGAAACTTTGGACTTATTTCAATGCCTCTGCCCACTGATTTGGAGGTAAGTCTGGGTACCCTCTTAGAATTGGGAGTTCATTGAAGGTGAATTTGTATCCCTGAAAAATGATCTTTAAAACCCATTGGTCCTTTGTTACAGAGAGACAATTTTCTTTGCAGAGGGATAGCCTTCCTCCTAGTTTTTGGTGAGCGAAAAGAGGGCAAAGGGGGAGAGGAAGTTATTGAGAATTTTTGCCATAGAGGGAGGGCTTAGAACTCCCTGCCTTTGGAGTGGGAGTGGTCTACTGTTTGGTTCTCTGTTGTCCCTGGTGTGGGAGTCAGAGTAGTCTGTCCCTGCTGGGCTTACCTTGCCCTGTCTGCTAAGTGCAGGAAAGGACCAGTGTTTTGAGGGAAAATTCCTGCTGAACCTAGGAGGTTGTACCTGAAGGAAATCTATTACTGTTTGCATAAATTTTGCTTTGTTGCCCATTTTTTTAAGCATCTCTTCTGCTTTTTCTCCAAACAAACGGTCCTTATCCAAGGGTGCATCAAGTAATTTAGACTTGACATGATCAGGGAGAGGTTGTTTCTTCAACCATGCATGTCTTCTAATGACAGATCCTGACACCGCTATCCTGCTTGAGGCTTGCAGGGTGTCATATCCACAGTGTAATGAGTGTTTAGCCACTTGACAGTAGAGTGCAGTCAATCTGCTAACTCTTTCGAATTGGCACAGTCAGGAAAGGTAGAATTTTTTGTTTGTTTTAACAGTTCCAAAGTGCGTTGTTGATATTTTAACATGTGGAACTGACAGTTGAGAGCTCTAATAGCCAAGGTTGCAGAGGTGTATACTTTTTTACCCCATCTGTCTAGAGCTCTGGATTCCTTGTCATAAGGGTAGGATTCTTTGTAGAACTAGCCTTAGCTCCTTTTGGTCCCTGTGTAATGACCTCCAGGTCTGCAGCAGGATTTCTCTGCAGGTACTTGTGAGAATCTGGTACTCTGTAATACCTGTCAGTTTTTTTGGGAGCAGGTGGGAGGGCATCAGGAGTTAAACTGGATTCCTGGAAGACATCATCAACCACCTCAGGTCTAGAAACTCTCTTAGTATTTTCTTAGACTGAGGGAAGTCCTGGGATTCCCAGTGGAAATGTTCCCTGAGGGTGTTAATGGTTTCCCCAAAGGAAAGATCTTCTGGTGGGGAGGCAGAGGGAATGGATTCCTCTGCATCTGAATCCTCATAAGCAGTCAGAGGTTGCTGTTCCTCTTCAAACTCTGAATAATCAGATTACTCAGAGTCCTCTTCTGAGTATATCAGGAGAAAGGACTGTTTTCTTTTTAGAAGTTGTGGCCTGACTACCCCTGATAAGGGAGATAAGATCCTCTGCCATTTTAAGCATTTGAGTTTGGGGAGGAGGAGCAAGAGTAACATGGTGGCTAGAGGTAGTTTTCCTGGGAATGGCCTTGTCTCTAGGCCTAAATGAATTCATCAGTCTGAAAGGAACAATAGTCGGAAGAGAAGACGTTTTTTTGTCTGGAATCGGTAGTGCGAAAGCCCTCCTTGGAAACCGGTGCCTACGTCGTGGCTCCGGACCCAACTGAGGCAGAAACAACCAAAGGCTTGGAAGAGGAAGGAGATTTCTGAGGCATACCGGACTCCTAAAGGCCTGCACAGGTATCAAATCAGGCATCAGGGGCTGCGAAAGCACCTCACTGAATTCCAGAGAACTGACGACCTGCTTAGCAGTAGCATCGTTGGAAGGCTTGGCCTTGTGTGGTCTGTCTCTATCTTTATCCTTACGTTTCTTTAAAATGTCTACAGAAGATTGGCTGATGGATGCCATTTTGGAATGCGAAGACTGAAGACGAAAATCCCTGGCTACAATAAAAGCTCTACAATGAATGGTTCTCGCATTAAAGAGGGCACAGAACCAGCAATGGGGGACGTCGTGATCTGGGCCTAAACAAGTGATGCAGTATGAGTGGAAGTCTTGGTGTGGTATTTGCTTTCCATAGGTGAGACAATTGTTAACTTTTTTGGACATCGGTTAGTGCAAGAAGAAAAGGATCCCCAACAGGGTACTTAGCTTTAGACGTTTTCAACTGTAAATAAAAACTGTGGTAGTGACCGACCAGCACACTTGCGAACTGCTTCTGCTACAGGCTCCACGGCAAGAAAGACTGGTCTAATGGTGTCAGCTGCCTTCCTTCATAGCACTGACATCCTGATGTCAGACAGCAAGTGACAGCAGCCGACACAGAAAAGCATTGACTCTGGTATTCGGGCCGGCCAAGGGCTACCACAGCAGGGATAACCCACAGGTGATGACTGCAACAGTGAAACAGGAAGAACATCTGATAATGTGATCCAGACACACAAAATCTGAGAAATTTCCTAAAGCCTGTGGCTATGGGGATGGGATTAGAAGCATCCCTTAGGTCTAATGTTACCATAAAACTCGGGGTAGGATCAATATTTTAAATTTTGGCACCCTCACAAGCAGGTTGAGAAAGGAAATATGTAGAAATTGTCTCCATGAAAGGTCTCTCTTTAGAAGCAGAAATATTCTCGAGTAGAAGTCTTCCCCTATTTAAATGTACTGTTATGACTCATAGGGTATTGAATGTTGAAGAACCTGAGGAAATAACTCTGTTTGGTTTAAAGGGTGGAAAAGTGTTTCCCTGAATGGAGCTGCATGCATCCAGTGCCAACTATAATCCTTCTGAACCACTTTTATCTCCCATGTGTCTGATCCAACACTTTAACCACCCATATGTCTGATCCAGTCTGTTACCACCCATGAGTCTGATCCAATCTGTTACCAAAGCAGGAATTTGAGAGCTAGTTTCTGAAACAGATCCAGAGAGGTGTGTGTGTGTGTGGAGGGGGGACTGTTGGCATTGTCATTCTGCAGGATTTGACTTTTCCTTTTTCTAAGAGCATCCTTGCTTTTTGTTGTTACACTCCTGCTATCTGTTTTGGTCCATGTTTGTCATGAGGAGGCAGGGATTGTTTATTTTGTAATAGGTTCATAGGTTAGTACTAGGCTAACTACCCTTGTGGGCTATTTTAAGCCTAGTCGGTTACCCCCTGTGAGAATCAAACCCTGCACCTTGTGTTTGTAAGGTAAACACCTTAACCATT